>NC_138236.1:36622127-37132127 GCF_964197995.2 Scardinius erythrophthalmus
ATCATATGACTTTAAAGAGCTTGGGATGTAGAGCATGAGTCAAATTACTACTTTTGCTGTACTTTTATGCCGTTTATATTTTCATTTTCGGGCTTGGCTTTTTTGGGTTAAATATTCACTTGAAGTCTCACCAAGACTGCATTTTTTAAAACTGTAATATTGGGAAATGTTTTTACAATCTAAAATAGCTTTTTTCAATGGAAACTTGTTTCCGCCACTCACTTTTCTGACTTTTTTTTCTCACAATTGCGAGCTTATATCTCACAATTCTGACTTTTTATCTCAGAATCCTGTGATATAAAGTCAGAATTGTGAGATGGAAACTTGCAATTGTGAGATAAAAAGTCGCAATAATCTTTTAAAATGTTTTATTCTGTGGTGGAAACAAGCTTCCGTAGTTTTCTATGTGAATATATTGTAAACTAATTGTGGAAACAAGCTTCCGTAGTTTTCTATGTGAATATATTGTAAACTAATTGTGGAAACAAGCTTCCGTAGTTTTCTATTGGAATATATTGTAAACTAATTGTGGAAACAAGCTTCCGTAGTTTTCTATGTGAATATATTGTAAACTAATTTATTCCTGTGATCAAAGCTGAATTTTCAGCATCATTACTCCAGTCTTCAGTGTCACATGATCCTTCAGAAATCACTCTAATATGATGATTTGCTGCTCAACAAACATTTCTGATTATTATTAATGTTGAAAACAGCTGTGCTGCTTCATATTTTTGTAGAAACTGTGATAGATTTTTTTCAGGATTCTTAAGTTTGATGAATAGAGAGTTGAATAAGCTGTCACTTCCTGACATCTGAACGGTGTGTGTTCTCACCCGTGGCTCAGGTGGAGAAGCTCGCACGCACACTGTTCCTGTGGAAGATTGAGGTGCATGAGCAGAAGGAGAAGGTGTACGAGATGAGGCGCTGGAACGAGGCTCTGGTCACTAATATGCTTCCGGAGCATGTGGCCCGGCATTTCCTAGGCTCCAAGAAGAGGGATGAGGTGAGAATCCTGCGCTCGGTCTCGCGGCCTGTTTACACCGGGTCACGATCGGATAGCTATCGGATTTGTTAAGTGTTCCATGTACTCTTGGCCACATAAAGGTGTCTCTGCGATACGAAAATAAATTTTACATTTCAATAGAAGAGAAAGCGGCATCAGCACATTTAGGCTCACTGCTTTTAATGAAGATGAGTGTGTGTTGAGCTTAAAACTTTTTTTCAGTTGCTCATCTGCGGCGGGTCATATCTGTGGATACCGGGAGCCAGTACAACAGGATCTCGCACGTTTAGTTTTCTACCATTTTGGGAGGAGTAAAATTTACATATGTGGCTTCAACAATGAAAGGCCCTGTGTAATCATCCTTCCCTCACGTCCTGGAACAGATCCTTCCCTCGCGGTTCAAAATGTCCCGAAGCCCTAAAATGATACTTCATTTTTTTTTTTGTTCCGAAAGCTTATTTTATGTAATTTTGATAAAAAAATGTAATGCATTTTTTTAATGCAATTTTTTTTTTTACTTTATTTTTTTTTATTTTTTTATTTACCTTTAAATTACTAGATTTAATCAATAAATAATAAATAAATAGTCATTTAGTAATTTAAGCACATTCTTCACATTCTTTCAACTTAAATTCAAAATAACTCACAATTTCATGCATAAACCTTTTAATTCAGCTCAAAATATCTTGCATTGGGTGTCTTTGCCGAGCTCGATATTTCATGACTCAAGCCACTAGATGGCCTTATAGCTCTATATGGAGCTAATGAGCTGTTCCGCTGGGTCCTAAAGTCAGTTTTTTCAGGATGCATTCAGAGACAAATGTAGACATTATACAATTATTTTTTGGTAAAGTTTATTATTTTTAGTTCGAATTTTGAGCATTTTTAGGTTTTTCTATGTGTATTGAAGCATTCCTCGCATTCCATTCATTCCTATGAGGGTCAAATTGACCCGTGAGGGAAGGATTTGTTACTTTTTTAAATTTCAACCACAAAACATTAAAAAGTTTTTTTTTTTTTTTTTGTATTCTTGGTTCAAATGCTAAAAAAGTCTTTGGGTCTTGGACCCCTCCAATAAACACAACATTTTTTTTTTTTTTTAATATATATTCTGGGTCAAAATAACCCAAGGGAAGGATGAGGGTTAAGATGCGTTTTGGTCGATCGGATCACAAGGAGACGAGGCAGACACATCCTCTTTACACCTGGTGTTTTAATCTGTCTCTTTTGTCCACTTTTAACCACTTCTGTCCTGACTTCTTCAAGAGGATGATCTATGGGCGGGTAAATAATATATATATGTTTTTTCAGAGCTTTCAATCTAATGGACGAAATAAGTTTAAGTAAGTTAAAATAAGTTTTTCGTCTTAAACCAAACTTGGGTCTTCAGTCAACAAAGTTTAAATCCTGTCTGTTTGAACGCATTCGACCACATGAGCTTCTACACAAAGAAAGCAAAAGCGGTTTCGACTACCTCTGTAAGTGGCCGAAAGTGGACAAACTCAAACGTTTTAGACCCCATTTATACTTGTATTTAGCGTCGTCCACTTATGATCCGATCGACCAAAATGCTTCTTAATACCAGGTGTAAACAGAGCCTCTGGTGTATTTACACTTGTTTAGTTTCGTCTCTAATTGATCTCAGACCAACTCCTGAAGTGGTTTGAGTGAACGGATTTAAATCCATCTCGAAAGCATTTCAGAGAACGCATGAAGTGACCAGGTGTAAACAAGCCCTCAGTTTCCATGTTTTACATGCACAAACGCAGCCTAACTCAAGTAACTTCTCTGGTTTGGTTTCTCAGGAGCTCTACAGCCAATCCTATGATGAGATTGGAGTCATGTTCGCCTCCATCCCAAACTTCTCTGATTTCTATACGGAGGAAAGCATCAACAACGGCGGGATTGAGTGTCTGAGGTTCCTCAATGAAATCATTTCTGACTTTGATAGTGTAAGTTTTTTTTTTTTACAGTTTAAATTTCACCCAATTGTTTCCAATTATAATTAGAAGTAGAGATTTTATACCATTACTTATTTGCTTTTGTGCTCGTTAGCTTTTGGATGAGCCACAGTTTCGCTTTATAACCAAGATCAAGACTATTGGCAGCACCTACATGGCAGCATCAGGAGTCACTCCAGACAATAACACCAACGGTTATGCTTGCATGAAGGTAAAGGAGGTGCAGATGGGATCTTTCTAGAAGCAATATATCCATCTAGTGCTGATAACAATGGTAAAGAGGATTTTTTGTGTCCTTCCTAACAGAAAGAAGACGTTTCAGACAGGGAACGGTGGCAGCACTTGGCAGATCTTGCTGATTTTGCTCTGGCCATGAAGGTCACGTTGATGAACATCAACTACCAGTCCTTCAATAACTTCATGCTTCGCATCGGTTAGTGGGCTGACATCCATCTACAGTAGTGGCTAAAGTGGCCTAGGAAAATTTAGATCTTCACCCGTGTTGTTGTGCCTTGTTTTGCCTTTCCTCATCTTGTAGTTTGCCTTTTTTGCCAAATAATTTTGTCATATAAATAACCAAGTTTAGTGTTTTGTTCTTCCCTCATATTTACAATATTTAAAAAATATAAAGTATTTTCCTCATATTTTGATGGTTTAATCAAACTTGTAGGGACATTAAAAACAAATATCCATTCTAAACATCCCTTTTGGCCAGTATTGAATGTGCAAATGACAATGATTATGCTGAATGTTTTGCTGTGTGCATTATGAAATCTTTTCTCCACAGGGTTGAATAAAGGGGGCGTTTTAGCTGGTGTTATTGGTGCCCGTAAACCTCATTTTGACATCTGGGGAAACACTGTGAATGTCGCCAGTCGCATGGAGTCCACAGGGGTGATGGGAAACATCCAGGTGATGGGTTTCACATTGCATTAATGATCTGGACTCACGCTTCCTAAATTTTGTTCAACTATTCTGCATCAGGGACTCAAAGTAGCAATGCAACAGACTGCATTTAAACATTAAAAAATGCTGTTTAAAGTGTTAGTTCACCTAAAAATGAATAATTTACTCACCCTCAAGTCGTTCCAAACCCTTAAGAATTTTGTTCATCTTTAAAAGATAATGAAGATATTTGTAATGAAATCTGAGAGATTTCGGTCCCTGCATTGACAGTCTACTTAACTATCACTGTTATGCTTCAAAAAGTTCATAAAGAGATCGTAAAACTAATCCATATGAATTGAGTGGTTTAGTCCAAATTTTCTAAAGAGACTCGATCACTTTATATGATGAACAGATTGAATTTAGGCTTTTATTCACATAAACATTCATCAACTCACACATCAGTTATGTAAATGGAAGCTCAAACACTGATGTCAATAAATGTCGTGCGAGAACCAATGAGGTTCATTCTCGTGTTACGCAGCACGTTTGAGCTTCAGCAAGAACCAATGAGGTTCATTCTCGTGTTACGCAGCACGTTTGAGCTTCAGCAAGAACCAATGAGGTTCATTCTCTTGTTACGCAGCACGTTTGAGCTTCAGCAAGAACCAATAAGGTTCATTCTCGTGTTACACAGCACGTTTGAGCTTCAGCAAGAACCAATGAGGTTCATTCTCGTGTTACGCAGCACGTTTGAGCTTCAGCAAGAACCAATGAGGTTCATTCTCGTGTTACGCAGCACGTTTGAGCTTCTTCAAGAACCAATGAGGTTCATTCCTGTGTTACGCAGCACGTTTGAGCTTCAGCAAGAACCAATGAGGTTCATTCTCGTGTTACGCAGCACGTTTGAGCTTCAGCAAGAACCAATAAGGTTCATTCTCGTGTTACACAGCACGTTTGAGCTTCAGCAAGAACCAATGAGGTTCATTCTCGTGTTACGCAGCACGTTTGAGCTTCTTCAAGAACCAATGAGGTTCATTCCTGTGTTACGCAGCACGTTTGAGCTTCAGCAAGAACCAATGAGGTTCATTCTCGTGTTACGCAGCACGTTTGAGCTTCAGCAAGAACCAATAAGGTTCATTCTCGTGTTACACAGCACGTTTGAGCTTCAGCAAGAACCAATGAGGTTCATTCTCGTGTTACGCAGCACGTTTGAGCTTCAGCAAGAACCAATGAGGTTCATTCTCGTGTTACGCAGCACGTTTGAGCTTCTTCAAGAACCAATGAGGTTCATTCCTGTGTTACGCAGCACGTTTGAGCTTCAGCAAGAACCAATGAGGTTCATTCTCGTGTTACGCAGCACGTTTGAGCTTCAGCAAGAACCAATGAGGTTCATTCTCGTGTTACGCAGCACATTTGAGCTTCAGCAAGAACCAATGAGGTTCATTCTCGTGTTACGCAGCACATTTGAGCTTCAGCAAGAACCAATGAGGTTCATTCTTGTGTTACGCGGCACGTTTGAGCTTCAGCAAGAACCAATGAGGTTCATTCTCGTGTTACGCAGCACGTTTGAGCTTCAGCAAGAACCAATGAGGTTCATTCTCGTGTTACGCAGCACATTTGAGCTTCAGCAAGAACCAATGAGGTTCATTCTCGTGTTACGCAGCACGTTTGAGCTTTTTCAAGAACCAATGAGGTTCATTCTCGTGTTACGCAGCACGTTTGAGCTTCAGCAAGAGCCAATGAGGTTCATTCTCGTGTTACGCAGCACGTTTGAGCTTTTTCAAGAACCAATGAGGTTCATTCTTGTGTTACGCAGCACGTTTGAGCTTCTTCAAGAGCCAATGAGGTTCATTCTCGTGTTACGCGGCACGTTTGAGCTTCAGCAAGAACCAATGAGGTTCATTCTCGTGTTACGCAGCACGTTTGAGCTTCAGCAAGAACCAATGAGGTTCATTCTTGTGTTACGCAGCACGTTTGAGCTTCTTCAAGAGCCAATGAGGTTCATTCTTGTGTTACGCAGCACGTTTGAGCTTTTTCAAGAACCAATGAGGTTCATTCTCGTGTTACGCGGCACGTTTGAGCTTCTTCAAGAACCAATGAGGTTCATTCTCGAGTTACACAGCACGTTTGAGCTTCAGCAAGAACCAATGAGGTTCATTCTTGTGTTACGCGGCACGTTTGAGCTTCTTCAAGAACCAGTGAGGTTCATTCTCGAGTTACACAGCACGTTTGAGCTTCAGCAAGAACCAATGAGGTTCATTCTTGTGTTACGCAGCACGTTTGAGCTTTTTCAAGAACCAATGAGGTTCATTCTCGTGTTACGCAGCACGTTTGAGCTTCTTCAAGAACCAATGAGGTTCATTCTCGTGTTACGCAGCACGTTTAAGCTTCTTCAAGAACCAATGAGGTTCATTCTCGTGTTACGCGGCACGTTTGAGCTTCAGCAAGATCCAATGAGGTTCATTCTCGTGTTACGCAGCACGTTTGAGCTTTTTCAAGAACCAATGAGGTTCATTCTCGTGTTACGCAGCACGTTTGAGCTTCAGCAAGAACCAATGAGGTTCATTCTCGTGTTACGCAGCACGTTTGAGCTTCTTCAAGAACCAATGAGGTTCATTCTCGTGTTACGCAGCACGTTTGAGCTTCAGCAAGAACCAATGAGGTTCATTCTCGTGTTACGCAGCACGTTTGAGCTTCAGCAAGATCCAATGAGGTTCATTCTCGTGTTACGCGGCACGTTTGAGCTTCTTCAAGAACCAATGAGGTTCATTCTCGTGTTACGCGGCACGTTTGAGCTTCAGCAAGAACCAATGAGGTTCATTCTCGTGTTACGCGGCACGTTTGAGCTTCTTCAAGAACCAATGAGGTTCATTCTCGTGTTACGCGGCACGTTTGAGCTTCAGCAAGAACCAATGAGGTTCATTCTCGTGTTACGCGGCACGTTTGAGCTTCTTCAAGAACCAATGAGGTTCATTCTCGTGTTACGCAGCACGTTTGAGCTTCTTCAAGAACCAATGAGGTTCATTCTCGTGTTACGCAGCACGTTTGAGCTTCTTCAAGAACCAATGAGGTTCATTCTCGTGTTACGCAGCACGTTTGAGCTTCTTCAAGAACCAATGAGGTTCATTCTCGTGTTACGCAGCACGTTTGAGCTTCAGCAAGAACCAATGAGGTTCATTCTCGTGTTACGCAGCACGTTTGAGCTTCTTCAAGAACCAATGAGGTTCATTCTCGTGTTACGCAGCACGTTTGAGCTTCTTCAAGAACCAATGAGGTTCATTCTCGTGTTACGCGGCACGTTTGAGCTTCTTCAAGAACCAATGAGGTTCATTCTCGTGTTACGCGGCACGTTTGAGCTTCAGCAAGAACCAATGAGGTTCATTCTCGTGTTACGCGGCACGTTTGAGCTTCTTCAAGAACCAATGAGGTTCATTCTCGTGTTACGGAGCACGTTTGAGCTTCTTCAAGAACCAATGAGGTTCATTCTCGTGTAACGCGGCACGTTTGAGCTTCTTCAAGAACCAATGAGGTTCATTCTCGTGTTACGCGGCACGTTTGAGCTTCTTCAAGAACCAATGAGGTTCATTCTCGTGTTACGCGGCACGTTTGAGCTTCTTCAAGAACCAATGAGGTTCATTCTCGTGTTACGCGGCACGTTTGAGCTTTTTCAAGAACCAATGAGGTTCATTCTCGTGTTACGCGGCACGTTTGAGCTTCTTCAAGAACCAATGAGGTTCATTCTCGTGTTACGCAGCACGTTTGAGCTTCAGCAAGAACCAATGAGGTTCATTCTCGTGTTACGCAGCACGTTTGAGCTTCAGCAAGATCCAATGAGGTTCATTCTCGTGTTACGCGGCACGTTTGAGCTTCTTCAAGAACCAATGAGGTTCATTCTCGTGTTACGCGGCACGTTTGAGCTTCAGCAAGAACCAATGAGGTTCATTCTCGTGTTACGCGGCACGTTTGAGCTTCAGCAAGATCCAATGAGGTTCATTCTCGTGTTACGCAGCACGTTTGAGCTTTTTCAAGAACCAATGAGGTTCATTCTCGTGTTACGCAGCACGTTTGAGCTTCAGCAAGAACCAATGAGGTTCATTCTCGTGTTACGCAGCACGTTTGAGCTTCTTCAAGAACCAATGAGGTTCATTCTCGTGTTACGCAGCACGTTTGAGCTTCAGCAAGAACCAATGAGGTTCATTCTCGTGTTACGCAGCACGTTTGAGCTTCAGCAAGATCCAATGAGGTTCATTCTCGTGTTACGCGGCACGTTTGAGCTTCTTCAAGAACCAATGAGGTTCATTCTCGTGTTACGCGGCACGTTTGAGCTTCAGCAAGAACCAATGAGGTTCATTCTCGTGTTACGCGGCACGTTTGAGCTTCTTCAAGAACCAATGAGGTTCATTCTCGTGTTACGCGGCACGTTTGAGCTTCAGCAAGAACCAATGAGGTTCATTCTCGTGTTACGCGGCACGTTTGAGCTTCTTCAAGAACCAATGAGGTTCATTCTCGTGTTACGCAGCACGTTTGAGCTTCTTCAAGAACCAATGAGGTTCATTCTCGTGTTACGCAGCACGTTTGAGCTTCTTCAAGAACCAATGAGGTTCATTCTCGTGTTACGCAGCACGTTTGAGCTTCTTCAAGAACCAATGAGGTTCATTCTCGTGTTACGCAGCACGTTTGAGCTTCAGCAAGAACCAATGAGGTTCATTCTCGTGTTACGCAGCACGTTTGAGCTTCTTCAAGAACCAATGAGGTTCATTCTCGTGTTACGCAGCACGTTTGAGCTTCTTCAAGAACCAATGAGGTTCATTCTCGTGTTACGCGGCACGTTTGAGCTTCTTCAAGAACCAATGAGGTTCATTCTCGTGTTACGCGGCACGTTTGAGCTTCAGCAAGAACCAATGAGGTTCATTCTCGTGTTACGCGGCACGTTTGAGCTTCTTCAAGAACCAATGAGGTTCATTCTCGTGTTACGCAGCACGTTTGAGCTTCTTCAAGAACCAATGAGGTTCATTCTCGTGTTACGCGGCACGTTTGAGCTTCTTCAAGAACCAATGAGGTTCATTCTCGTGTTACGCGGCACGTTTGAGCTTCTTCAAGAACCAATGAGGTTCATTCTCGTGTTACGCGGCACGTTTGAGCTTCTTCAAGAACCAATGAGGTTCATTCTCGTGTTACGCGGCACGTTTGAGCTTTTTCAAGAACCAATGAGGTTCATTCTCGTGTTACGCGGCACGTTTGAGCTTCTTCAAGAACCAATGAGGTTCATTCTTGTGTTACGCAGCACGTTTGAGCTTTTTCAAGAACCAATGAGGTTCATTCTCGTGTTACGCAGCACGTTTGAGCTTCTTCAAGAACCAATGAGGTTCATTCTCGTGTTACGCAGCACGTTTGAGCTTTTTCAAGAACCAATGAGGTTCATTCTCGTGTTACGCAGCACGTTTAAGCTTCTTCAAGAACCAATGAGGTTCATTCACGTGTTACGCGGCACGTTTGAGCTTCTTCAAGAACCAATGAGGTTCATTCTCGTGTTACGCGGCACGTTTGAGCTTCTTCAAGAACCAATGAGGTTCATTCTCGTGTTACGCAGCACGTTTGAGCTTCTTCAAGAACCAATGAGGTTCATTCTCGTGTTACGCAGCACGTTTGAGCTTTTTCAAGAACCAATGAGGTTCATTCTCGTGTTACGCAGCACGTTTGAGCTTCTTCAAGAACCAATGAGGTTCATTCCTGTGTTACGCAGCACGTTTGAGCTTCAGCAAGAACCAATGAGGTTCATTCTTGTGTTACGCAGCACGTTTGAGCTTCAGCAAGAACCAATGAGGTTCATTCTCATGTTACGCAGCACGTTTGAGCTTTTTCAAGAACCAATGAGGTTCATTCTCGTGTTACGCGGCACGTTTGAGCTTCTTCAAGAGCCAATGAGGTTCATTCTTGTGTTACGCGGCACGTTTGAGCTTTTTCAAGAACCAATGAGGTTCATTCTCGTGTTACGCGGCACGTTTGAGCTTCTTCAAGAACCAATGAGGTTCATTCTCGAGTTACACAGCACGTTTGAGCTTCAGCAAGAACCAATGAGGTTCATTCTTGTGTTACGCGGCACGTTTGAGCTTCTTCAAGAACCAGTGAGGTTCATTCTCGAGTTACACAGCACGTTTGAGCTTCAGCAAGAACCAATGAGGTTCATTCTTGTGTTACGCAGCACGTTTGAGCTTTTTCAAGAACCAATGAGGTTCATTCTCGTGTTACGCAGCACGTTTGAGCTTCTTCAAGAACCAATGAGGTTCATTCTCGTGTTACGCAGCACGTTTGAGCTTCTTCAAGAACCAATGAGGTTCATTCTCGTGTTACGCGGCACGTTTGAGCTTCAGCAAGATCCAATGAGGTTCATTCTCGTGTTACGCAGCACGTTTGAGCTTTTTCAAGAACCAATGAGGTTCATTCTCGTGTTACGCAGCACGTTTGAGCTTCAGCAAGAACCAATGAGGTTCATTCTCGTGTTACGCAGCACGTTTGAGCTTCTTCAAGAACCAATGAGGTTCATTCTCGTGTTACGCAGCACGTTTGAGCTTCAGCAAGAACCAATGAGGTTCATTCTCGTGTTACGCGGCACGTTTGAGCTTCAGCAAGATCCAATGAGGTTCATTCTCGTGTTACGCGGCACGTTTGAGCTTCTTCAAGAACCAATGAGGTTCATTCTCGTGTTACGCGGCACGTTTGAGCTTCTTCAAGAACCAATGAGGTTCATTCTCGTGTTACGCGGCACGTTTGAGCTTCTTCAAGAACCAATGAGGTTCATTCTCGTGTTACGCGGCACGTTTGAGCTTCTTCAAGAACCAATGAGGTTCATTCTCGTGTTACGCGGCACGTTTGAGCTTTTTCAAGAACCAATGAGGTTCATTCTCGTGTTACGCGGCACGTTTGAGCTTCTTCAAGAACCAATGAGGTTCATTCTTGTGTTACGCAGCACGTTTGAGCTTTTTCAAGAACCAATGAGGTTCATTCTCGTGTTACGCAGCACGTTTGAGCTTCTTCAAGAACCAATGAGGTTCATTCTCGTGTTACGCAGCACGTTTGAGCTTTTTCAAGAACCAATGAGGTTCATTCTCGTGTTACGCAGCACGTTTAAGCTTCTTCAAGAACCAATGAGGTTCATTCACGTGTTACGCGGCACGTTTGAGCTTCTTCAAGAACCAATGAGGTTCATTCTCGTGTTACGCGGCACGTTTGAGCTTCTTCAAGAACCAATGAGGTTCATTCTCGTGTTACGCAGCACGTTTGAGCTTCTTCAAGAACCAATGAGGTTCATTCTCGTGTTACGCAGCACGTTTGAGCTTTTTCAAGAACCAATGAGGTTCATTCTCGTGTTACGCAGCACGTTTGAGCTTCTTCAAGAACCAATGAGGTTCATTCCTGTGTTACGCAGCACGTTTGAGCTTCAGCAAGAACCAATGAGGTTCATTCTTGTGTTACGCAGCACGTTTGAGCTTCAGCAAGAACCAATGAGGTTCATTCTCATGTTACGCAGCACGTTTGAGCTTTTTCAAGAACCAATGAGGTTCATTCTTGTGTTACGCAGCACGTTTGAGCTTCAGCAAGAACCAATGAGGTTCATTCTCATGTTACGCAGCACGTTTGAGCTTTTTCAAGAACCAATGAGGTTCATTCTCGTGTTACGCAGCACGTTTGAGCTTTTTCAAGAACCAATGAGGTTCATTCTCGTGTTACGCAGCACGTTTGAGCTTCTTCAAGAACCAATGAGGTTCATTCTCGTGTTACGCAGCACGTTTGAGCTTTTTCAAGAACCAATGAGGTTCATTCTCGAGTTACGCAGCACGTTTGAGCTTTTTCAAGAACCAATGAGGTTCATTCTTGTGTTACGCAGCACGTTTGAGCTTTTTCAAGAACCAATGAGGTTCATTCTCGAGTTACGCAGCACGTTTGAGCTTTTTCAAGAACCAATGAGGATCATTCTCGTGTTACGCAGCACGTTTGAGCTTCTTCAAGAACCAATGAGGTTCATTCTTGTGTTACGCAGCACGTTTGAGCTTTTTCAAGAACCAATGAGGTTCATTCTTGTGTTACGCGGCACGTTTGAGCTTTTTCAAGAACCAATGAGGTTCATTCTCGTGTTACGCAGCACGTTTGAGCTTCTTCAAGAACCAATGAGGTTCATTCTCGTGTTACGCAGCACGTTTGAGCTTTTTCAAGAACCAATGAGGTTCATTCTCGAGTTACGCAGCACGTTTGAGCTTTTTCAAGAACCAATGAGGTTCATTCTTGTGTTACGCAGCACGTTTGAGCTTTTTCAAGAACCAATGAGGTTCATTCTCGTGTTACGCAGCACGTTTGAGCTTCTTCAAGAACCAATGAGGTTCATTCTTGTGTTACGCGGCACGTTTGAGCTTTTTCAAGAACCAATGAGGTTCATTCTCGAGTTACGCAGCACGTTTGAGCTTTTTCAAGAACCAATGAGGTTCATTCTCGCCCATCAATCAAGTACGGTTGAGCTTCTGTTTATGTTCGCTGATCAATGTTTATGTCAATAAAAGCCTAAATTAAATCTCTTTATGAACTTTTTGAAGCATCAAAGTGGTAGTTGCGTAGACTGTCAATGGAGGGACAGAAATCTCTCAGGTTTCATTAATTTGTGCTTCAAAGACGAATGAAAGTCTTACGAGTTTGGAAAAACGTGACGCTGAGTAAATGAGGACAGAACCCTTGAAATGAACAGAAATGTACTGTAGTTGCTGTTGCTAACTACTTGTACTTGTGAAAAACAAAACAAACTCTGTTGTCTTGTAGTCGATTTGTTAGCAATGGCCTTTTTTCAAGACATGTAAAAACTTTAATAATCACAAGGGGGTTTTACTAATGTATTTTATGTTTTAGAATAAAACATGACATTATCTATCAAAAACCTTGACTTCATTATGATAGAACCGGAAGTTGGAATAAAAATGCGACTTTATTTCCGGGTTGTAAGACTCATTACTGTGAGTTACTAACCCTAACTTTAACCCTAAACACACTCTGCTCCCCCCAGGTGGTGGAGGACTGCTACTGCATCCTGAAGGACTACGGCTTCCGCTTCGTGAGGAGGGGACCGATATTTGTCAAGGGGAAAGGAGAGCTGCTCACCTATTTCTTAAAGGGACGTGAAAAACAAGGCTCCTTCATTAACGGCTCTTTTGTCACCCTGCCGCACCAAGTGGTGGACAGCTCTTGACCAACACGCACACACACACACACACACTGTCGTACTCTTCAAACTTGCTCGCGCAAACCTCACGTCATACCTCTTCTGCCGAGTACATGTGCTCCAGTAATTAGTACTTTCAAATGTGTTTTCTCTATTTATTAGCCTGAGGAAAGAAATTTTGGCAGGAAATGAGACAGACTGTCTGTTTATATAAGAGAAGTACTATAAAATATAAGTTTTGAAAGTGTGCACAGCCAGAATGAATGAAACAAAAGTTGAATGATTTTAATAGGCTGCTGAAGTGATAAACAGTTTGAGAGGAGGTTGTTTTTAAACTCATACCGCACAGAATACAAGGAACTCTACTGTATATTACACAATGCGCTGCTCAAAGAAACCTATTTTTGTTGTTCTTTCATTTGAAATCCTTTTATTATTTAATCTTTTATTATTTAAAGATTACCCTGACGTGTCCAGATATATCTGAATGTTGTTTGAAAAGCTACTCTGAATGCCTGCGTAGGAAAGCATACTGACTGCCTTTGCATCGTGTGTGTGTGTGTGTGTGTGTGTGTGTGTGTGTGTGTGTGTGTGTGTGTGTGTGTGTGTGTGTGTGTGTGTGTGTGTGTGTGTGTGTGTGTGTGTGTGTGTGTGTGTGTGTGTAGACATGCATTTCTATTGTCTCTAGTCACCTTTTCTTTATTTGTTGACTTTATAGTGGATAAACATGGGGTTCTGAAGTCTGAGGCCACATCAAATCATGGGATTTAACCCTGAAATTGAGTTCTAGGATTTTAAAAACTTTAAAAAAATAATTCTATAATACATAGCTTGTTAACATTCAGTGTCCTGGTAGCAGGAGACTTGGCACTCTTTTTTTATTGCCTTTTCCCCCATCAGATATTTTAGAAATCATCATGAATTAGGTATCATTCGAAAGTTTAAACACTGCAAACTGACATTCAGATCTGCCTCCATTTAGTTACCAACTTCCTACGATCCAATCAATTCCAAGACAAATCAAGACAAAATCTGGATCAAAACCCAGATCTGGACTGACACTATGTTGCTGTCTGGGTAGAGATATGGCTTTTATTTTTGCAGCAATTTTAGAGTCCAAGTTGTTTTGCCAAATATATATTTATAGTTATGCCAAAACTTTGCTTTACAGCAAATTTGAACTTTTTTACACTTTCATTTTTTAAGGTGTTTTCACACAAAAAAAAGACCAATCTTTGGTCTGTATTCCAAAGCTTTCATGATTTTTTTATGGCACACTTGATGTGCACTTTCGGCCTTGTGAACTGACAATGACCGCTGCATAAGCGTGAAGTCCACGAGCCCTTTGGGTGTCCTATTGGTCATGTAAGGTTTCAGAAGAGTGCTGATCTTTGCTGCTGATATTCGCCCCCTTAATGTGAGTGCTTGTGCCCTTTTATATCCTTAAAAAGGGTGTGACAACACTAACTACAAGTTTATTTAATATTGTAAAAACACTGTATTAAGTTCTACAGATAAAAACAAGCACTTTCTCTGGTGGTCTCAGACTTTTGGACCCCACTTTTGGGTTGTTCTAGTAAAGTGTTCCTCACGTGCCAAATACAAGCCACTATGTGCGTCAGATTGTGGTACTCTGAGGACGCAGGGGTGTAGGAGAATCACTGTGAACGGGTTTGTTGCACTACATTCATGGCAGTATTGCAGGGATGAATGTTTCTTAATTCAGAATATATTCCCCATGGTGTCTTTCCTCAAAGATTAGATGAATGTGCAATAGTTTTATTCTTTTACGCCATTCTGCTCTCCAGTACAGTTTTAAAAAGAGCCCTCCTCTCCCAGCAAGTCATATTTTTATATTAAGATGTAAAAGTTGTAGTTAAAGAGGATTGTACAAAGAGACGATGGAACGGTGTGTCTTAAAAACTGGCCAAACAGTTCATTTATTACCAGTGTCAGGGACGTTCTGTGTCGGTAAGCAGAAGTCACATCTGATTTTGACTTTGATATGTTAAAATGGTTTATGAAGGCATGACATTGTGGCCGATCTCTGTGGTTTGATACCAGACTAAAATTTGATATTTTTGAATTATCCTTCGATATGGAATAAAATGGCACTTTGAATGATCTGTTACCTGATGCTGTGTGAGATTGATTATTTGAACCTTTTATGTGTTTAATTGAAATGTTGCAAAGAACCTTCTTTGGATTAAAAAAGAAACAATAACTCTTTCTACAACTATGATTTTCAATTTTACAAATACTTTCCATATTCGACATTATGGTTCACCAAATATCAGAGCAACTCCAATAATTGGTTCTACAATAAAATTTTGGTAACATGGTATTACAACACTGTAATCGATAAAATAAGATAACACTCAAAAGTTCTGCTGTTTCAAGGAAATCTGATACTGACGAATGTTTCACAACGATAACTGTTTTTTTGTAAGGGCAAATGGTTAATTATCTTTGTTTGCATTACTCCCTCAACATACCATAATAAATCCAACCTAAGATGGTTTGCTGGTCTGGTTTTAAAGGAGTTTTTAGGCACTGGTCACACTTTATATTAAGTGTCTTTATGTACTTACATAAAAATAATTTAGATACAATGTACTGATTGTGTTGATGTATTAAAAAAACACTCGTGCTGCTATTTGTCAGGGATCAGCCAGGCTGCTTGGAAGACCTACAGGGTCAGCCGTCACACTTCCCGCCTCGCCAACCAGAGCATACCAGCACTCCAGAACCAGTCCCCATGCAAGTGGATAACACTCGTCTCACAATCACTGAGCGGCAGAGGAGGCTGACCCAGGGTCTTTGCTTGTACTGCGGCGCTGGTGGACATATCATTACAGCATGTCCCATCCGTCCACTGCGTCCTATGGTGAGTGTCATCCATTCTTCCTCAGTCAACATGAAACCCCTCACCACTGAAGTTATCCTTACTGCCTCGCATGTCTCTCCCAGTACACGCCCTCCTTGACTCCAGGTCAGCTGGAAACTTCATTTCCGATTCCCTCTGCCGCCAGCTCAATCTCCAGAAAAGTCCCACCAAAACCCATTATCAGGTTCACTCGATAATCTGTAAACCTCTCAATAAGAAGAACGTATGTTTCTCTGTGGGACCTCTCCAACTGTAAGTGGGACAGCTGCATACTGAATGCATCTCTCTACTGGTTCTGGAGAATTCCACCGCTGGTATCATCCTAGGGTGCCCATAAGTAGTGCAACATGATCCCGTTCTCTCCTGGGTAACAGGAGAAATCCTGAAGTGGGGCGATAGCTGTTTTCCAGGATGCTTTCCACATCTCAACCAGTGATTTCCCTTCCGATCAATTACACCTCCATCGAGAGCCCTGTAGAACAGCAGTCTATCGACATTCCAACCTGCTACCCCCCTTCAGTGACGTCTTCTGCCCCAAACGAGCTTCATCGTTTCCTCCACATCAGCCATTGGACTGCCCCATCGACCTCCTTCCGGATGAGCCAGTGCTCACGGTAAAATCTATCCTCTGTCTCTTCCTGAACAGAAAGCCATGGAGGAGTCTGTGGAAGAGGCCCTCCAACAAGGTTACATCCGGCCTTCCACCTCCCGTGCTGCTTCAAGATTTTTCTTCGTGCCAAAGAAGGACTGAGGCTTGTGGCCCTGCATCGATTACCGAGCCCTCAACTAACAGTCAAGTTCCGATACCCACTTCCTCTCGTCCCAGCAGCCCTGGAACAACTTCTTGGAGCAGCCGTGTTCACGGTCGTGGTTGTGTCTCTCTTTTAGTGTTACTCGATCTTAGTGCTGCATTTGACACTATCGACCACAACATTCTTTTAAATAGACTCGAACATTATGTTGGCATTAGTGGAAATGCACTAGCATGGTTTAAATCATACTTATCTGACCGTTATCAGTTTGTAGCAGTAAATGAAGAGATGTCTCATTGATCACAAGTTCAGTATGGCGTACCACAAGGCTCAGTACTAGGACCGCTGCTGTTCACTCTGTACATGCTACCCTTAGGAGATATCATTAGGAAACATGGCATTAGCTTTCACTGTTATGCCGACGATACTCAGCTCTATATTTCTTCAAAACCTAACGAAACTTACCAATTCACAAAATTAACGGAATGCATAGCGGATATTAAAAATTGGATGACTCGTAATTTCCTACTGCTAAATTCTGAAAAAACAGAGTTTCTAATTATTGGACAAAAAACTTCCTCACGTAATAACCTAGAATACTGTCTAACACTTGATGGCTGCTCTGATAAGTCTTCGTCGTCGGTTAGGAACCTGGGTGTGCTCTTTGATACCAATCTTTCATTTGAAAGTCACGTGTCTAGTATCTGTAAAACTGCATTTTTCCATCTTAAAAATATATCTAAATTACGCCATATGCTCTCAATGACAAATGCAGAACAATTAGTTCATGCGTTCATGACCTCAAGGCTAGATTATTGTAATGCTCTACTGGGTGGTTGCCCTGCACGCTTAATAAACAAACTACAGCTGGTCCAAAACGCAGCAGCTCGAGTTCTTACCGAGCACTCTGTCAGTTCAAAGCTAGATTAAAGACACATCTCTTTGACCTAGCTTTCACATAACACATTATAGACTTCTATAATTCAATGTTAGGCTGCATAGATTAGGTCAGCTGGAACCGGGAACACTTCCCATAAATCCTGATGTACTCGTTACATCATAAGAAGAATGGCATCTACGCTAATTTTAGTGTCTTTGTTTATCCCGAGGTTTTCCCGCAGCCTGCCGGATCCAGGCCGTATCCAGATCTGATGAAGGACCTTCGCCTGGACCCGATGACAACGCAGTGCTGAAGTGCCAACTAGTCTCTCCCTATGGAGGATCCCTCTACCACTCTACAGATAAAGCGTTGTCGGGAAACTCAATTCGCGTATCTACCCCGAACTGATCAAATAAAATAAAATTCTGTATCAAAAGTTATAAGGAAACACCAGTACTTTGTTTAGGCTTGGTCTGTAGGGAATTCCAAACCTGCGCACATATATTCAAAGGCACATAACTATAGCACCCATTCTTAATGCGCATGTGACCGCCATCAGCGTTTCTCACAGGTTTGCGTTTAAAGTCTGTGTAGAGAGAATGGTGTCGTCTTAGCGGCCCCTAATGTAATAACAAATGATTGTTGCGACGGAAGTGAATCAATCAAAACTAACTTTAGCTGGAAAATAACTTTATTAAAGAACCGCTATAAAGCCAAAACAATCTCTGTTACCTTAAATTATACGCTTATCTCTGTAAAGCTGCTTTAAAACAATCTACATTGTTAAAAGCGCTATATAAATGAAGATGACTTGACTAAGTTGGACCTCATCAGCGCATACGTATAACCTCGTCTGGATATGTGAGGGGGACGAGTGGAAGACTGCCTTTTGAATACTCAGTCATGCCATATGGCCTGGTAAATATGCCCCCCCCCCCTTATGCACGAGGTGCTCTGGAAATTCCTCCATCGTACTGTGATTGTTTACATCAATGACATACTGATGTTCCAGGAGCCTGGCCGAACATCGCCACCACGTTGCGGAGGTCCTCCAACGCCTCTGAGAACATCAGCTCTTCCTTAAAGCAGAGAAATGCTCATTCCATCAGTCTACTGTCCAATTTCTCAGCTACAACATCAATGAACACTGCATCCAGATGGACGAGAAGAAGCGGTTCGGAACTGGCCAACCCCTTCTACCATCAAGGAACTTCAGCGTTTTCTCGGATTCGCAAATTTCCATCGCCGGTTCATTCACAACTACAGCTCCATCACCTCTCCGTTAACCAGTCTCCTCAAGAATAAGCCCAAGTCTCTGCTGCCACCCAGGCTTTCCAGAGCCTCAAGGACTTTCACCAATATGCCGCTCTTCATCCACCCGGTCAATTACGACATCGGTAACCGAGAGCTACTGGCGATCAAGCTCCCATTGGAGGAGTGGAGACACTGGTTGGAGGGTGCAAAGGAAGAATTCACTGTACTCACCGACCACAAACTCCAACACCTCCGAGAAGCCAAACGGCTCAACCCCAGACAGGCAAGATGGGCTTTTTCACACGGTTCTATTTCACCATCTCCTATTGTCCAGGTACAAGAAATCTTAAAGCAGATGCTCTATCCTGTCTCCATACTCCCGAAGAACCTGAGCCCATCTTGCCTCAAAGGATCATCGCGTGCCCCATCCAGTGGTCCCTCGATCAACAACTCTCCTCTGATGTCTCCGAGCCATCTCTGCCGGGGTGTCCTCCCGACTGCACCTATGTCCCCAAGTCTCAACGCACCAATCTCACTCACTCAGCACATGCATCCGTGGGCACTGGCCATCCAGGGGCCCACATGGCCTCTCACTGCTACAAGATCGCTTCTGGTGGCCCAATATGGCCAGGGATGTGAGAAGATTCGTCCAAGGATGTCCTGATTGCGCCATGTCGAAGAGCCCACGCCACCTTCCATCCGGCAAGCTCATTCCGTTGCCCGATCCCTAACGACCCTGGCCACACCTGTCAGGGATCAGCCAGGCTCCATTACCATCCAATCACAATGATCATTGTCACCTGAGTATTAAAGCTACACCAAATAACTTTTCCTCTTCGGTCGCCCTACAGGTTGGAAGCGGATTTGTCCATTACCGCTGTCGTAAATAATTTCTCCGCCTGCAGCTACTGTCGCACACACACACTCACTGTTTATCCAGCACCGGCTTTGGAATGAACGATGTCCACAGACAAGGTAGAGTATGATGCATGATTTCATGAAAGTATGATGTAATGCGACATCAGAAACAAAGAAAAACTGAAAGACTATTGTAACGCTTGCCGTAAAGCAAGTCAAATTTGTAGTTTCTTATGTTTCATTTGAACTACAGAAACGCGACCCGATCTGGCAAACTTGCATAGTGTGATTATATCAGATATAGGGACGCAAAGGGAATGCAGAAGTGTCGTTCACCCTGTTATGACTTGACGAACCGCTGAAACGTTTTAGGAAACATTATTTTAGGTAAAAATCTGCTCATCACCACAAACACTTATAAGCACACACCTCACTCTGGCACTTTGTCTGGTCTGGTACATGAGTAGGACTCACCTTATTGTCTTCCATGCATCATTGGCAAAGTATCTTCGTCTCCCAGAGTGTGTCTCCTAGTCTCCAGTTTCTTCCAGTTCTTCGTCCTGCAATCACTTACCTCTCTTCCCGCACCGGTGTGTGCTTCCACCATCCTCCACTCCATCCACAACCTCCTCAATCATCTAAACAGAAAAGACTGTCAGTTTCTCTGTTCATCATTACTCACAGACATTTACCTTTAAAGGTTCCCGCTACTGCTATTTGCTTCATATTGTCAATAAACCTGTTTCTCACCTCTACCATTATTGTTTGGAGTCTCTGTTCCGTAACACTATTGAGGTGGGATAGGGGTAAGGTTAAGGACCGGTTTAGTGGTCTGGACAGGTTTAAGGGTGAGTTAAGGTGTAAGGGAAGGGTCAACAGTGTAATTGCAGGTGTTATTACATTATAGAACTGTCCTGGAAGACCAGCTAAGACCTTAAATGGTCTTTAATGGAGAACCAAAGTCCTGGGTTTTTTGGTGTCTTGTCCCTGGACACCTCACAAATTCACTGCAAAAAACCTGGCCAGCACAGCATCCGAAAGCACAAATGTACACTAACATTTGAAAAAAAAAATCTATTTAAAAGATTGTAAATACCTTACACAATAGGCTATATTCATCATTTCTGGAAATGAAAATATTAAATACAATTTGAAAATATTGAAAAAATAAAAGTACAGTTTTCCATCCATCCATCTTCTACCGCTTATCCGGGGCCGGGTCGCGGGGGCAGCAGTCTAAGCAGGGATGCCCAGACTTCCCTCTCCCTAGACACTTCCTCCAGCTCTTCCGGGGGGACACCGAGGCGTTCCCAGGCCAGCCGGGAGACATAGTCTCTCCAGCGTGTCCTAGGTCTTCCCCGGGGTCTCCTCCCGGTGGGACATGCCCGGAACACCTTCCCGGGAAGGCGTCCAGGAGGCATCCGGAAAAGATGCCCGAGCCACCTCAACTGACCCCTCTCGATGTGGAGGAGCAGCGGCTCTACTCTGAGCTCCTCCCGAGTGACCGAGCTTCTCACCCTATCTCTAAGGGATCGCCCAGCCACCCTGCGGAGAAAGCTCATTTCGGCCGCTTGTATCCGGGATCTTGTCCTTTCGGTCATGACCCACAGCTCATGACCATAGGTGAGAGTAGGAACGTAGATTGACTGGTAAATCGAGAGCTTCGCCTTGCGGCTCAGCTCCTTCTTTACCACGACAGACCGCTACAGGGACCGCATTACTGCAGAAGCTGCACCGATCCGCCTGTCAATCTCCCGTTCCATCCTTCCCTCACTCGTGAACAAGACCCCAAGATACTTGAACTCCTCCACTTGAGGCAGGAGCTCTCCACCAACCTGAAGCGAGCAAGCCACCCTTTTCCGACTGAGAACCATGGCCTCGGACTTGGAGGTGCTGATTTTCATCCCAGCCGCTTCACACTCGGCTGCAAACCGTCCCAGTGCATGCTGGAGGTCCTGGTCTGATGAGGCCAACACGACAACATCATCCGCAAAGAGCAGAGATGAAATCGTGTGGTCCCCAAACCCGACCCCCTCCGGCCCCTGGCTGCGCCTAGAAATTCTGTCCATAAAAATTATGAACAGAACCGGCGACAAAGGGCAGCCCTGCCGGAGTCCAACACGCACCGGGAACAAGTCTGACTTACTGCTGGCAATACGAACCAAGCTCCTGCTCCGGTCGTACAGGGACCGGATAGCCCTTAGCAAAGGGCCCCGGACCCCATACTCCCGGAGCACCCTCCACAGGCCGCCGCGAGGGACACAGTCGAATGCCTTCTCCAAATCCACAAAGCACATGTAGATTGGTTGGGCAAACTCCCATGAGCCCTCCAGCACCCTGTAGAGGGTATAGAGCTGGTCCAGTGTTCCACGACCGGGACGAAAACCACACTGTTCCTCCTGAATCCGAGGTTCTACTATCGGCCGGATTCTCCTCTCCAGTACCCTGGCATAGACTTTCCCAGGGAGGCTGAGAAGTGTGATCCCCCTATAGTTGGAGCACACCCTCCGATCCCCCTTCTTGAAAAGAGGGACCACCACCCCGGTCTGCCAGTCCAAAGGTACTGTCCCCAACCGCCACGCGATGTTGCAGAGGCGTGTCAGCCAAGACAGCCCCACAACATCCAGAGACTTGAGGTACTCAGGGCGGATCTCATCCACCCCCGGTGCCTTGCCACCGAGGAGTTTCTTGACTACCTCGGTGACTTCAGCTTGGGTGATGGATGAGTCCGCCTCCGAGCCCTCAGCCTCTGCTTCCTCAATGGAAGACGTGACGGCGGGATTGAGGAGATCCTCGAAGTATTCCTTCCACCGTCCGGTGATATCCCCAGTCGAGGTCAACAGCTGCCCACCTCCACTGTAAACAGCGTTGGTAGGGCACTGCTTCCCCCTCCTGAGGCGCCGGACGGTTTGCCAGAATCTCTTCGAGGCCGACCGATAGTCCTTCTCCATGGCCTCACCGAACTCCTCCCAGGCCCGAGTTTTTGCCTCCACAACCACCCGGGCTGCAGTCCGCTTGGCCCGTCGGTACCCATCAGCTGCCTCAGGAGTCCCACAAGCCAGCCAGGCCCGATAGGACTCCTTCTTCAGCTTGACGGCATCCCTTACTTCCGGTGTCCACCACCGGGTTCGGGGATTGCCGCCTCGACAGGCACCGGAGACCTTACGGCCACAGCTCCGAGTGGCCGCGTTGACAATGGAGGTGGAGAACATGGTCCACTCGGACTCAATATCTCCAGACTCCCTCGGGATCTGGTCGAAGCTCTGCCGGAGGTGGGAGTTGAAGATCTCTCTGACAGGAGATTCGGCCAAACGTTCCCAACAGACCCTCACAGTACGTTTGGGTCTGCCGAGTCTGTCCAGCTTCCTCCCCCGCCATCGGATCCAACTCACCACCAGGTGGTGATCAGTTGACAGCTCCGCCCCTCTCTTCGCCCGAGTGTCCAAGACATACGGCCGGAGGTCGGATGAAACGACCACAAAGTCGATCATCGACCTCCGGCCTAGGGTGTCCTGGTGCCATGTGCACTGATGGACACCCTTATGCTTGAACATGGTGTTCGTTATGGACAAGCTGTAACTAGCACAGAAGTCCAATAACAGAACACCACTCGGGTTCAGATCAGGGGGGCCGTTCCTCCCAATCACGCCCCTCCAGGTGTCACTGTCGCTGCCCACGTGGGCGTTGAAGTCCCCCAGTAAAACGATGGAGTCCCCAGTCGGAGCACTTTCCAGCACCCCTCCCAGAGACTCCAAGAAGGCCGGGTACTCTGCACTGCCGTTCGGCCCGTAAGCACAAACGACAGTGAGAGACCTATCCCCGACCCGAAGGCGTAGGGAAGCGACCCTCTCGTTCACCGGGGTGAACTCCAACACATGGCGGCTGAGCTGGGGGGCTATAAGCAAACCCACACCAGCCCGCCGCCTCTCACCATGGGCAACTCCAGAGTGGTGAAGAGTCCATCCTCTCTCGAGGAGTGTGGTTCCAGAGCCCAAGCCGTGCGTGGAGGTGATCCCAACTATCTCTAGTCGGAATCTCTGAACCTCACGCACAAGCTCAGGCTCCTTCCCCGCCAGAGAGGTGACATTCCATGTCCCTAGAGCTAGATTCCACGTCCAGGGATCGGGTTGTCTAGGCTCCAGCCTTCGACTGCCGCCCGATCCACTTAGCACCGGCCCCTTACGGTCCCTCCTGCAGGTGGTGGGTCCACGGGAGGGTGGCCCCACGTCACTCCTTCGGGCTGAGCCCGGCCGGACCCCATGGGGGGAGGCCCGACCACCAGGCGCTCGCATACGAGCTCCAACCCCGGGCCTGGCTCCAGGGTGGGGCCCCGGCTGCGCCATACCGGGCGACGTCACGGTCCTCCTTTTTTTGGGCATCATAGGGGGTTTTGAAGGGGTCCCCTCCTTGAACTGCCACCTTACCGTGGTGGAGGGGTTTGAGTACCCGAATGAACCTAGGAGCTATGTTGTCTGGGGCTATATGCCCCTGGTAGGGTCTCCCAAGGCAAACAGGTCCTAGGCGACGGGTCAGACTAAGAGCGGTTCAAAGTACAGTTTTATTTATCATATATTCGTATTTGTTGTTTTACTGGGTAACACTTTATTTTAAAGTGTTCTTGTTGCACGTCACATGCTGTATGTAGTAAATTAAATTATGCATATTTGCACACAACTAACCCTAAACCAAACCCTGGCCCCAAAGTACATGTTGTTCATTAATATTACAGTAAAAATAAGCTGTAAAAATTGCATCTTAAAATAAAGATTAACCTTTTCTTTTTTGTAATAAAGTCACTGGCTGTGTCTGAAATCGCCCATTCAGTGTTCCCTACATCACTCCATTAATATAGTTCACTTGAGGGAGTGAATGAAAACGAGTGAGTGAATTCGGACACCGAGTGCACCGGAAGCGCTGCAGCTTTTGCTTAGTTTGTGCCGTTTAATAATCATTTGAAACTTAGCAAACTGGCAGCTCCAGTAGTAATGAACAGATTTATCTTGAACTCTGTCTGTTGAGCGCATGCTATGATCAGTGTTGGGAATAGTGTATTACAAGTTACGCAATCAGATTACTTTTTTCAAGTAACTAATAAAGTACCGCATTACTTTTAAATTTTCTTTTTTACTTTTTCAAATAAGTGATGCAAGTTACTTTCTTTTCCCATTTATTGACTGACAGCTCTCCTGTTGCCATATAGAGAGAAGTCATGAGCAGAAATGTTGTGTGCGCTGTGTGTGAACATGAGTATTGTACATGTGAGCAGGCATTTACTCATCTCACTGGCACAGAACACTCAGTATTCCTCAAAATAAATAAAAACAGTTAAATGCAAACTCAGAGTATTATGCAAATCTGCAATACTTAAATGTTAAATTACACAAATATACTTTATGCATTTAATCTCACTTTATTAACCAATGTCTTTGCTGCTGACCTTCAATGATCCAATTCAACCATATTAATTAATGAGTTAATAAAAATATGTAAATAAAGACCAGCTTAGATACGCAAAAGTAACATAGCGCATTACTTTCCATAACAATGAACTAAGTAAGTGACTTTTTCAGGGAGTAACGCAATATTGTCATATATTACTTTTAAAAGTAACTTTCCCCAACACTGGGTATGATGTGGTTGAGCGAACAATGGTTGTACACTTGGTTTTGCGGTGCATTGTGGGATTGAATAAGTGTACTCCAATGTCCACTGGTTTCGGACACCACTACACCCTCAAATATTGCCCTATTTAAGGGTATAGGGGACGATTTCGGACACAGCCATAGCATTGTTATCACAGTATATTGATATATCTTAGTTATTTTTACTGTTTATTATTTTTTTCATAGTGTTTTTCATGTGATTTTGGTGATTTGCATTAAAAACAGATAGGGTTTAGGTTACCCCGCAAACATCATAATAATTATTGTTATATTTTTTATTCATTATATATTCAAAAACATACAAAAATGTACTCTCCCTGTTTTGTACTTCATGACAAGTGAGATTTCAATGATACTTTGACCACTAAATTAGGAAATTTCCCCAGTTTCCATTTAAAAAAATCTGCTGGCCATATTTTAGTATTTCTTTAATCTCCCTCTCCTCGGGGTAAAGGTCATGCCGGAGAGCACATCTGTACCACTAACAAAAACATTACAAAATGACCATGGTATTACTATAGTTTTGAGGACACGCATTTCATGTTTTTGAACATCAAAGACGACAGTACCATGGTATTTAAAATATACGAGTACTACTGTAAATAACGTGGTACCAGGTGATCATTCGGTCATCTCTATGAATCTGAAGACAATCTTGGTTTGTTATAAAGTTAATTTATATTCTTTGCCATTTGTATTTCGAAAAATTCAAGGTTTACCAAAAACAAACCATTTTTAAAAGAATTTAAAAAGTATTTCAGCACAATTTAATCCTCAGTTAGAAATCATACACCAAGAAATCAAGACTTGTATAAACTAATTTCTTGGCCGCATGTTTTTTTTTTTTTCTCTCTCCCATCTTTCTTATATGTTTCTGTCGTTTGCAAGTTTTTGTTAACTCATTTTTTTTCTCTGTATTCTGTTGACAAGGGGAGTATTGTTGTTCATTTGTTTGTTTATTATAAACATGTCAACTGTATTTTCGGCATTCATTAAAAAACAAACATTATATACACAAACTGTGTATTATAAACGTCAACTCTGTATTTTCTGCATTCATTTATAAACAAATATTATATACACAAACTGTGTATTATAAGCATGTCAACTCTGTATTTTCTGCATTCATTAAAAAACAGAATTATTGCTGTGACGGACTGCACACAAGGATAAAGTGCAGCCAGTTCTTTTCTGGAGTGTGGCTTTATGATTTGAGCGATTTTATTTGTTGTTGATTTTTATTTATTTATTGAGAACATTATATAAACAAAGAAGGAAACAGTCAAAATGTAAAACAAATAAACCAGAGAGAAAAAGAAAAAAGAAACAAGACAGGGGTATATAGGCTAACTAATCAGAAAACATTACATTTCAAAGGAAAAGATTCATCGACTGACATATTTCAGTTGTTTTTAAAGCCTTCTTGTTATGTAATGTTGTACTTCAGCAAGCAAAACATGAAAAAGTGCTTTCTGACATGATTCCTTTATTTGTTTTTATTGATCTTTCAAAATTCAAAACAATATCAAGTTCTTAACACATTTCTTTTACACATTTTCACATTTTGAAAGTAAAACTTGAAACACAGCAATAATTTAAATAACAAGAAACAACAACAAAAAATAACTGTTACAAACTGTTAAATTAATTTAGCAAAGAAACAGTTCTTTGGGCTTTTCGATTTTTAAAAAACTTTATAGACTCTAAATACGTTTTAAAGGCTGCTTTAAAAATGAGAAAACTTGGGTTTTGAGTAACTCCATTTAGTTTGATTTTCAATCATTTTACTTTGACGTGTAATTTTCCTAATAACAAAAAGAGCGAGTTCAAGGTTGTTGCGGCGCTTCCGGTGACGTCATCGCGCTCCGACGTCCATAATGGACTTGCAGCTGTTCAGTGACAAACAATAACAAGAGCAGCGAGCGAGCGAGCGAGCGGCTTCCGTGTCTGTAATCGCGCTGGTGTTATTAAAAGCCCGTGAGGCATCTCGACTCTGACATTGTCGGCGAGGAAAACTCTGGCCTCCGCTGCCTCTTCCTCCGACTCGGACACCGGCGGAGCTTCGCCGCCCCCGCGGAAGAAAAGCCGAGTCTCGGCGGCGGAGGGAGCAGGAGAGAGCGGGGCTTCTGTCACCGGGATCACGGGCCTCTCTGCGGCGTCTCTCCCAACCCCCCACCAGCACTCGGCCATCCGCCTCAACAACAGCTCGCAGTCGCGCAGATCCGCCTCTGCAAACGCGCTTAATAACATGCAGGCCAACGGGACGGGAGGCCAGGAGCCGGAGCCGCAGATGTCCTGCAGGAACGGGGAGTCCTCGTCGTCCGTCGCGGGAGCCGTGCACTCAAACGGGCTGATGCCCTCCGCGAATAACGGGCTGCCGTCCACCGAGAGCCCGGAGCCGGACAGCGGCGTGAAGAAGAAGAAGAGGCTGTCTCAGAGCGACGAGGACGTGATCCGGCTGATCGGACAGCATCTCCACGGGTTAGGACTCAAGTGAGTGTCGCTGAGATGAAGCCATGATGCTGTCAGTGTCAGTGCGGCGGGTCGAACTTCGCCAGGGTCGCGCTCGGCGTTCGGTAGCGTGTCAGCGGTGTTTTCGTGTTCGGCACTGCTGATTTGGTGTTTTATTATGGTGTCAGTGGTGTTTTTGTAATGTGTCAGTGGTGTTATTGTTTTCATAACGCCGTCAGTGCTGTTTTTGTTCTGTCATGATGGTGTCAGTGGTGTTATTGTTTTCATAACTGTGTCAGTGGTGTTTTTGAGCTTTCATGATGGTGTCACTGGAGATTTTGTTATACCTCTGAGGATTTTATTGGTTTTAGTAGTGTTTTTTGATGGTGTCAGTGGTGTAATAGTTTTTCATGACCGTGTCAGTGGTGTTTTGTGTTTACATGAGGGTGTCACTGGTGTTTCTGTAATGTGTCAGTGGATTCTTATTGGTGTTTTTGTTCTGTCATGACAGTGTCAGTGGATTTTACTGGTTTTAGTAGTGTTTTTATGACGGTTTCAGTGGTGTTTTTGAGCTTTCATGATGGTGTCAGTGGTGTTTTTGAGCTTTCATGATGGTGTCACTGGTGTTTTTGAGCTTTCATGATGGTGTCAGTGGTGTTTTTGAGCTTTCATGACTGTCAGTGGATTTTACTGGTTTTAGTAGTGTTTTTATGACGGTTTCAGTGGTATTTTTGAGCTTTCATGATGGTGTGAGTGGTGTTTTTGAGCTTTCATGATGGTGTCAGTGGTGTTTTTGAGCTTTCATGATGGTGTCACTGGTGTTTTTGAGCTTTCATGATGGTGTCACTGGTGTTTTTGTTCTGTCATGATAGTGTCAGTGGATTTTACTGGTTTTAGTAGTGTTTTTATGACGGTTTCAGTGGTATTTTTGAGCTTTCATGATGGTGTGAGTGGTGTTTTTGAGCTTTCATGATGGTGTCACTGGTGTTTTTGAGCTTTCATGATGGTGTCACTGGTGTTTTTGAGCTTTCATGATGGTGTCAGTGGTGTTTTTGTTCTGTCATGATAGTGTCAGTGGATTTTACTGGTTTTAGTAGTGTTTTTATGACGGTTTCAGTGGTATTTTTGAGCTTTCATGATGGTGTCAGTGGTGTTTTTGAGCTTTCATGATGGTGTGAGTGGTGTTTTTGAGCTTTCATGATGGTGTCACTGGAGATTTTGTTATACCTCTGAGGATTTTATTGGTTTTAGTAGTGTTTTTTGATGGTGTCAGTGGTGTAATAGTTTTTCATGACCGTGTCAGTGGTGTTTTGTGTTTACATGAGGGTGTCACTGGTGTTTCTGTAATGTGTCAGTGGATTCTTATTGGTGTTTTTGTTCTGTCATGACAGTGTCAGTGGATTTTACTGGTTTTAGTAGTGTTTTTATGACGGTTTCAGTGGTATTTTTGAGCTTTCATGATGGTGTCACTGGTGTTTTTAAGCTTTCATGATGGTGTCACTGGTGTTTTTGTTCTGTCATGACAGTGTCAGTGGATTTGACTGGTTTTAGTAGTGTTTTTATGACGGTTTCAGTGGTATTTTTGAGCTTTCATGATGGTGTGAGTGGTGTTTTTGAGCATTCATGATGGTGTCAGTGGTGTTTTTGAGCTTTCATGATGGTGTCAGTGGTGTTTTTGAGCTTTCATGATGGTGTCACTGGTGTTTTTGAGCTTTCATGATGGTGTCAGTGGTGTTTTTGAGCTTTCATGATGGTCAGTGGTGTTTTTGTTCTGTCATGACAGTGTCAGTGGGTTTTACTGGTTTTAGTAGTGTTTTTATGACGGTTTCAGTGGTATTTTTGAGCTTTCATGATGGTGTGAGTGGTGTTTTTGAGCTTTCATGATGGTGTCACTGGTGTTTTTGAGCTTTCATGATGGTGTCAGTGGTGTTTTTGAGCTTTCATGATGGTCAGTGGTGTTTTTGTTCTGTCATGACAGTGTCAGTGGGTTTTACTGGTTTTAGTAGTGTTTTTATGACGGTTTCAGTGGTATTTTTGAGCTTTCATGATGGTGTGAGTGGTGTTTTTGAGCTTTCATGATGGTGTCACTGGTGTTTTTGAGCTTTCATGATGGTGTCAGTGGTGTTTTTGTTCTGTCATGACAGTGTCAGTGGATTTTACTGGTTTTAGTAGTGTTTTTATGACGGTTTCAGTGGTATTTTAGAGCTTTCATGATGGTGTCAGTGGTGTTTTTGAGCTTTCATGATGGTGTCACTGGTGTTTTTGAGCTTTCATGATGGTGTCAGTGGTGTTTTTGTTCTGTCATGACAGTGTCAGTGGATTTTACTGGTTTTAGTAGTGTTTTTATGATGGTTTCAGTGGTATTTTTGAGCTTTCATGATGGTGTCACTGGTGTTTTTAAGCTTTCATGATGGTGTCACTGGTGTTTTTGTTCTGTCATGACAGTGTCAGTGGATTTGACTGGTTTTAGTAGTGTTTTTATGACGGTTTCAGTGGTGTTTTTGAGCTTTCATGATGGTGTGAGTGGTGTTTTTGAGCTTTCATGATGGTGTCAGTGGTGTTTTTGAGCTTTCATGATGGTGTGAGTGGTGTTTTTGAGCTTTCATGATGGTGTCAGTGGTGTTTTTGAGCATTCATGATGTTGTCAGTGGTGTTTTTGAGCATTCATGATGGTGTCAGTGGTGTTTTTGAGCTTTCATGATGGTGTGAGTGGTGTTTTTGAGCTTTCAGGCCATCCTTAAAAATATTTTGGTTTGCAGTAACAGCAAAAAAAAAAGAAAAAAGGGTCGGTAGGTCGGTCTATATTTTTTTATATATAAAAAAAATAATATAAAAAAGTATATATTTTTTCATTTAAAAAAAAAAAATCAGGGTCGGTGGGGGGGGGGGGTGACATTTTTCACCTATGTCTAAGGGCTGTTTACACCTATTTTTTACAGTCTATGGTTTACACCAGGCCACTTCATGCGTTTTCTCGGTTTTCTCAGATCGGATTGCAATCTGATTTATCAAAACGATTCCATTTACACCTGGTTACATAGGCTAAATGTGTGTTGTTTTTTTGCGGATATAAATCCGATCTTCAATTACTGCTACAGTATATGTAGATTTAATGGAGTGCACGTCACCGAAAGCAACAGTTATGACTACATTATTTTATTGATCAGCTAAAATTTCTGAATCAAAGCCCGCAATAAGAGAAAGCGGAAACAGCCCTGGTAAGATCATTTCGTTTCTTTACATTTAATGATGATGATTGTGTGTTAAGCGTCAGCGACTTACTTTCACTTTGATTTGCGATAGTTTGCACGTTGATGCTCAGCTTCTCATCTGCGGCAATGCGTGTTGCAGTAGCGTCGTCATATCTGACTAAAACATGACATATAGCCTATAACACGCTCTCGCATGTTTATTTTTTAATAAACCATATTCAACAACATATAAAAATGAAATAATCTTTAGAGTAAAGCCGCAGCCATCATTACCAAGCGCGAACCATTGACAGTGAATGAAACGAAGCAAACTTAGCTTGCAGGCAGTAGTGTGACATGCGTTAACGGTTAACCAATGGTGTAAACATAATCATCGATGACGCGCCACGGGTTTTTATTTAAAAGAAAGAACGTAGCTTATGTTTGTATGTAGGTCTAGGCAATTTATATTCACAATACTTAATAACTAATATTATTTTATTGCATTTGTATTAGTTGTTTGAAGAGTTAAAAAAAAATCGGTCGGTCTTAACGCAAGTTTACAACCGGCAAGTCGGTCGGACTGAAAGGGAAAATAAATAAATAATTGGGTCGGTACTAAATTGACAGGGTCGGTCGGGTTACGGCAAACAAGAATATTTTTAAGGATGGCCTCATGATGGTGTGAGTGGTGTTTTTGAGCATTCATGATGGTGTCACTGGTGTTTTTGAGCTTTCATGATGGTGTGAGTGGTGTTTTTGAGCTTTCATGATGGTGTCACTGGTGTTTTTGAGCTTTCATGATGGTGTCACTGGTGTTTTTGAGCTTTCATGATGGTGTCACTGGTGTTTTGTTTTGTCATGACAGTGTCTGGTGTTTTTGTGATTTCATGGTGTCAGTGGAGATTTTGTTATGTGTTTTGGTTTTAGTAGTGTTTTTAATATGGTGTGTCAGTGATGGTGTTATATTTTTTTCATGACAGTGTCAGTGGAGCGTTTGTGCTTACAAGAGGGTTTCAGTGGTGTTTTTAATGATGGTCAGTGGAGATTGGTGTTTTGTGTTTTCACTATTGTGTCAGTGGTGTTTATGTAACGTGTCAGTGGACATTTTGTAGATTTTATTGGTTTTTATGATGGTGTGTCATTATATTTTTCATCACAGTGTCACTGATGTTTTTGTTATTTCATCATGGTGTCAGTGGATTTGACTGGTTTTAGTAGTGTTTTTATGACCGTGTCAGTGGTGTGTTTGTAACATGTCAGTTGATTTTTTTTTTTTTTTTTTTTTTTTTTTTTTTATTGGTGTCAGTGGAGATTTTGTAATGTATCAAATAATTTTTTTGGTTTTAGTAGTGTTTTTACGATGGTGTGTCAGTGGTGTTTTTTAACGTTTTAATGTTTTTTGTTTGTTTTCATCATGGTGTCAGTGGTGTTTTTGAGCATTCATGATGGTGTCAGTGGTGTTTTTGAGCTTTCATGATGGTGTCAGTGGTGTTTTTGAGCTTTCATGATGTTGTCAGTGGTGTTTTTGAGCTTTCATGATGGTGTCAGTGGTGTTTTTGAGCATTCATGATGGTGTCAGTGGTGTTTTTGAGCATTCATGATGGTGTCAGTGGTGTTTTTGAGCATTCATGATGGTGTCAGTGGTGTTTTTGAGCATTCATGATGGTGTCAGTGGTGTTTTTGAGCTTTCATGATGGTGTCAGTGGTGTTTTTGAGCATTCATGATGGTGTCAGTGGTGTTTTTGAGCTATCATGATGGTGTCAGTGGTGTTTTTCTTTCATGATGGTGTCAGTGGTGTTTTTGAGCATTCATGATGGTGTCAGTGGTGTTTTTGAGCTTTCATGATGTTGTCAGTGGTGTTTTTCTTTCATGATGGTGTCAGTGGTGTTTTTGAGCATTCATGATGTTGTCAGTGGTGTTTGAGCTTTCATGATGGTGTCAGTGGTGTTTTTGAGCATTCATGATGTTGTCAGTGGTGTTTGAGCTTTCATGATGGTGTCAGTGGTGTTTTTGAGCATTCATGATGGTGTCAGTGGTGTTTTTGAGCTTTCATGATGTTGTCAGTGGTGTTTTTCTTTCATGATGGTGTCAGTGGTGTTTTTGAGCATTCATGATGTTGTCAGTGGTGTTTGAGCTTTCATGATGGTGTCAGTGGTGTTTTTGAGCATTCATGATGTTGTCAGTGGTGTTTGAGCTTTCATGGTGGTGTCAGTGGTGTTTTTGAGCATTCATGATGGTGTCAGTGGTGTTTTTGAGCTTTCATGATGTTGTCAGTGGTGTTTTTCTTTCATGATGGTGTCAGTGGTGTTTTTGAGCATTCATGATGTTGTCAGTGGTGTTTGAGCTTTCATGATGGTGTCAGTGGTGTTTTTGAGCTTTCATGATGGTGTCAGTGGTGTTTTTGAGCTTTCATGATGTTGTCAGTGGTGTTTTTGAGCTTTCATGATGGTGTCAGTGGTGTTTTTGAGCTTTCATGATGGTGTCAGTGATGTTTTTGAGCTTTCATGATGTTGTCAGTGGTGTTTTTGAGCTTTCATGATGGTGTCAGTGGTGTTTTTGAGCTTTCATGATGGTGTCAGTGGTGTTTTTGAGCTTTCATGATGGTGTCAGTGGTGTTTTTGAGCATTCATGATGGTGTCAGTGGTGTTTTTGAGCTTTCATGATGGTGTCAGTGGTGTTTTTGAGCATTCATGATGGTGTCAGTGGTGTTTTTGAGCTTTCATGATGGTGTCAGTGGTGTTTTTGAGCATTCATGATGGTGTCAGTGGTGTTTTTGAGCATTCATGATGGTGTCAGTGGTGTTTTTGAGCTTTCATGATGGTGTCAGTGGTGTTTTTGAGCTTTCATGATGGTGTCAGTGGTGTTTTTGAGCTTTCATGATGGTGTCAGTGGTGTTTGAGCATTCATGATGGTGTCAGTGGTGTTTTTGTGCTTTCATGATGGTGTCAGTGGTGTCTTTGAGCTTTCATGATGGTCTCACTGGTGTTTTTGAGCTTTCATGATGGTGTGAGTGGTGTTTTTGAGCTTTCATGACGGTCTCACTGGTGTTTTTGAGCTTTCATGACGGTCTCACTGGTGTTTTTGTGCTTTCATGATGGTGTCAGTGGTGTTTTTGAGCTTTCATGATGGTGTCAGTGGTGTTTTTGAGCTTTCATGATGGTGTGAGTGGTGTTTTTGAGCTTTCATGATGGTGTCAGTGGTGTTTTTGAGCTTTCATGATGGTGTCAGTGGTGTTTTTGAGCATTCATGATGGTGTCACTGGTGTTTTTGAGCTTTCATGATGGTGTCAGTGGTGTTTTTGAGCATTCATGATGGTGTCACTGGTGTTTTTGAGCATTCATTATAGTGTCACTAGTGTTTTTGAGCTTTCATGATGGTGTCAGTGGAGCTTTTATGATGGTGTCAGTGGTGTTTTTGAGCTTTCATGATGGTGTCAGTGGTGTTTTTGAGCTTTCATGATGGTGTCAGTGGTGTTTTTGAGCTTTCATGATGGTGTCACTGGTGTTTTTGAGCTTTCATGATGGTGTGAGTTAGGGCTTAACGATATATCGTTATCGTATCTATATCGAGATATGAACTTTCAAGATATTACTATCGAAAAAAGCAACGATATCGACGATATAGATTTCCCCTCTCCGCGCTCTCCCTGCATACAACTCTGGCAGTCACAACAGACATCAGTTTTACGAGTGCCCTTGAATGCACCGCTAAAGCCAGCGCACGCACACTACCAGGGACGAGGGAACTATATTGTGAGTATTGTGCGTTTCCATGGTGACGCGTCATTGCTTGTCACGTGACACACCGCAGCAGCAACAGCGCTGAATGATCTGCTTTTATGTCATTTTTCCTTTTTTATTCAGAATATTCACAAATGTGTTAGCTATGGCATGAAATATCTGATATTCCGATTGTCAAATACATGCAAGTGGAAGTATATTGTTGTTTAAACACCTTTATAACGATCGCGTTAGTTGAGCTGTATGCGCGATGGGCGCCGCCGTGTTAGTTTGTGCCGCAGACGCAGGTCAGAGAATCAGATCTGTTGGATTTACAACCTCTATGTTTACAACACGTGAATTCATCCACTTCTCCCGAAATACTTAAAAGTAAGTGGCTGGTGAACTGGGAATAGAATAGAGTAAACATTGAAGTTACTTACACAATGTGTATCTGATATGAATAAAACGTGTCGAATTATAATGGAAAGGATTATTATTACCTCTTCCATAGACATCAGTGTGTATTTTACAAACTCTAAATGTATTGTTTTTTTAGTACTTACGTAGTCATATCGTATTGTATCGATATCGAGATATCTGGCATGAAAATCGAGATATGAAATTTTGTCCATATCGTTCAGCCCTAGTGTGAGTGGTGTTTTTGAGCTTTCATGATGGTGTCACTGGTGTTTTTGAGCTTTCATGACCGTGTCACTGGTGTTTTTGAGCTTTCATAATGGTGTCAGTGGTGTTTTTGTAATGTATCAGTGGATTTAACTGATTTTAGTACTGATAGTATTGTTTTAGCCTACCCCCGATTTTGGGCATTTGTCAGCAATTTCCACAAAAGTGTCGGCGAGTGAATATCGCAGTTAATATTGTGCAGTGTGTACTTGGCGTAACTTGTCAGTGGTGTTTTTGTGTTTTCATGATGTGTAGGTAGTGTTTTTTGTGTGTGTTTTTTTACTTGTCAGTGCTGTTATTGGTTTCATAACAGTGTCAATGGTGTTTTGTAACATGTTACTGGATTTTTCCCCAGTGTTTTTGTACCTTTATATGGTGCCAGTAGAGTTTGTGTTTTCATGGTGGCATTTTTGTGTAATTTGTCAGTGTTATTATTGGTTTCATGATGATGTCAGTGGTGTTTTTATGCTTTCATGTGGTCAATTTTGATTTTTCACTGTTATTAGTGTATTTGTGTCTGTGTTTTGATGATGGTGTCAGTGGTGTATCAAAATTTACATCATAATTTAATATGCTGATAAATAGCCAGGGTTGGACCGAGTACAAAAATCCTTTAAGACCTAATATAACAAAAAATAAAAACCCAGAAGTTTAATAAAATCAGAAAATATGAGTTTTAATAAAAATGTAAAGTTGAAATAACGCCTAGGCCTATATGTAGGCTAGCCTATATATTAGGGCTGAATGATTATCGAAATATCATAAATGTACATATCGTGATATGCATATCACAATGACTTGCTATTAACTGCATGATTTTAATACTTCAAAAGTTAACAAAAGTCCACAAAAAGTAACGGTTACATACGTGTGACGTGCTTAATGTTATTAAATGCAATAATCGAAGAACTCACGCACCTCTCGGACAGCACGTGATCCCGAAATCAGTTCTCTTCCACAGCTTATGGTTCAAATACACACAAAATTATGTCAAAATACCCTTGTTGGTGAGTATTCACATAAACGCAGTCAGATATGTCTTAATTGGTGTTGAGAAAGAAAATGTGAGTGTAACAGTATATCGGATCGGTGGCTGCAGCTCTTTGAGTGACAGCAGCCTAATAAACCTAATGACGAGAGGCGGTATTAACATTAAGTGACATGGCATCTGACGCACAGAAGCCAATGGCACATGTCACTATGCGCATTGGCACATCCGGTGGCACATCCGGTCTTCATTGGCATGTGCCAGTGGATAGTGGCATGTGTCACTGACATTATTGGCATGTGCCACTGACATCGCGACACACACTGACATGACACCTGACTGACACCGAGTCGCGGAACATGCCACCGTGTTGCGACACCTCCAGTAGTGACTGACAGATTAATCGAACACCTATAGCCTACTGACGTAATTGTGCCATAAAATCCTAAATAAATAGCCTAATTTTGTGATATTTAAAATATCAATTAAACGAATTAAAGTGCATTAATATTTTAATAAACGTGTTATTTGTGTCACGTCTGTATTTGATTGGCATGTGCCACTGAATATTTTGTAATACCAGTGCTACTTTAAGTTGTTTATCTCGCAAAGTCACAAACTGGCCATTCTAGGAAAGACACGAAATAAATCTATCATGGGTCACTACGAATAACGCATTAACAGTCGCGTCCGTTACTGTAAACCTTTATTTTTGCGTGATGCTGCACAGACGCACGCCAGTAGGTGTCAGTATAAGTGAGTGTAACACTGGCCAGCGCAAGATTTTTCGACCAAAACATTTTTGTTCATCCTTTAAAGATTGTCTCTATTTATAAAACTGAAAGTTTCAAGAAGTAGGAAAACTCACACTTATTTTTTTTAAAAAGAAGACTAAATTACCATTGTAAACAGCTGCTGAGGGTGCTTATTGGCTATTTTCACTCCCTAATATCTATTTTGTCACTCATTTTGCTTTTGAAATAATATTAAGACATTATGAAGGATAATAATTAAATTTAACTTTATCTATACACCTCAAATTTAGCTCAGTGCTTTGTCATCCCACAGTGCTACCAAATACTTTCTGTAGAACTTAGAGCCGCGGCCCTCAGATGTTAGTCTGGAGCCCTGTGATCTTAAAATAAAACTGCACCATAATTTCTGTACGCTTAATCTATTTATTATCAAAGCATTTGTCTGTAATGGTTATTTAGGGGGAAAATGTGAAGGTGTGCCCCTAAATTTTCTGCTTGCGCTCCTAAAATTTTAAGTCAGGGGCTACAGCGCTCCTAATAAAAAAAGTTAGTCTGGAGCCCTGACTCACTGCTCTTGACTGAATAACTTTTGTAGCTTTAATAAGAATCAGTATTTAATTCGTACAGTGATGACTAAGCATTGCTTTATTTTTTATATTTGATTATTACATTTTTGTTGTCAAATAAACCTAAGGTAGGCCTACCTGAAACCCTAAACCCTGGTTTACCCCGATGTTAAAGTGACACTTAGCCTACTTTTTATGTAATACTACAGTAAAATATTGCTGTTCACTTTCAGAAGCTGTAGGGATGCTTTCTTCTCACGTAAAGAATGTGAAATGTATGTTGGTTATGCCATTTTCAGTTTTTAAATACATTTAAATATAATTTCCTCCTCTGCTGTAAATCGATGCGTACGGACGTCTGTCGGAAGCTAGTTATTTTAGTCGATAAAGTTTTAAATATGGATATTTTTCTAACACAAACTTATTGCTTCGCTTCAGATTAACCCCCCAGAGCCATGTGCAGCACTTTTATCATGGATGAATGCGCTTTGATGGACTTCAAAATAGAAACGGCCATTCACTGCCATTATAAAGCTTGGAAGAGCTAGCAGGGCTCGACACTAAGAACTACACTACGTGATTTAGTCTATTATGTCTAAATAGTCTGTATGTCTTTTATATTTGTCATTTAATATAGTTAACCAATATTACACGAAGAGCGCTGTCTTTCTCCACATTTTGTCCATTTTTAATATTAAGCGACTTACATTTTAGACATCAAATCGCATGTTTCGCTCTATTCCGCCAACAAAAATATTTCCAAACAAAGTCCACAGCACTGTTTAGCGTCTCTGAACAACACACGCGGTGTATCTTTACTGATTGAATCAGCTTTTTGAACGAATCAGCTGAATCATGATTCACTCAATAAGAATGAATCAGCCGTTTGAATGAATCGGTTGAATGACTCTCTCATTAACAGTGACTTGGTGCCAACCTACTGGCGGGTTTAATTTCACATTTAAAGTATCTTTTCATTTTTAAATAATTTAAAATAACAGTATTTAATGTTTTATATATTCAACATTTCAAAACATTATTTATGTATCTTTAACGGCACTACACTGATTAACCTGAATAAAGGTTGATCTATAGTTATATAGCCTAGTTATTAGATTACAATTAGATTATACATTATACAATATATACATTAGATTACAATTTCTGTACCTGAAAATCTCTTGTTTAAACCTACGTGAAAAACCTGAAAAGCAATGTTTATTTCATTTATATGTTTGTTCTGTTGTATTTATTTGTGCTTTTGCTCGTAATTTGATTATTTGCTCCTATTTTATTACTTGCTGTTTAAATAGAGTTAATCTAGTAGCTTTTGGTGTCATAACCTTATTTAAAAAAATAACAAAAACAATACTAGGCTTATTTTATAGGCCCATTTTCTTTTCTTTTACTTTATTATTTTTTTATTGTGGGGCCAGTGAAAATGTTGGCAGGGCAAGCAGAAAAAATCCTTAGCGTTGAGCCCTGGCCAAGACATTTTTTAATATAACTCTGATTGTATTTGTCTGAAAGAAGAAATTCATATACACTTAGGATGGCTTCAGGGTGAGTGAATCATGGGGTAATTTTCATTTTTGGGTGAACTATCCCTTTAAAGCATTAGTCTATTAGTTTGCTATTTCATATTGACAAGGTAAAAGCTAAGTAAAATAGCTTGTTGCAGTAGCCTAATGCATCTTGCCTAACATAGTCTTTGTTAGGAGTGTTATCCCTGTTTGCTCTTCTGGTGTATAAAACCAGATGAAATGGTGCTCCACACAATTTATAGTGAACAGTGGGAGAGGCGTTCCTTTCTAGGAAATGAAACATTCAAGGGTTTATATGTTAATTATTGCTTTAATGAATCAAACACTGACTTCTTGTTGCTAGGAGATTGGAACTCTGCGTGTGTGTGTGTGTGTGTGTGTGTGTGTGTGTGTGTGTGTGTGTGTGTGTGTGTGTGTGTGTGTGTGTGTGTGTGTGTGTGTGTGTGTGTGTGTGTGTGTGTGTGTGTGTGTGTGTGTGTGTGTGTGTGTGTGTGTGTGTGTGTGTGTGTGTGTGTGTGTGTGTGTGTGTGTGTGTGTGTGTGTGTGTGTGTTTGTTCTCTAGTCCGAAGTCTATCATGTGAAGGGAATATGAATCCACTTCACATTCTTAATTAACATATTTCTTTTTGTCATGTTTCAGTCAAACTGTGGACCTGTTGATGCAGGAATCGGGCTGTAGACTTGAGCATCCCGCTGCTACCAAGTTTCGGAATCATGTGATGGAGGGAGAGTGGGAAAAGGTGAGTCTGCACATGGCCTGTCTAGAAATTGTAGTTATTGAAATTGTAGAAATCGTCTAGAATTACTATAAGAATGAAACAGAATAGGAAAAGGAAGAAATCATTATATCATGTGAATCATTGCACTGTAATGGTACCACGGTACACTGATGGCATTAGCTTTATTGCCATGTTACTGAGTGACTGACCTGTGTACCGTAGTATTTACATAGAACTAAAGAAGCTTAAAAAGATTAAAGGGTTAGTTCACCCAAAAATTTTAATTCTGTCATTAATTACTCACCCTCATGTCGTTCCAAACCCGTAAGACCTTCGCTCATCAAGTCTTTGTGTCATGCATTATAAAAGTATTTTATTGCAGTAATTATGCCTTGTAATTCACTTTTATAATGCATTGTGTGGTCTCATAAATAATTGTAACCACAGTTATATTACATTATAATACTTGCATTTGTTATACCTTTAGAAAGTATAATGCATGACAAACAACCAATGTCAGATGTTACAAGGAATCTGCAAGTATTATTATGCATTTTAACTTAGGTTATAGTTATTTATGAAAATATATGATTCATTATAACATACATTATGAATATGCATTATACTGTACATACAGGCTTTAAAGTTCCCCTGTAGTCAGTCATTTTAATCCCTTAACTCATATCTGATCACCAAAATTACATCTAAAAAAAAAAAAAACTGTGTGAAAAGAATTTCTTCATGCCTTAAAATAGCTTGAATGTTCTCTATGTCGGACACAATTACAGGAATTAATATGATTAGCCTTTTCCTTGACTACGTTATCAAACAGCTAATAATGTGCTGCTAATGTTACACAAACAATGTTCCCGTTCGACAGCTTCCTTCTAACAATCAGCATCCTTAGAAACGCTTTGAGCAACTCAGAACATCAGTGGAGATCATCATAACATCGTAATATACATCATATACAGGGCCGGATTAACCATTAGGGCAACTGGGCACTTGCCCATGGGCCCATGACATCTAGGGGGCCCTGACAGGTAGGAAATACACAGAAATTTAATAAAGTTATCAAACTCTTTACGATCTTCTTCACTGCATAAAGTGCATCTACGCGGGTTCACGCGACTTTCCTCCCTCCCCGCTGAACGCCAGAGATTACTAATTCGTGAAATGCACTCCCGCTGGTTGAGCGCGGTAAAGTTCGTTTCAGTTTCGATATTAGCCGGACATTTGTTCTATAGGGTCGGTAGTCTAACAAAGATATCAATAGCAAGATTAGTTTTAACATTATGTGACCATTGTATATCGACATGATGAAATATTCGTTCAAAATCATTCGTGCATTAATGCTGCATAATTATACCTGAGAATGCTTTGACGCATTTCCACAGCGCACGATGCTTAAGGGAACGTCTGCCAATTCCACCAACTGCGTTAAACGTACTCTATAATTTGTATTATTTAAAATTACTTTTAACATTTAAAAACAGACGTTTTCAAATCCCAAAGCTTGCAGAAGGTCCCTAATGTCAATACTGACTTTACAGCTATACAGCTTTCCTGGTAGCCTTGAGTAAATTAACTTGTCTAAGAAAATGATTCATAAAACGTATAAATATCAGTTGAGCCTATGTTTATTTTCGTCACTGACACAGACGAAAATGAAAAGACTATCAGTCAAAGTTCAGCTTTAGGAGAGGTAGAAATAGGCCAGTATAAGAATACTGAGAGAATAAGAAATATGAAGATGAGGAGAGAGCAGACAAATAATCTAATGGCTAGCCTATTTCTTATAATTTTTTGGCCTTCAAAAGTCCTAAATTGCACATATGTAGGTCAGATAAATCCAAATTTTCCCTAACTACGGGGGGCCTTGAGTCTTGTTGCCCAGGGCATAGGAAATTGTTAATCCGGCCCTGATCATATACATAATTCACCTGCTATATTGCTAAATGCGCCGGATTTTTCATATCAACAGAACTGGGATAACCTGGCTTCTCTTGAGACTCTCCTACTTAGCATCAGTTAATGATATGCTAAAGCCCCGCCCACCTAATGATCTGATTGGTCACAAGGTAGTTTGTGACGTCAGGAACACCAGCGATTTCAAAGCGTGTTTTTGAGATTGTCTTTGGTTCACTGCAGTTTTAAGGAGAAAATACTCAACAATGGTGTCGACTTATGAATTTATTTACACATGGTTTGTCTTAAAGCGTGTTAAAACACCATATAGACATACAAACAACATTTAAAAGCTTGATTTTCAGCACAGGGCGACTTTAAGTGAAGTGTTACAGAATAATTTAGTGGAATCAGAATCATTAAACAAACAGTGAATGATTCCCATCAATATCTCGTAAGATTATACCTTATGGGTGTTTCTAAACTTTGTCCTTTTGTGTATTTAATGGTCATATGGGTCACAACAAACCAAACAAGAAACAGATAAGGGTCGGTCAACTTGAGGAACTCAGTTAATCTGTCTGTTTTTCATTGTAACAGGCTGAGAGTGACCTCAACGAGCTGAAAGCACTGATGCATTCACCGAGCGCTGTGGTGGTAAGAGTCCAAAGTCCTCTCAACATCTCCACCATCAGTTGTATGAATGTTCTGAGTGATTTTTGTCCTGTGTTGTTCAGCGGATGAAGTTCTTGCTCCTGCAACAGAAGTATTTGGAGTATCTGGAGGACGGGAAGGTTCTTGAAGCGCTTCAGGTCCTCCGAGCCGAGCTCACGCCGCTGAAGTACAACACCGAACGAATCCACATCCTCAGCGGGTATCACACTTCACTCCTATTTTGGGGGCATTAGAACAACAATGTCATTTCCTCATAGTTTTTTTTGGTTCCCTACAATGATAAAAAGTTCAAATTTACTTTGAAATAAATTCTGCCTGCATGCTGCCATCTTTGCTTTATTACGGAGGCCGCAGATGTTCAGAATATCAATTTCATGCTTTTTTTAGTTTATCAACTTTCTTTAGTGTGTAATGTTGCAGTTTGAGCATGAAAAAGCTCTAAATTCTTCTCTATATCAGTGTCAGTGTTTCTGAACTCCTGAAACGCCTCCATTGTAGTCTTGAGTTTCTTCCGGGAACGAACACGTCACAATATTCCTCATTTACATAATTAATACGCAGAATAAAGGGGCGGGACCTGGTTGTGTTAGTTAGTAGTGTGTTAAACTGGTGGTTATGGTAAGGGGCGAGACATTTCCCAAACACTTTCTTAGCGCTTGGCCAATCACAACACACTGATCCAACCGACCAATCAGAGCACAGTGTGCTTTTCAGAAGGAGGGGCTTCATAGAGACAGGAACTAAACAGGGTGTGTTTCCCGTGCAACAACGTAACTCACTGCTTCACTACCATAGTACGATGCATCATTGAAGAAATCAACTAGCTTGTCATGACTGTTTCTCGAAACCGCATTGTCGCAAATTTGTCATTTATCTAAGTTGGTTAATGATGTCACACAGGTGGTGGAGTAATAACTACTTTTGATGAGATCGAATTACTGCCAGATTTTCCAGATTACGGACATGGCATCTGAGGACTAATTCTCATTTTTCACAGTTATTTTGCTTTATTTACACACTCAATCATAGTGTGGTTCTTGCGTACTAGAGCACGTTCGCACATGCGCACTCTTCAAAAACGGTGCTTTAAATCTCTTGACAAACTAAAAGACATCAATGATATTTGTATATATTCAAATTATATTATTCTAAATGTCAGCTTGTGTATTTTGCTCAAGATAAGATTTATTAAGTCGGCATGTAATACAAACAAGAAACCATGGCTTTGTTCCAAACACACACCTTTGCGATGCTGTTTGAATGTTCATTGGAACTATGGTTTCATGAAACATGAACTTGTTGAACTATGCTGATAATGACAACTTGCAACCATAGTTGGCTAACGATTCTTTTGGGAAACACCCCGCAGAGCATTCCTGACAGACTGGGAAGAGAGGGGTTGAGTATTGTAAAAAATGTGAAAATAATGTGTTTTTTGAGCATTCAAGCATGAACCTGTTCTAGTAGAGCCCAAAAACTAAATCAAGACTTTGTAAAAGGGCACAATAGGTCCCCTTTAAGAGCCCTTCAAAGAACTGGACAGTGGTAAAATTGGCAAACTGCAAATGCCCAAGCTTGGACTGTAAGGGTGGAGACAGAAAAGCCAAGATGCCTGCAGATCATCTCGTTCTCGTACAGTCTGTTCCAACCTGTTTACAACTGTGCTCAACCAATAAGCATTCGTCGGGTTATCTTTAATAGTTTTTTAGGGGTGTGCCGCCATCTGGTCTTGCTCTTAATTATCAAGTGCAGGTGCAAGTTCATGGCAAGATCAGCTGAAGGGAGACATACAGTGTAAAACACAGAGGCCTGAAATCCTGGTTTCATCCGTATCGTTGTGCAGGCTATTCTACAAACATATCTATAGTGTCTAATGAAAATATACTATAAATACTTGTAGTTTATGTTGTGCATTTTACATGTAAAGTAGGTGGAATCCAAGTAAGTGGCTCTGCCTCTCTAAAATCAAGTCCCACCCTACTGATGGAAATATGTCATGTTGTAGAAGTAAAGTCTGTTGAGTGTGTGCCTATAGGCGAACTAGGCTGCAAGAAAGTGAGAGATTTCATTTTTTATAAAATTTTTGGACATTCGTTTGGAGTTATTGCACTTATATCAAAAAAGTTATCGCCCCATTAGTTATTTAAAACTTTTCCTTCATTCTACCTAGTGCCACTGCGCTATCAGCAGAATAACTGAGAACTAGTGGTTGCGTGCTTTTTTTTTTTACGTTGCAGGATGAAAAAAAAAAAATCTATGGAAGCTTGTTTCCGCCACAGAATAAAACATTTGCAAAGATAATGGCAACTTTTTATCTCACAATTGCGAGTTTACATCTTGCAATTCTGATTGATATATAAAATCAGAATTGCGTGTTATAAAGTGAGAATTGCGAGATTTAAACTCACAATTGCGAGAAAAAAAGTCAGAATTGCAAGTTTATTTCTAACTATTCTGACCTAATAACAGACAATTGTGACTTTATATCACGATGTAAACTCGCAATTGTGAGAAAAAAAGTCAGAATTGTGAGATGAAAAAGTTGCAATTACCACCTATTATTTTTTTATTCAGTGGCGGAAACAAGCGTCCATAAAAATCTAAAAGTTTATTTCTCACAATTCTGACTTTATAGAACGCAATTGCGACTTTATATCACACAATTCTGACTTTTTAACACATGATTGTGACTTTATATCACGATGTAAATTCGCAATTGTGAGATGAAAAAGTTGCAATTACCTATTATTTTTTTATTCTGTGGCAGATACATGCTTGTGTATGCTTTTATTTTAGTGCAATTTTATCCCATGCATCTTAAAGATGTTTGAGTTGCTTGAACAGAAACAGTAACCCCTATAGACAGCTGTATCGGTGTGTAAAGACTCGGCTCTTGTGTGCTGTAGGTACCTGATGTGCAGTAACTCTGATGACCTGCGTGCTAAAGCTGAGTGGGAGGGCAAAGGGACGGCCTCACGATCCAAACTCCTCGACAAGCTTCAGAGTGAGTTACTCCAAACCCATGTAAACAAACACCAGCTGGATCATTCCGGTTGTGCTACCTTTAAGTCCTGCCACTGAAAAGTGAATATGCTTGTGCTGTTATTTAAGGAAATATTGCTGTGAATGAGTAAATCAGCATTGAAACATGCATTGATGCAGTTGTGGCCAGAAGTGATGTCCAGAAAATTTACATCTTCACTCTTTATTCAAATATTATTAAAAATGTGTTAAGGATTTTGTGAGCTTATTGCTTGTAGTCCGTTGTTTTATTTGTGATAAAGTAATGAAATTGTGCCGACATCATTTTTGGCCAGGCTGTCATGCAATGAAATTATGAACACATGCAAAAACAAGAAAGAACCAATGAAATGCTATTAAATGATTGTGTTGTTGTAAATGTATGCTTTTTCCTGTGAGCTTTTTTGTTTTGTTTTTTTATGTAGTTTTTGCACTGTAAAAAAACAACACGGGCCTCAAACCCAACTAATTTCACAACATTACACAGCTCATAAAGTCCACTGCTAAAACGTTTCTCACCAAACATTGTCATTGATGGCATTCAGGAACTTTTGTTAGTTAAAGGAATATTATAAAAGATAGGATAGACGTGATATTGGGCACAGGAAAACCTATAAACTGTTTACCAATTAAAATTATTTCTTAAAATATTTAAAATAATAACAACATTCAGATAAAATAAAAATATATAATAATCTTATTTTAATAATTATGTAAAAAAAAAACATGACAAAAATGTCAACATTCGCTAAAATTATTTGAAATTCTCTTCTATATTCACTTAATTTTGATAAGAAAACTAAGATGTTTTCTGTCTTTTAGGAAATGTGAGTTTAATATTTATGCATTATGCTTAAGCAAAAGGTATGAGAGGCTGTGCTATATATATATATGATTATTTTTCAATGCAGAACTGAGTTCCTGTGAATGTGCCAGCCTTCTGATTCATTAACCACTAAAGGGAAATAACTAAGAATAACAAAATGCAGTAAACGGTAAAACTATTTGCACTACAAACCAGTGTGTTTCTAAAAATGACTATACATTAAAATAATATGGTAATAAATAGCAGTTTGCAATATCGAGCAGCGCGACAAGCTGTTTAGTACAGCTAAACATAACTGGAAGCGAATGACACCGGAAGCCACATGCATTCATTTACAAATGGCCGTGACGCTCTTGTGTTTCAAATGAGGAGGATAGAGCAGGTTGTTAATGGACACAACGCACAGCAGAATGACTACATTCACAATTCAGCAGGACACCAGTGCCGTACTGTTATTATATAATGCTTTTACTACATATTGAAATATTAAGTTTATACATTTTCATTAAAATGCTATTTTATTTATTAATGAATGAATTAAATGGCTACCTTCTGCTAGAAGATCTGGGGCCAGATTTACTAACAGCTCCAGCGCAAACCCTCATTTGCTGTTAAAAAAACGACTGTCAGGATTTACTAAAGACACGCAGTGAAAATGAGCGCTGAAAAGGTGTGGACAGGGTTATTTTTGTGGCTGATAATTATTACACATGCATTTGTTGGAGTTTCCCTTTCAGAGCAAAATGCATGGGAGGGGAGAATTTAAATGAATCATGCAAGGTGATTTACTAAGGTCTGCACTCGTCACTTTACTGGTATTTGCACCATTATTTACCGCCCAAGAAAAGCACGTCTTACACCAGACGCTAGTGTGTGCTGATCTTGGTGGATTGTGTTGGTCATTATGGAAATGATCGGCTGAGTCTGTGTTCTTTCATTTGCTCGTCTTCAGTAAATCACGAGCAGAACTTTTATGGGATTGCGCTCTCACGCTAACTTGCCCTGTTTAGTAAATCTGGCCCCTAGTCTCTGAAAAACAAAAGAATGACCCAGCTATCTGAGAATTATTAATTGTTATTAATATTAATTATAATTGGGTAACACTTTATTTTACAGTGTCCTTGTTATATGTAGCTACTGTAGTAATATACTATAAATTATGCATAATAACATGCAACTAGCCCTAAACCAAACCCTAATCCTACAGTTAGTACATGTAGTTAATTATTATTACTAATCTATAATTGCACTGTAACAAGGACACCTTAAAATAAAGTGTAAGCTAATATTATTATTGGTGTAAACATTATTATTCACGTTTTCATTTATTCTGTTTACTTCTTCCTCTCTTCATTCCCTCTTTTGCTTTCTTTTTTTACAGTTTCATGTAATTGTTTTAGTTTTTTTCAGCTAGGGTTCGGGTCAGTTCTATTTCAGTTCAGCCAATTCAGGAGATGAATTGAATTGGGGGCGGTAACCTAAAGAGCGTGAAGGACCTGCGTAGTCTCGAGTCCACTTTATGTCCTGTGTTGGCTGAATTCAGATGAAACTGAGTCTAACCCTCCACGACCTCTATGCTCCATCTCTGTCTCTCTCTCAGCGTACTTGCCCCCGTCCGTGATGCTGCCGCCCCGGCGTCTGCAGACTCTGTTGCGTCAGGCGGTGGAGCTGCAGAGAGATCGCTGTCTCTACCACAACACCAAGCTGGACAGCGGACTGGACAGTGTGTCTCTGCTCATAGACCACGTGTGCAGCAGGTACATGAGCAAACGCACGGTTTCACAGATGCGTTGTCTAGAGTCCTGATAGTCGACTAAAATTTGATTAGTCTTTTAGTCGCAGCGTGTACAGTATATCCAATTACAGTAAATCCAGACGTTCACCTCAAATACAGCTTATCATTTGAAACATGCAAGTAGTAGTTCGCTGAAATAACTGTTTAAAACAAAGTTTTTCCTGCTTATGAATGATAAAAACATTGACAGCAAATCAGAATCCATCTGACTTGAAGATTTAAAGCGACACGACAAAACTGCAGTTCACACTTACAATAAACAGAACATTATTGTGCATTGGTGTGGATGCCTATGCATTTATCATTATAGTTATTTTTATTGATATCGATCTTGGTGCGAACGGGCCTTTAAACAGATTAAATAATCATCATAACCATCAGGTTATGATTGATTAAACATTACAAGGTCAAACAATAAGCAAATAAGCAAATAAATAAAATATGCACAGATCTATAACATGCATTTAGATGAAAGATAGAGTGAATTTTAATTTCATTCCCTCATTTTTTTCCCAAATCATTAAACTTAAAATTGTAATTTGCACTTGAAGAGACTTCAGAATAGTCATATTGAGATTTAATTATTCTTTTCTATGCAAATGTATTCTCATACAGTCTAATTCTTTCCAAATCAGAATGTAAAATTTCTGACATTTTTCGTATCACAATATATATATATCGCAGAAAAACTAAATATGTAATGTCAGTTTTGTCCAATATCCTGCAGCCCTAAGCATATTCAGCACACAGTAGTGGTGATGTGACTGCAGCTCGTGGAGCTTGAATGAACAGTCAACCAAAGAAACGCTTAAACTGAGCTCAGATCTTAAGAGAGGTCTTGACTAGCACTGTGAGGTAGAAGATAGGATGAGGGAGTGTAGTGTACTCATTCACCGAGGCAGGTTTAGTGCAATTTGCTTCCATTAAAAGCCATGTTGGAGGAGAATCAAAATCCTACTAGGCCACATACACACTAAAGTTTCAGGATTGACAATCGCATTTAAATACGAGAGGGATCCCCCTAAATGATACGGGACGCGACTCCCTCCTGAAACTGCGATTATTGATTGAAACTAATTTAACCATAGCAACATTCTGGCAACTTGTGTGTTTGGTATCCACCATTTTTTTTTAAAACAGTAATGTTAAAGCAACCAAAGACTCGTTATGTTCTGCAATTTTAACAGAACCACTGTTGAGGTGTCGTTTTTATGTTTGTGAGGCTTCTTCACTGAGAGCGCTCTTGAGGTGTTGCCAGATCCACATATTATAAACGTTTTTTATCAAAGTGGGCAAGTGCAGGTCACAATATTTTGGTCTTGTATTCAGTACAGTGTCGCCAGATTGGAAATGTCCAAGTATCGTACCAGAAGCTCAGAATTATCGTATTAAGAAGAAAATGATCGTACACGAGCCAAACGTACAGAATACAGCTGTTTATCCTGACAAAAACTTTTTGAAATGACCTGCAAATTATTTTATTGTTAAACTATCAACCTTGGAAACAACTGACCTAGCAGGAACGTTAACTTGTGCTCATGAGAGAGAGCGATGATTGGCCGAGGAGACGTAACTTGAGATGAGAGGGAAGACATGCGTAACCGCATGTTCACGATCATGACGGTAGAGTCCACAGCTAGATCAATGAGAACAGAAGCCCTATGATTACAACCACCATCATCTGAAGTGTCACACAATTCTGAAATTATCGTACATTATGGGATTTTTATTGTTATTGATCGTACAGAGGTCAAAATTATCGCACAAATACGATAATTATCATACGTCTAGCAACACTGATTCAGTATAAAGTGGGGTGTAACGGTACACAGACGTCACGGTTTGGTACGTACCTCGGTTTTGGGGTCACGTTTCGATACAAGTTCAGTACAACAGGAAAAAGTAACAAATCCCTGATGCTAGGTTTCTTTTTATTTATATTGAACAGACAGGAGTGCAAATTAGTTTGTTCCAGCTAACGGCAGTTAATCCCTCCTGAGGAAGCTGGAGCAGGACAGCCTCATTGAGAGGATTCAGTGAACAGAATGCACTCTTAAATAGGGCTTTTCTTTTAGCACGGCTGATTACAAACAAAAGGTGTTTGGTCACAATCAGCTACAAAACTGAAAAGCATCTCTTGTGTCATAAAAGTACAAAATAAATAGAATAATGAAGAATAAAACTTGAGAGTTGCGCCAATGCACAAAGTTCAATATTATGCTTTTTCAAAAAATCATGCAAGGATGAGCGAGGAGGAGAAAAAGAGACGTCTACATCTACATCAGACAGCGAGTGAAGCGGCACCTGATCGAAACTCAGCGTATAGGCTCTTGCGTGCCATCTAAACTTTGGGTTGCATAGATCGTCTCTTCTTCTTCTGCTTGTTTTCCTGTTGTGGCGGTTAGCAAACAGCGTTGCATTGCTGCACACACTCCTTTCAGGATAGTGTGGATCGCCTGTGTCTGACTGTTTTCGCTGTCTGACTGTATACACCGAACTGTGATGTACGGGATGAATACATGTACCGTTACACCCCCAATATAAAGCATTTGGATTTATTTTGGTTTATTATGGGCTTGTTCTTGTTTGCTGTTTTTCTAGCAAGATCTGGCAACCTGAATGAGTCAAATCTCGTAGCTCTTCCCCTGTGGTTCTCCTGCACCACGCACACACAGAAGAGAGACGCATCTCTGATGCACGTTTGAATGTGTCATTAACTAGTTGTTAAGATTGGTTCTGTACACACTGCGTGAAATTTTTGTAAAGCGGTTGCCACTTTTCAAGTTAATTTGGTTATAAAATGCAGCTGTCACTCCTGCAAATTACTGAACTGTGTGTTCAGAACAGGATTAGGCACTGAAAAGTGAACTGACAACTGAATGTATCGGTAGTGTGCCATATTAAAGACAATATTTTAAGGGTGTGTTCACACTTGTATTTCGGTTCGCTTGGTCCGGATAAATGCGCTCGCTGTATGTGTGTATCTACATATGAGAACTCGTGAAGAGCTTATAAAGTGTGTAAAGGAGTCAAAACAGCGTCAGGAATCCCTCCGTCACACACACACACAGATCTGCTGTGAGGAGACGCGGTTCTGACGCCTGTACTGAACTCTGAAGGGCAACATCATGACTATGATGAGAAAAAACGGCTGAGCATTCTGTCCTTCTTAGGGTCGCGCCTTCTGACATCATGTCCTGTTTTTGGTTTGTTTACATGTGTTTGGTCCGTGTTGTGTTCATATTCCTTTCGAACCGCACCAGAGTTCATTTGAAAGGTCTTTTCAGCGTCTCGGTCCGCTTGTTTGATGCGCACCAGGGTTTAGATGACAGCGTTCACACTTATTTAAATAAACCACATTAACAGTGCGATCGCACCAAACTTGCCAACTGTGAACACACCCTAAAACTCATTAAACCTCAGATTAGGTCATCTCAATCCCCCAGAGGCTTTATGCAATCTGGAGACCTTCTTATTCCTGATAAAATCCAGTATATCCAAAAATGGTGACACTTTATTTCGATGGTCCACTTTAGACATTCGACTAACTATAAGTAACTTTGCAACTACATGTCAACTAGCAGTCATTAGAGTATTAGTAGACTGTCTGCTTAATATCTGCAAAGTTACTTATAGTTAAGATTGTCTGAAGTGGACCATCAGAATAAAGTGAAAAAAAAAAAAAGTCTGGGGTTTGTCAGTATAGCCTAATGGTGGCTCTTTAATGAATGCCAAAGTTCAAAGTTAGACAGGCGTATTGTCTCTCCAGAGAGCCATCTCTAAAACACATTGACTGTTATCTCCAGGAAACAGTTCCCCTGCTACACCCAGCAGATCTTGACCGAGCACTGCAATGAAGTCTGGTTCTGCAAGTTCTCCAACGACGGCACCAAACTGGCCTCGGGATCCAAAGACACAACAGTCATTATATGGCAGGTTGACCCCGTGAGTGACCTTCCCCTCCCCTTCACCATTAAAATAACGCTCCAGATCCACGAGTGTGATGGTTTGAGATGTTTTGACAGGACACACACCTGCTCAAGCAGCTGAAGACGCTGGAGGGTCATGCCTATGGGGTTTCCTATCTGGCCTGGAGCCCGGACGACACGTACCTGATAGCCTGCGGCCCGGACGACTGCTCTGAGCTCTGGCTCTGGAACGTACAGGTGAGGGTCTCGACCCACGGTCAGCTCTCAGATTCTCTCCAGCAGCTCGTCTCGCCTTTAAACCCTCTCTGTGTTCGCCCAGACAGGGGAACTGAGAACCAAAATGAGTCAGTCCCATGAGGACAGCCTGACCAGCGTGGCCTGGAATCCAGACGGCAAGCGTTTTGTTACCGGCGGTCAGAGAGGCCAGTTCTACCAGTGTGTAAGTGTTGCCGTACAGTTACTGTGCTCTCAGCTATAACTGGACTCAGTGACAATAGGGTATTGATATATGGTAGTTACTATTTACTTGTTTAATTTCAGTTCCAAGGGGGAAAAAAGTCTTCTTAATATTTGACAAACAAATGCAATGATTTTTCATTATTAAAATCAGCTTACATTAAATTCAGTAAAACCAAAACAACCATGATGCATACTTGGCTTTTGCAATAAAGTAATGATAATTTTGGCTGTGTATGTGCTTTATTGCCTTGAAAATGTCAACATTTATTTTATAAATAATAATTTAAAACGTGTATAAAATATAAATAAGATATTTTTAGTTATTTAAAAATAATTACGATTTTAATTTAAGATTTTTTTAATTATTTGTTCTTTTTTAATACAAATTACAGGAAAAACTATAATGTTGTCATATAAAAGAGCTGGGGTTTTTTATTGTAGTGTGTTTTTTAAAATGTAATTCATTCCTGTGATCAAAGCTGAATTGTCGGCATCATTACTCCAGTCTTCAGAGTCACATGATCCTTCAGGAATCATTCTAATATAGGGTGACCACCTGGCTATTGCTCTGTTGCAGGTCAGCAGACCTGATTTTGCGGGACAATGCGGGACACGAGGGAGATAACTTACTATTATTAGCCTATAGGCCTACTAGGTGAATAAATATAGATTTTATATTAGATGTCTTTTTGCAGTGATGCTAACATGTTTTAAATAGCTAATGGGCTTTATAAAAATGACGGTGCTGACCGCGGCGCTGTGTGCGTCACTAATAATATAAAACTCAATTCAACAGCACATGTCTATTCAATCTAAATAATTAAGTAAAAATAAAAATCCAATCGCTAAAAAGCACATTTCCAAATAAGCACATAAATTCCATTAGGAAAGACTAGAAATATTAAATGCGTTCTTACCGGATTCAGTGCATCTTGAATTTTTTTAAAAATATATATTTTTTGTCTGATCTGGCAGCTTCGAGTAGGGCCTTCTCATTTATTATGTGTCTTTAGAACTCCTGGCAGGTGTAGCTGTAGCTCACTTTCACCAGGAGTTTAGTTCACTTTTTATGAGGTCCACAGTTGCGCGTCTCTGTCCACGCAGCAGTCATCAGAGAAAACACCCTCTTTTTCTCAGTGTTTGTTTTCCCGCTCTGGCTAGAACCAATAATGGTTCGGCTGCGCTGCGCATGTTCAGTGTTTTCTTATTAATATTTTTTTATTTTAGAATTGTAATTTAAAGGACGATGGAATAAAATGACGCACAATTAAAATGCGGGACACTGCTTATGACTTGCGGGACGCGGGACAAAGCTTCAAATTTCGGCGGGACAGGTGGTCACCCTATGATTTCTAATTATTACTAATGTTGAAAACAGTCGTGCTGCTTCATGTTTTTGTGTAAACCGACTTTTTTGGAGGATCAGGATTCTTCAGCGTTCATTTGAAATAAATTTGTCTTTACGGTCACTTTTGATCAATATAATGCATCCTTTCTGAATTAAAGTAGTAATTTATTATTATTATCTTACTGACCCCAAACTCTTTAATGCTAGTGTATATTTTTCTGTGATGCAATATGAGCCAGACATGCTCTCTACATGTGGAGATTCACCCATTAAGAAACATTTTAAAAAGTTGCTGTTGCCAGAAATCAGGATTATTGTTTCTGGTGACTATTCCCACACACGTTCATAAGTGATGTTGGTTAATGAGGAACATGTGCTGACAGGATCTGGACGGGAACTTGCTGGACTCCTGGGAGGGTGTTCGTGTGCAGTGTCTGTGGTGTTTGAATGACGGGCGAACAGTGCTGGCCTCTGATACACACCAGCGCATCCGTGGATACAACTTTGAAGATCTGACTGACAGGAACATGTATGTTGACTGCACTTGTGACTAGGGCTGGGAATCGATTCAGATGCTCCAATTCGATTTGATTTCGATTCGCAAGCTCTCGATTCGATTCGATTCTCAATTCGACTCTATGAATATAGATTTCATTTAAATCATACATTTATAAAAAAAAATGAACAGTGAACATAAGTTTACAAGTGGTTAATTAATAAAAAGAAATTAAGAACTTTATTTTAGGTACACTTCGGTACATTAAAACAGAACCCAACTCTATATGTCAAATGCATTCAATGAATAGACAGGATTTTGATGCAAGATGAAAAATTTATGCTGAAAGTCAGAACAGTCGCATGCCTTGATCAAACAGGATCAGGCTATTTTATGTTTAAGATAAAACAAACATAAAATCTAACATGGAGGCTGCAAGCCTATGAACAGTGGAGGAAAACTAATACTGGCTTTTGGGTGATAGGAGGAATCTATTCGTGGCCTTTGAGAATCGATTTTGAATCGACCACATTTTAAAAAACGATTAATCGAAAAATCGTTTTTTTTGCCCCGCCTTATTTGTGTCTTTAGATCCTGTTATGGTTTTTCTGACAGTGTTTGAATGAGTTATGTGGATGTGCTGGTGTGTGTTTGCTTGTCGTCTCTTATAGAGTTCAAGAAGACCACCCTGTAATGTCCTTCACCGTGTCAAAGAATGGAAGATTAGCTCTGTTAAATGTCGCGACTCAGGTGAGTAGCTTATATTTCATCTCAAGCTGGTTTTGTACTGATGCCAGACTTGTTGTTTTGCTATGAACAATCAGATCTGATCTTGGTGGGATTCCATAAAGTCTTAAAAAGGTTTAACAGTGAATTCACGCCATGACGGAGCGACCGAATTACCGATTTCGACTTCCGTAAAAGTGCCGACGTCCTTGTAGAGCTCGTAATGACGACTTGTAAACTCGCACTTGTACTCAGAAACACTCAGAATGACAGCATCCTCAGCGGTAAAATGTTATCTCGTAATATTTCTGTTTAATAACTCCTATAATTAACTATTGTTCAAGTCTTAAGAATGCGAGATTAATCTGAAAATAAGCTTTAATTATGGATGTGATTTATTTATTTATTTTCCTGTATTTTCTGACCTGAAAATAATGGCCCGTATGAATTGCGTAATTCCGAGAAAAAAAAAAAATGTTGTGTGTTGGTATTAGAAAATGTTGCATTTGCTAATACATTTATTAGATGCACGGATTGCTTATAACACTATTAGCATGTTAGCCAGGGTTCAAGTTACTCGCCTGTTACCTGGTACCTTTTTAATGTATTATGACAGTGCATGGTTGTGAGAATGTGATCTGACTTAGTGCGATCATCAAATCACAACAGTTGTGATAATTATATAAATATATAGTCTGACACGCTGCATGTTTCAGAGTAAAGCACAGCACTTCCAGTTTTTATTCACAGTAAAACGCTTACAATTTGCATTTGCGAGCGCAACATGCATCAACCATCTTTCCAAATTCATAATGAGAAACATTTATAAATCTGTGTCAACAAAGATCAGGTCTCCCTGCAGTTTAATATCCCCAAATAAAAGCTCAATAATTTAATGTTTAAAAACAGTGAAATTAAGGCAACCATAAATGTTAGCATTGTAATTTTACTGTTCTTCAAATAAAATAAAAAATGATAATTATAAATACTATTATTGTTATTAATAATAATAAAAACAACAAATCTCTTAATACTTTTATTATAACATATATTGTATTATAACATAATAAATTATTACTATGATGATTATTTAATCCTCTTATTTTTTATTTTTTTTTACTTTACAGTAGTGATAACACATTAGTCACAAACTCACAGTGTAAAGGTCACACGTTTGGTTTTGTATGCTGACTTACAGTATACTATTTACACATTTTTACAAATCATATATTAATTATTTGTTCATGTTTTTGCAGTACCCAATCTAAAATTATAATGAAACTATTCATTATTTGTAAATGTTTACTAATCATTTAGTCAGTTTATGGGCATTTGACTTTTAGCTGTAACAACATTAGTGTTGGTTAAGGGTGGTTGGTAAAGTTTGGCTAAATACTTGCTTAAAGACATAACAACACATGATTGTTATTTTGTTGTAATTACACCTAATATAAAGTGGGACCAGTCATAATTGTTCAATTTTTTGCTGAACATCCAGTTCACTCACAGCTACCAACATTTGTAAATGTCATCAAACTTTAGTTCATATAGTACCTAATGCACTTTTTTTTTTACATTTATATATTTTCAAGAAGTGCATGATCATATGAATTGAACAGTTTAATAACATTTGTAAGCATTTTAATTTACATTAAATCATGATCTGTTAATCATTATGTAACGTTTAGTAAGTTCATTAGTTAACATTAACAAACAAATTATCTCATAATTTTAGCTATGTGAATATATATATTAACTAATGATCCGTTAATCATTATATAAAGTTTGTTAATGATTTGTAAAAGTTATTATAGAGTGTTGCCATATATGGTAATGAAATGAGCACAAACTTGTAATGTCCTACTAACTTATTAATAACTTGCATATCGGCTTTTGTTTATTAATTACTCAAACTGAATAAGTTTGGTGTGATAGTGTTGCCATTAAAATGCATAATTCTGAGTCTGAGAGTCTCAGAGTGGGATGTCTGGTTGTCATTTCATAATTACAGTAATTACGACATGGTGTAAACGCACCAAAAATAGAGAAGTCTAAGGAGGATTTAATTTACCAAATTATCTAAAAATAGCCCTCATAAACATGGTTATTAAGGAGATAAACGAATAAAAGAATAGATGTCAGCACTTGAATAGATGACTGAACTTAAAGTCGTCTTTTCATCCCTATTGTGACGTATATCTGAGTGAAACAGCTTCTGGAACCAGAGCAGATGTAGGGCGGGACTTGATTTCGTCTGTGGGGAATTGACTGGATTGGAGGATGTTGGGTGTTGCTAACTAAATGGGCCCTTATTGTAAATATTTACCTCATGTACCACATACCTCATGTCTTGATGTGAGGTTTTGGTCATACTACAGGGTGGGCCATTTATATGGATACACCGTAATAACATGGGAATGGTTGGTGATATTAAAGTCCTGTTTGTGGCACATTAGTATATGTGAGGGGGCAAACTCCTCAAGATGGGTGGTGACCATGTTGGCCATTTAGAAGTCGGCCATCTTGGATACAACTTTTGTTTTTTCAATAGGAAGAGGGCCATGTGACACATCAAACTTATTGGTAATGTCACAAGAAAAACAATGGTGTGCTTGGTTTCAACGTAACTTTATTCGTTCATGAGTTATTTACAAGTTTCTGACCACTTATAAAATGTGTTCAATGTGCTGCCCATTGTGTTGGATTGTCAATGCAACCCTGTTCTCCCACTCTTCACACACTGATAGCAACACCGCAGGAGAAATGCCAGCACAGGCATCCAGTATCCGTAGTTTCAGGTGCTGCACATCTCGTATCTTCACACCATAGACAATTGCCTTCAGATGACCCCAAAGATAAAAGTCTAAGGGGGTCAGATCAGGAGACCTTGGGGGCCATTCAGTGTGTGAAGAGTGGGAGAACAGGGTTGCATTGACAATCCAACACAATGGGCAGCACATTGAACACATTTTATAACTGGTCAGAACTTGTAAATAACTCATGAACGAATAAAGTTACGTTGAAACCAAGCACACCATTGTTTTTCTTGTGACATTACCAATAGGTTTGATGTGTCACATGGCCCTCTTCCTATTGAAAAAAACAAAGGTTGTATCCAAGATGGCCGACTTCTAAATGGCCACCATGGTCACCACCCATCTTGAGGAGTTTGCCCCCTCACATATACTAATGTTCCACAAACAGGACTTTAATATCACCAACCATTCCCATGTTATTACGGTGTATCCATATAAATGGCCCACCCTGTAGTTCCGCTAAACCCTCGGAGGAATCTTTGACTTATTTCTCATGTAAATAAAACTGATGTCTCAGTGTACTTTCCTCTCTCGGCGTGTTTAGGGAGTTCATCTGTGGGACCTGCAGGACCGGGTATTAGTCAGGAAGTACCAAGGTGTGACTCAGGGCTTCTACACCATCCACTCCTGTTTTGGCGGCTACAACGAAGACTTCATTGCGAGTGGCAGCGAAGGTAAGAGTGCGCAGATCTGAATGAGTTCCCGCTGAGGTCTGATGGGGTTTTGAGAACCGTCTGTTGTCTCTAGACCACAAAGTTTACATCTGGCACAAGCGCAGCGAGCTGCCCATCGCCGAGCTGACGGGTCACACGCGCACCGTGAACTGCGTGAGCTGGAACCCGGTTCTGCCGGGCCTGATGGCCAGCGCCTCGGACGACGGCACCATACGGGTCTGGGGTCCCGCCCCCTTTCTGGACTCCCAGGAGCCCGAGGGCCTAACTGGTATGAACCTCCTCGTCTGACTGGAATATGCTCCTAGTTTGATGTAAGTGGGTAGTTGACATAGAACACTTGCTAAACTAAATCTAAACATATTTAGCTGTATATATATTTTTTTTTTTTATCGTATTGCATGCAGATTTTATGTGAAATGAGAGATTATATGGAATTGTGATCAATTATATGATGTTTTCGCTTATACATTAAAATAAATGTTGCATGTTCATTCAATGTTTTTAACATTTTAACATGTCAACTACCCAGTTGCTGTGTGACGCTTTAACAAAGACTTTTTTTTAAATCCCTTTGTGGAAAATGAATGGGAATTAGAGCTATTTTAAGCAATCTGCTCAGACTTCCTGTTTCAGTGGGAAGTGGTTACATTGGTCAATCTTTAAAAACTCATTTTATACAGTACAGGTCAAAAGTTTGGAAACATTACGTTTTTTTATATTTTGGAAAGAAGTCTCTAATGCTTATCATTAGGCTGCCTTTATTTGATCAGAAATATAGAAAAAAACAGTAATATTGTGAAATATTATTACAACTTAAAATAATAGTTTTCTATTTGAATATACTTTAAAAATAATTTATTCCTGTGATGCAAAGCTGAATGTTCAGCATCATTACTCCAGTCTTCAGTGTCACATGATCCTTCAGAAATCTTTCTAATATTCTGATTTATTATGAGTGTTGGAAACAGTTCTGCTGCCTAATATATTTGATGAATAAAATGTTAAAAACAACTGCATTTATTAAAAATAAAAAAACATTTTCTAATAATATAAATCTTCTTTACTATCACTTTTTATCAATTTAACACATCCTTGCTGAATAAAAGTATTGATTAATTAAAAAAAAAAAAAAGACTGACCAGTAGTGTATATTGTTGTTACAAAAGATTTTTATTTTTAAAACATTTGCTTCTTTTTTTTTTTTTTTTTACTTTTTATTCATCAAAGTATCCTAAAAAAGTATCCCAAGTTATGAAAAAATATTAAGCAGCAGAACTGTTTCCAACTTTGATAATGAATCATCATATTAGAATGATTTCTAAAGGATCATGTGATAGACTGGAGTAATGATCCTGAATATTCAGCTTTGCATCACAGTAATAAATGATAATTTAAAGTATAATAAATTGAAAACCAATTATTTTAAATTGTAATAATATATCACAATATTACATTTTTTTTCTGTATTTTTTATACTAAAAATAGTAATGTTTCCAAACTTTTGACCTGTACTGTATGTTTTCATAAATATTCAGAAACTAAAGCCAGATGTTTAAACCCAATGTGGAGTTTCTGCGCCAAAACACTGAGCTTGTCATGGCTGATTCTGATATTTGTGTTTTAACCCACTTGAACTGGAGCAGCTCCCTTAATAATTAAGATAATTTAAAAAAAGCTCTTTTAACACAAAGTAGGCATCTAATCTGGACTTTATAATGCACATAGAGGATCTGAACAACTCTTAACTATTGCTTTTTAATATGCTTCTGGAATTTAAATGTTTAGTTCAGATTCAGAATTAAAGTGCCCCATTATGCTATTTTAAACGTTCCGAATGTGCAAAACTGCATCCAAAGTAAAAAAAAAACACTTTCATTTTCTTTTATACATTGCAGCATCAGCTCTTTTCTCAGTGTCTGACAAAGTTTGATAAAGGATTCAGTCTCTCTCCGTTCCAAGAGCCTCCTCTGCTCTGATTGGTCAGATGACCCAGTCTGTTGTGATTGGTCTACTCTGCTCTGATTGGTCAGATGGCCCAGTCTGTTGTGATTGGTCTACTCTGCTCTGATTGGTCAGATGGCCCAGTCTGTTGTGATTGGTCTACTCTGCTCTGATTGGTCAGATGGCCCAGTCTGTTATGATTGGTCTACTCTGCTCTGATTGGTCAGATGGCCCAGTCTGTTGTGATTGGTCTACTCTGCTCTGATTGGTCAGATGGCCCAGTCTGTTGTGATTGGTCTACTCTGCTCTGATTTGTCAGATGACCCAGTCTTTTGTGATTGGTCTACTCTGCTCTGATTGGTCAGATGGCCCAGTCTGTTGTGATTGGTCTACTCTGCTCTGATTGGTCAGATGGCCCAGTCTGTTGTGATTGGTCTACTCTGCTCTGATTGGTCAGATGGCCCAGTCTGTTGTGATTGGTCTACTCTGCTCTGATTGGTCAGATGGCCCAGTCTGTTATGATTGGTCTACTCTGCTCTGATTGGTCAGATGGCCCAGTCTGTTGTGATTGGTCTACTCTGCTCTGATTGGTCAGATGGCCCAGTCTGTTATGATTGGTCTACTCTGCTCTGATTGGTCAGATGACCCAGTCTGTTATGATTGGTCTACTCTGCTCTGATTGGTCAGATGACCCAGTCTGTTGTGATTGGTCTACTCTGCTCTGATTGGTCAGATGGCCCAGTCTGTTGTGATTGGTCTACTCTGCTCTGATTTGTCAGATGACCCAGTCTGTTGTGATTGGTCTACTCTGCTCTGATTTGTCAGATGACCCAGTCTGTTGTGATTGGTCTACTCTGCTCTGATTGGTCAGATGGCCCAGTCTGTTATGATTGGTCTACTCTGCTCTGATTGGTCAGATGACCCAGTCTGTTATGATTGGTCTACTCTGCTCTGATTTGTCAGATGACCCAGTCTGTTGTGATTGGTCTACTCTGCTCTGATTGGTCAGATGGCCCAGTCTGTTGTGATTGGTCTACTCTGCTCTGATTTGTCAGATGACCCAGTCTGTTGTGATTGGTCTACTCTGCTCTGATTGGTCAGATGGCCCAGTCTGTTGTGATTGGTCTACTCTGCTCTGATTGGTCAGATGGCCCAGTCTGTTGTGATTGGTCTACTCTGCTCTGATTGGTCAGATGGCCCAGTCTGTTATGATTGGTCTACTCTGCTCTGATTGGTCAGATGGCCCAGTCTGTTGTGATTGGTCTACTCTGCTCTGATTGGTCAGATGGCCCAGTCTGTTATGATTGGTCTACTCTGCTCTGATTGGTCAGATGACCCAGTCTGTTATGATTGGTCTACTCTGCTCTGATTGGTCAGATGACCCAGTCTGTTATGATTGGTCTACTCTGCTCTGATTGGTCAGATGGCTCAGTCTGTTGTGATTGATCTACTCTGCTCTGATTGGTCAGATGACCCAGTCTGTTGTGATTGGTGTACTCTGGCTACAACTACAGTGTTTGAGGGCGGGTCAAAGTAGACATTGTTCGCGGGCAGCCAATAAAGACCATAGGCAGGCATTATGCAAATTTGTTACATTTGTAACAGGAAGTGAGACTAGAATCACTGACGACTCGTTTCCGCAGTTCAGAATCAATTCTTTCTTTTGGGAGACGATTACTCCATTTATCTGCACTTTGATCTTTAAAACTTTGCAGATCTTTTACATTCACAAACGGCTATATCACACACTGCATGAAAGGTAATATCAAAAAAAGCATAATGGGGCACTTTAAACTGAGCTGAGTTGAATAGCACATGTTAGAAAGATGACTAGTTTGTCACTGTGGTCTCTCTGCTTCTCTTCTCCTGCAGAATGCTATAGCATGGACAGTTGATGTTGACTCTGGAGCAGATGTCCACTTTGGAAAACATACAGTGAGACACACTATAGACTTTGTGAATGAAGAATGAAAATATAAGTAAATCGTACGGCAGATGGATGTTTTTTCCTGGCGGTTTCACATCCCCACGCCGTTTCACTCGAACAACATGAGGCCGGCTGCTGCCCTTACACATCTGACTTCAAATCCGAAATGGACACGCCGAGGACACGCCCCACTTCGGCTTAAGCCCCTCCTCCTCCTTTCTACACTGCATCCTGAGTGGACGACTGCCTCCTGAACCCACACGCGCACACACACTCTCACACACGGACAAACAACCTTATTTATTACGGCTTTAATTTATTATTGTGAATGAATCAAGGCCACAGGCTTGCTTTGTGTTCTGTACAATATTCACTCAGCCAGGGGACAAAAAAAAAAATGCTTTTCCGGCATGTGCGAACTTCTCCATGGTCTCAAAGACGCACGTGTAAACGGAGAGCAAACAAATCATATCCTTATTTTTCAGCATGAACTTCTTTATGCCAATTCGTATGCTTGAAAGTAAGTGTCTTCACCAGCAGAGATATAAGATATCGTTTTCCTTTCCCTCTGTGACCCACCACATTTTTAAAAGACTGAATTCACTGGCATTTTTAACAGCTAGATATTCATTTCGATTAGAAAATTCCAACCATGACCCCGATCCGCAGTTTTCTTTCATTGCTTATGGTACTTTATTATGCTAATTATGAAAGTGGGAAGGTTTTCTAGAGGAGACGGATTATTAACCTTTATTCTTGCGACGAGCCGATGTAGATTCAAAGATAGACGTATAACAGGACGTGGTTATTTTTTGGTAACGGGGTTGAAAACTTAGGCTTGCTATAGTCGTCCTGCTAACGACACACAGACGTGCTGATGTCACGTCCCACATGTAAATATCAGCCTGCAGCGTGCGAACTTTGACTTTACGTAAGTGGCTAGTAGGTGTCTGCAACACGGTCCAGGCTGTTAGTGTATGAGAAATTATGTTGTGACGGTAAGTACGCCAGCATATTGAACGAATGAACAGACTCTCAAATATGTTTCTTGAGTTTGTTTCCATCATGTTCGTAGCGTCATATTCTCTTGGGTCCCGTTTCCTCTTTCATATTATCACTTCTTGACTTTTTATGTGTTTTTTTTAATGCTTTTCTAGACATGTATATGATTATTCATCAGCTATGATTTTCTTAGTTTAATTGATTTTATTTTGGGTTGATTTATAATTTGTTTAGCCTTTTTTCCCCCTTGTATTATCATATAAAGGATGTCTCGAATGCTTTTTTTCTATTTGTGAATTTCTTATATACTTTCATACCATATTATGCATTAGTACACGCAGGTGTACCCTGAAATAATTTAGGTATTCATCAGTCGAAGGTGAAAGAAACTTTGCCCACTATGATTTATTCTGTTATTATGTGCTCTTCATATACATGTATATAAGGAATCAATATATATATATATTTATATTTGTGACGTCAAAATGATTAATCGCATCTAACATATGTGCATTTACATAGTGTATAAACAAACTTATGTATGCATAGGGCCTCATATGTATATATATGTATATGTACATGTATGTATGTGTGTGTATATACATATATGACCACACACATAAAATAGTGCTGTCAAAGTTTATGATATCTAGATATTTATATATATATATAAAATAGTGCTGTCAAATCGATTAATCGCATCTAACATAAGTTTGTTTATATATGTGTGTATATATTATATTTATATATATTTTGTGTATGTGTATACATATACACATATAAATGTGTATATACAGTATATATATATATATATATAAAATACACATTATGTAAACAAACTTTTGTTAGATGTGATTAATCGATTTGACAGCACTATTTTATATATATATATAAATATCTAGATATCATAAACTTTTATGTTAGATGCGACTAACTGTGATTAATCAATTTGACAGCACTATATATATATATATATATATATATATATATAAAATATAACACGTGTATATTTTATATATATATATATATATATAAAATATAACACGTGTATATTTTTTGCCATGTATCCTCCCGTACAAATGTTAAGCGTTTCTCACCTGCATCAGGTAAACTCCTTGTACAGGTTATTCGTACCCTGACCAGCCAGACCTGTTCCGCTAGCGAGGACTGACGCGCACAAGCGGAGAGAAAGAACAGGTGCATGCAGTAACACCCTCTCACATGTGGAGATATCACACAATCGTGGTGTTGTACGTTCTGGTTTATGCAACTGAACCTTCCTTTTCTTCTGGATATTTGTGTTTCTTTTCAGTCTTAGTTTGACTTTATGTGCTTGAGCCGCGGGGCAACGGTAGCGCCCTGGGTGGAGTTCTGGTGGAGACTTATGTTTATTGCAGTCAGGATCTGAGGATCTTATTTGCATTTCAGTGTGTTATTATTCTAAGTGATTGTACTATTATGTAATGTTCTGTAGGAGAGGTGTTATGTATACATACTTTCAATAAAGCATTCAGGGTTTTAAACTATCAAGTCTTCACTTCTGTTGGTTTAATGGTCAAAAAGGTCCGACGATGGAATTTGTTGTGATTTAGTTTGTCGTCAAATAAGATTCTATTAGATGAACTGATTTTTTTCCCCATAGAAATAAATGTCCATGACTTTTCCAGTTCTTGATTGAAACAGTGAAATAAAAACTGTGGGTAAACACTTTAGTTTAAGGTCAAATTCTCACTAACTAGTGTCTTATCATCATGCATATTACTAAGATATTGGCTGTTTATTAGTACTTATAAAGCACATATTAATGCCTTATTTTGCATGATCATATTCTACATCCCTTAATCCTACAATACCTAAACTTAACAACTGCCTTACTGACTATTAATAAGCAGAAATTATGAGTGTGTTGGGGAAAAGTCATAGTTAATATAGTGATAATTGGACCCTAAACTAAAGAGTGACCCAACTGGTTAGACAAAAACTAATAAAAGTGACAAAAACTAAAAATTACTAAAACTTTAGGTCACACTTTAGATTAGGGTCCAATTCTTAGCAAATTGTTAAGTTTAGGTATTGAGTGGATTAAGGGATGTAGAATATGATCATGCAGAATAAGGCATTTATATGTGCTTTATAAGTACTAATAAACAGACAATATCTTAGTAATATGCATGATGATTAAGATACTAGTTTATAGTGAGAATTGGACCCTAAACTAAAGTGTTACTAAACTAAAATGAAAACACAAAATATTAATAAATAGTATAGTATATAATAGTATCCCAGCGATGTTTAATAACACTGGTAGAATTGCAATAGCAAAGCATTCAAAAAATTAGAAAACATCCAATATGATTGTGTTCTCCATTTTCTATGAAAAAAAAAAATCAAAAATGTAGTTTTAGAACAGCTGGATTGCAATGTATAATGTGCATCTAATTGAATATGAATGCATTGTGAAACCTTGATATTCATAATCATCTTTTTATTTAAGAAACCCCACAACCGCAAATATGCATAAAAAACAAAACTGATGACACGGATTTCACACCAAACCCTCGTCACATGACTGGTACATTGAGACATGGCATTGAACAGGAGCATTCAGCGACTGATGAAGTCGCTTCCGATCATGTGATCACTGTTTGGCTGGACACATCACTGGACCTGCGCAGTGTAGAGCCGAGGGAACTAAACACAGCGAAGGTGACGCGTCAGTCACATTTCAAAATCAATCAAATAGAGATCTTGTCTAAAACTAATTACGACCGTGTTAAGCACCATTAAGATGTTTTGTACCGAGACAATATTTCAATGACAATCCATGTTCATCTCCACCATTAAAAATGAGTATGTCCAGAAATCAGCAGGCAGCATCAACACTACGATATGCATTACATTATTACTGCAGTTAGAATCATTTAGAAAACAGCGATGATGATAACACTGGGGGAAATGTGTCTAATTATCATTAAAATATCATACAAAAAAAAAATCTTAATGGTTCTAAACACAGTCTTCAGCTTCAGCGTGCGGATCTGAAAAGCAGGAGGCACAAAAGCAATGAAATCTACACAGACACAAGCCATTGGCGTGTCAGACTGGGGAAGCTGATGGGAATCAGAGGCTTGTTCTGGTTATTAGTGTTGGGCTGAATCACTCGTTAAACTCTAAACCAGAAACAGAGCCCTCTTCCAACGAAACGTATGAGTGTGTGCATGTGGAACAGATCACCACATCCAGGTCAGAAATCACACAATAATCAAAAGACACAAAAGGAGATTATTTAGATGACTAGCACATTCTGTTCCCAGTCATTTCCACACTGCAAAACACTCCGGACTGCACTTGTGCATCACAGTAATGTCTGCTGTACTGTGTTAACATATTCTACTTTAAAACAACAGAACAAGCATGGAGTGTTGGAATAAGAAAATAAAGAAAACCTCAACCGTAAACATTACAGTAATAATACTTGCCATGAAAATAATCCCAACGGTCCTAAAACAGGCTCAATCTGCACGTGCATATTTGTTCTTGGTTTGTGTGTGTGTGTGTGTGTGTGTGTGTGTGTGTGTGTGTGTTCTGAATCTTACGCTTCAGTGAGTCAGTGCGATTGTCTCGATGCTTCAGCCCTGAGAAGCAGTCAGTGCGGGAAACACACACACACACACACACACACACACGACTGAAGGTCAGCTGACGTGCTGTTTCTGTGGGGAACGAGTGACGAGGTCTTGAGGAGAGCTGGGCTTGATCTTCTGATTGGGATTCATGAAGTTCTTTGCAAAATGTAAAGGCCAGTTTATGATTTGGCAGTGTGTGTTCAGAAGACTGTTGCGGGTCAGTCGTTGATGAGCGCCAGGATCATGCTGAAAAACACACCAGAGAGATGATGAACCTCGTTCACACACACACTCGCGCTACAGCTCTTCTCACTAGACGTTTACTCTTTTAATCTGCCAACTAACACACTGCTAGATGGGTCATTTCTAGATTATGTGTGATTTAATAGTATGTTTTGTGGAATTTAGTATACATATATACACACACACATTATATATATATATATATATATATATACAGTGAGGAAAATAAGTATTTGAACACCCTGCTATTTTGCAAGTTCTCCCACTTAGAAATCATGGAGGGGTCTGAAATTGTCATCGTAGGTGCATGTCCACTGTGAGAGACATAATCTAAAAAAAAATCCAGAAATCACAATGTATGATTTTTTAACTATTTATTTGTATGATACAGCTGCAAATAAGTATTTGAACACCTGAGAAAATCAATGTTAATATTTGGTACAGTAGCCTTTGTTTGCAATTACAGAGGTCAAACGTTTCCTGTAGTTTTTCACCAGGTTTGCACACACTGCAGGAGGGATTTTGGCCCACTCACACAGATCTTCTCTAGATCAGTCAGGTTTCTGGGCTGTCGCTGAGAAACACGGAGTTTGAGCTCCCTCCAAAGATTCTCTATTGGGTTTAGGTCTGGAGACTGGCTAGGCCACGCCAGAACCTTGATATGCTTCTTACAGAGCCACTCCTTGGTTATCCTGGCTGTGTGCTTCGGGTCATTAAGACCCAGCCTCGACCCATCTTCAATGCTCTAACTGAGGGAAGGAGGTTGTTCCTCAAAATCTCGCAATACATGGCCCCGGTCATCCTCTCCTTAATACAGTGCAATCGCTCTGTCCCATGTGCAGAAAAACACCCCCAAAGCATGATGCTACCACCCTCATGCTTCACAGTAGGGATGGTGTTCTTGGGATGGTACTCATCATTCTTCTTCCTCCAAACACGTTTAGGGGAACCTTCCGTGCCATGCATGATTTCAAACCATGACGTCTTAGTGTATTACCAACAGTAACCTTGGAAACGGTGGTCCCAGCTCTTTTCAGGTCATTGACCAGCTCCTCCCGTGTAGTTCTGGGCTGATTTCTCACCTTTCTTAGGATCATTGAGACCCCACGAGGTGAGATCTTGCATGGAGCCCCAGTCCGAGGGAGATTGACAGTCATGTTTAGCTTCTTCCATTTTCTAATGATTGCTCCAACAGTGGACCTTTTTTCACCAAGCTGCTTGGCAATTTCCCCGTAGCCCTTTCCAGCCTTGTGGAGGTGTACAATTTTGTCTCTAGTGTCTTTGGACAGCTCTTTGGTCTTGGCCATGTTAGTAGTTGGATTCTTACTGATTGTATGGGGTGGACAGGTGTCTTTATGCAGCTAACAACCTCAAACAGGTGCATCTAATTTAGGATAATAAATGGAGTGGAGGTGGACATTTTAAAGGCAGAACAGGTCTTTGAGGGTCAGAATTCTAGCTGATAGACAGGTGTTCAAATACTTATTTGCAGCTGTATCATACAAATAAATAGTTAAAAAATCATATATTGTGATTTCTGTTTTTTTTTTTTTAGATTATGTCTCTCACAGTGGACATGCACCTACGATAACAGTTTCAGACCCCTCCATGATTTCTAAGTGGGAGAACTTGCAAAATAGCAGGGTGTTCAAATACTTATTTTCCTCACTGTATATTTATATATTTATTTAATATATATCACTGTGACCCGAGGAAACACCGCATCAGCAGTTTCATATTCTCGCCAACACCAGTTTACACAATAAACTATGATGAATGAGGCATTTATATAGTGCTTCTCATATGTGCTACTGTACACCCAAAGCGCTGTACACTCATGTGGCCTCTGATAGACACTAGACAGACGCAGTGAGATTCCAGCAACGTGAGCGATGAGGTGGTTGTCGTACCTGTACAGGTAGATGAAGAAGCAGAGGAGGTGGAAGCCCAGTTTGATCATGGCTTCCTTCATGTGGGACTTGAGCTGGCCTCTGTTGTGGATCTCCGTGGGATCATACACTCCCATGTTCCCCATGGGGACCTTCACGTATCTGTTCACAGGCAGTAATGAGGACAGGGCTGGAGTGTTTCTCAGGGTTTTTTACTGTGTGTGTGTGTGTTCTGTGTGATTGAGATATATCACCTGTAAACGTTCCATGATGCCACAGGTAAGTTGAGCAGGAACACGAACCAGTGCATGGACACCAGCATCAGGACTGTGGCCAGAGCCTGACCGATCATCTCCGGTATAACCCACTGAACACACAGCACAGGCTTCAGAACGCTTCACACACACACACACACACACACACACACACACACACACACTGAACACACAGCACAGGCTTCAGAACGCTTCACACACTGAACACACACACTGAACACACAGCACAGGCTTCAGAACGCTACACACACACACACACACACACACTGAACACACAGCACAGGCTTCAGAACGCTACACACACACACACACACACACACACTGAACACACAGCACAGGCTTCAGAACGCTACACACACACACACACTGAACACACACCCACTGAACACACAGCACAGGCTTCAGAACGCTTCACACACACACACACACACACACACACACACACACACTGAACACACAGCACAGGCTTCAGAACGCTTCACACTCACACACACACACACACACACACACACACTGAACACACACACACACACACACACACACAGCACAGGCTTCAGAACGCTTCACACACACACACACACACACACACACTGAACACACACCCACTGAACACACAGCACAGGCTTCAGAACGCTTCACACACTGAACACACACACTGAACACACAGCACAGGCTTCAGAACGCTTCACACACTGAACACACACACTGAACACACAGCACAGGCTTCAGAACGCTACACACACACACACACACACACACACACACTGAACACACAGCACAGGCTTCAGAACGCTACACACACACTGAACACACACACACACACTGAACACACAGCACAGGCTTCAGAACGCTACACACACACACACACTGAACACACACCCACTGAACACACAGCACAGGCTTCAGAACGCTTCACACACACACACACACACACTGAACACACAGCACAGGCTTCAGAACGCTTCACACACACACACACACTGAACACACAGCACAGGCTTCAGAACGCTTCACACACACACACACACACACACACACACACACACACACACACACACACACACACACACACACACACACACACACACACACACACACACACACACACACACACACACACACACACACACACACACACACACACACACACACACACACACACACACACACACACACACACACACACACACACACACACACACACACACACCAGAAGATCGGGCATTTTCTACAGAGGCACTTTTGACTTTGAAATGCAGAATAAATAAACTCGAGTCACGTTCCTGTGCTTCATCTGTCCATTACACACACAAATGAACTCAGGATCAGATTTGTACAGTCTAATGACAGCAGTGCTCACCATTGTGTGAATTTCTCTCGCAATTCTGACTTTATATCAATTGTGAGAAGAAAAGTCGCAATTAACTTTTTTTTATTCTGTTGCAGAAAAAGCCTCCATGAGAATCACATATATATGAAAATAACATTCATTTTTATGTTTTCATTACCAGTATTTACAGAATACAAGTAAACTAGTGTTACTAATGAAATGTAGAACCATTATTATTTCAGTGTGAAAGATTTTGCAGTTTGAGACAGTGTGGTTCAGACGTCTGAGAGCACTAGCGAAACTTCTACAGCGCATTCACTACTGTAAAGCTGCAGTCTGTAGTTTCTCCTCTTTGTCGCCCTCTCTGTTCGAAATCTGCAACTGCAGTTATTCTGCGGAATTATCAACTTTACGTGGGTTGTGCTTCGGCTCGGCACAGCGCGGACAAATCCAGTGTTTTGAGGAGAATGTGCGGCAGTCAGTCGCCGCCGGTGCGGATCCTGTCATTCGCAATCACAGATTCTACTTTTTGGAAGTTTGACCAGCATAAGAGTTTTCACCGGAAAATGTGAAATCTGAACAAGTGACATCCACTAGTTCTGACCAACTAAGGGGGAAAAAGCATTGCAGTAAATCGCACTGATTAAATCTAACGATCGCTTATCATATCACGTCAAATCGTGCAAATTATACTTCGTTATCAAATTGTTAATGTTATCAACATCAGCATTGCGTGACTACATTTAATGCCCTTCCGATATTTATCCTTGTTTTGGCATGGGCCGGCTGCAGTCTCTTTTTTTCTGTAGCCACTCCGAAGTCTGAAGTCTTTTGCGTTTTACAGCGGGTGAATCTCCAGTTGGTGATTGTCGTTTGAACCTTTCTGGATCTCCATCAAATTGATAAGTGTAATTATATCCAGTGCTGTGAGAAAAGGCTATAAATCTCCATCATCCTCACACTCAACGCCGACTAGCCGAGACTCTTCTTTATGTGTTCAGATGTGACGTAACGACGCAAACACATGCTCGAAGTTCCCGCGGAGATCCGCCAGTACCACTGGAGTTAAAATCATTATTACAAGCTTACCGGTTTGAGTCGAGCTACGGCAAGCAGAGAGAGTTGAACACTGGCTGGTTATGTCCCTGCTCAAACATTTATTTTAGATCATTTTTAACCCAAAAAAAGTTACAGACTGCAGCTTTAATGACAAACAGAAATTAATTAATTTAAACACAAACGATATAATCAGAAACTTGAGTGAAAAAAAAAAATTCTATGAATTACACAACTATCCTTCCAAGGAAGAGGAAAACACACACACACACACACACACACACACACACACACACATATACATATATATACACACACATTATATATAAATACACACACACACACACACACACACACACGTACATACACACACATTATATATATAAATATACACACACACACACACACACACACACACACACACACACACACACACATACATACATACACACACATTATATATAAATATACACACACACACACACACACACACACACACACATACATACACACACATTATATATAAATATACACACACGTACATACACACACATTATATATAAATATATTATATACACACACACACACACATGTACATACACATTATATATTAATACACACACACACACACGTACATACACATTATATATAAAGCAGTGTTTCCCCTACCATTATATAAGGGGGGCGCCCCGCCCTCCTAACGGCTCCCCCCGCCCCCCCTTGGAGGTCAAGTAAATTTGATTTGATTTTCTTTATAGCGCCAGATTACAATTTGTTATTTTATATAAAAAAAAACTACATGGCCCTTAAGTAATATGTTATTTATCTTATTTCCACGATGGCATGTCTTTTCTGTCTGTGTTTGCGCGTTTACAATTATCCCAATGAGTGCGCACGTGCGCACACTCACACACAAACAAACACTTGCGTCACATACAGAGCACTAGCGGACAGAGAGCGCGCGGCGGGAAATATGTCGCTGAACTGAAGATGGCAACAATCACTCTACTGCGAGTAGCAGCCGGAGTAGCTCTCCTGCTCCAAGTCTAACGCCCGTTTCACATATATTTCGTTTGCGGTGAGTATTTTTTTCCCGTACACTGCACGCGGATGCAGTCCGTCGATGATCGATCCGTTCCAGTTGCGGTGCGTATACAGCAGTGCAGAGATCGTTTCCGCACCGAGTCTATTTCTGCTGTGCTGCAAACGCTGAATTAAAGTGACAGCGCATGTTTCGTGATCAAAATGAACACCGATTGACCTGAAAATGTAGTAATTTCACCATAAGTGCGATTAATTAAATAAAATGTAGTAATCTCACCATAAATTTATTTAATTAATTACTACTTTTTTCACTTTAAGACTGAGTTAAAGCAAGGAAAACTACAATTTACCTCAACAAGGCGACATAATGAACAACACTCGTCTCATTCGTGGAGGTGGAAAAACAAGTTCTTTGTGACATGCAAGATTTATTGTATTAAAATTTAAATACAAAAGATTTTAATATAAGTACATGGTTAAATATTTTACCACTTGCTTGAACAATTTAATATATAATTATATAGAAGTAATGCATTGAATAATACATTGTTTAAATTGTGTTTACGTGAACGCGCGTTCACAGCAGTGGTGCGTCTGACAGGATTATTCTCTCCAATAAATGCATCATAGAAATAAAAACTTCTCATAAAAAAGCCCTTTTGAAATTTGTTTGTCATATATATGTATTAACTAACATTAACGAACAATGAATGACCAATATATTTGTTAGTATTTATAAATCTTTTTTTAGTTGGTAGTTAAAAAATAAAACTATTTAAGCTCTGGTCCATTAATATTAACAAATACTTCTATAAATTTAACAAAGGTTATTTGCAAAAGTCAATTTTAAAAAGATTTAAATATGTTTATTTATTTTTTTAAAGAGATATCTTATGTTAACATTTTTTAACTTTTACAAACCATTAGCCTCCCAGACAATTTATGTGACAGATAGATAGATAGATAGATAGATAGATAGATAGTGTCTGTGTCAATTTTCCCCAAACAAACCAACCAACCCCCCCCCCCCCCCAAACCTGTAAACCTAGGGGAAACACTGTAAATACACACACACATTTACATACACACACATTATATATAAATACACACACACGTACATACACACACATTATATATAAATATACACACACATTATATATAAATATACACACACACATTATATATAAATATACACACACACACATTATATATAAATATACACACACACACACACACATTATATATAAATATACACACACACACACACACACACATTATATATAAATATACACACACGTACATACACATTATATATAAATATACACACACACACACATGTACATACACACATTATATATAAATATACACGCACGTACATACACACACATTATATATAAATATACACACACACACACACATGTACATACACACATTATATATAAATATACACACACGTACATACACACACATTATATATAAATATACACACACACACACACACACACACATGTACATACACACATTATATATAAATATACACGCATATATAGATATATGGATGGATATCATTATTTGCCAATCATTACTTAATACAATCATGTTATTAATGAATTTTCTCGTTTAACTTCACAATCCAGACTTACTTTGTTTAACTTGGAGCAGCAAGCTCGAGCATTGATGTAGTCGCACTCCAGATCAGACAGAGTGATAATCTGAGCAGGGTTAGGGGAAGTACACACATCAGAAATGATGATTAATATTAATAACTTATATCTGTAATTGACTTCAAATAGATCTGCCACTCTGTTCCTGAGCCATCCCTCCACTGACAGAAGGAGGAATCACTATAATCTCGCATTACTGAGCTTCGACGAATCGTATTAAAACATAGTAATAGAGTGAAACACACATTATAAAGATAAACCATCATTAATGATTAACAAAAATTAAGGAATCTGCCGTCTCAGTGTGCAGCGACATGAGGCTCAGCTCAACAACGCCCTGCTGAGACGCGGTCAGTGAGAGACTTCTTCCTTCATGCGGAGCGTTAATAAAGGATACGAAATAAACCGAGAGGAATATTAAAGCACAGCAGTCGACGAGGGATAGAATGAACACGGCAGCCTCCATTTCTGCACTTCCGGTTTCCCTTCCGCTTCCGGTGTGATTCTTCTCTCGCGCTGAACCGCCAGTGTTGAATCTCACGAGCGCCACCGTTCGGCGGAACCCAATCATTCAACAACAAAAGAGTTTTGATGGCTCGAATGAAAAACACAACATGCCTCAATAAACACTTACTTAATAGAATTAAAAAATCTAAATAGCAGCAAAAACATAAATGCTTTTAAAAATAAACAGATAAACAAATACAAAAATACATTTCTAGTCAGCATGAAATCAAAATTGGCGATATTTGTATGGAATATTGCTGTGTTTTTTTATAAATGATTTTTGCTCTAACCTGCTGCAACGAAGTAAAAGGCGGGAAAAAAAGCAGAACTTCCCCTCCCTCTTGGAGCTGATGACGTGTTGACTGGCGCGAGGGCGGGGCAACCTGTCACTCACATGAGATCCACCAATAGCAAACCACAACCATCCAATAAATTACCCATGTACAAATCAAGCCCTACATTTGCTCTTGTTCCACTCGGATATGTTTTTATTTATTTTATTTTTTATTAGACATTAGACATAACAAACATCAAAACACAATAACATGACATCCAAAAAGATAACAATCTAAAAACAAAATTTTAACAAAGAAAGTTCCAGAACAGAAAAAAAAGAAAGAAAAAAGAAGCCAATAATTGGTACTACAAAAACAAAACAAAAACAAAAAAAAACATATATTAAATCAATTATTAATTAACTTAAATTCTTTAGCAAATATAATTGTATCACTACATTTTTTGTTATCAATACATCTGAGAGACTCAATATACAATTCAAATTCACTCAAAAAAAACATCAAACATGGTTTAGAATTACTCAATTTACTCTTATGAATATTAATGTTCCACTCGGATATGGCACAATAGAGAAGAAAAGACTGTCGCAACTTCCGTTTCATGCCGACTTTAATTTCAATAATTTGTCTAAAATTGTTTTGGACGTTATATTTAAACATATTATAATAATAAAACTGCCATACAAAAATGGCATGAAAAGTAAACATATTTCCAGTAGGCTATGTTGATCTCATCAGTTTTCGCCCAATCAGACAAATTCTCAATCCAAATGCTTTTACTGCTCTTACAGATCGGATCTCGGAGAAAAATAGATATAAATCAGAAATATCCAGAAAAGACGATTATCGGTTCAGTGAGTTTGTGAAGCACTCGGAATGATTCAATATGATTCGTGAGTTATTCGGGCCACTTTTATGAACAATTTCAATTTCTTCATTGACCAAACCAACAACAACAACAACAACAACAACAACAACAACAACAACAAAACACAACAACAAAAAAACAGTTCATTCACAAACTGGACATGGTCTAATAATGCGTATAGCGCTGGTATTTCCATTCCCATGCCGAGTTTAACAAAGTATTCGTGAACATTTTAATTATAAATGACTGCGTTGATATTACATGAAATATTTAAGAATCGATGTGGTTTACTGCAGAAATACTATAATCTAGTAGGCGAGTTTACCAGGCATACTACGGTGAAATCGTTGCTCATTAATATTAATTACGCAACGTGACGTTCATAAAACGGGTTTAACTGATTGGCTGAAAAGCATCACGCTGGCTGTAGTTTGGTGAATATTAATTAGTTGACGCTGCTGGCCTCTGAAGGTTTCCACGCTGTTCTAATTAATATTCATGAGCTAAGCTTTAGCCGTAGTGGGGTTCGTAATTTTGTCCGTGCCTAGCCGGGGGTCTCTGCGTTTGCAGTTATGGCGGAGCCTTCATCGCAGAGAGATGAAGATGAGTGGCAAGATTTCAACGCGTTCAAGGGCGGAACACAACGGAATAACTCTCTTCTGGAGCGCGTTCACGTGAGCACTGACGAGATGTCGCTGTTGCTGGATGGCGTTTCAGACAGCGAGAGCGCGCTTGAGAACGAGAGCATCAAACACTTCGACGAGAAGTTACAGTTATGCTTCCAAAATGCAGACCCTAAACCGGACGCTATCTATCCAGTGACGCCAATAAATGAGGATACGACCCTGAAGTGTGATGAGTAAGTCAATAAAAGCATGCATTAGAGTAAAAATCTGCCACACTGCATTAATGTACATCATCACGGTTGCTATTTTCATCAATGGACCATTGAACGAATGGTGTCAGACAGTAACAACGCGGATCTAATGAATGCATGACATGATGATGCTGTCTTAAACTGCATTAAGCTTTAATTTGTGTTCTTGTGGCATTTCCACTGCACTGTTTACAGAGGGTAACTTAGAGTTTGATTATTATGTTAACGGAGTAGGAATGGTCATCATGTAGCATTCCTGTGCATCAGCACAGGTCACGTGACTGGATGTTGTTGTTTACTGTCTCTTGTAAACAGGCATGATTGTTCAGAGACAATCTAACTAAATTGTAAACAGTTGTATAGTAATGGTCTAATTATATAGTTGCACCCCCCCCCCCCCCCCAAAAAAAATTATTTGGACTTAAGATAGAAATAACAAAGTGTCACTTATTTCAGAGAGACTGTTTCAGTTTTGATTAAAGCATAACAGAATAAAAACTGAAATTATGCATCAAACGACACTGTATTTTATTTTAAAACTACAGTGGATGGGGAAATTTAGTCAGTAAAAAGCTGTGTTTGCATTTGGCTCACAAACTAGGCTATGTTTAATGCGCTTTTAAAGCTGTGTGAAGATTCTTTTAAAAAGGTTTGGTAATTATCTGGACTAGAGTTGGTTAGAATTCATCATTTATTTGCAGGTGCTGCTTGGTTTGTTATTATATTAATGTGACATGCATGGACATGGAAGTAAAAATGTAATGTAAATCAATTTTTATTTAGAATCTGGTTAAATAAATATTCATGTGTGGATGCATGTACATGTTTGGGGTCAGCAAAAGAAATTTATACTTTCATTCATCAAGGACACAATAAATTGGTCAAAAGTTACGGTGGCCGAGAGAGCTCAACGCGCTGCAAATGAATAAAACACATGCAAACAGAAAAAAACGCATGCAAACCCTATGATGCAAACAGAAAAAAACACATGCAAATAGAAAAAAAACACCAGCGAATAAGAAAACATCTTCATCAGTTTTACAACTCACGTGCGTCCCAATACTCACAACACAACGCGCTGCAATTACAGAAACGCGCTGCAAAAGTTCACAACAAAACCAAATATAGAAACGCGCTGCAAATAGAACAGAACACAACGGAAATGTTTCCGGGGAACCCAATAAGTGACGGACGGACGGCTCGCAAGCTTTACCAGAGAGACGCGGGCTCTGGCTTTACCTATGCCCTAACGTTACTCTCTTAAAAGGGCAGAGCCCTTGAATTGGGCACTTTGGAGTGAGCGGGGCACTTGTGTGCCATTATGTTGATGAAGGGAGCAACGAAAGACAACGTAATTTCCTCATTATTTTCACTTGGGATGTTCCCATGACAACGCAGCGCGTGTCCATCAGCTGAGCTGTTCTTACCAGAAATATAGTATTAATGCTGTTAACATAACTGTTGCAAATAAATATACATTTTATACAACAAAGTTTTTAAAATATGTGTTATATCTTTGTGTGAGTGTCTCAACTTTAAAACTTGCCGTCTCATATTTGGACCTATAGCTACATTCTAACATTTCTCATGAAACTTATGAAAATTTTCAAAATGTGTTCAATGTAACTGATGTATAGATTAATGTCTTTTCCTCGTTCTTTTTCTCTATCTTTTTTATTTATTTATTTATTTTAGTCTTCAGCTCATTGTTCTTTTTAGTATTCTTATGACATTGAACATATCGCAAATACATTTTGTATATTGTATAACATTACAAAGTTGTATGTCATAAACGTGTCATCTTTGTATGTTTTGCAAAAAAATAATAAAAATAAATAAATAAAAGTAGACAGCTGTAAGCATGTCCTAGCCGTCCGTCCGTCACTTATTGGGTTCCCCGGAAACATTTCCGTTGTGTTCTGTTCTATTTGCAGCGCGTTTCTGTATTTGGTTTTGTTGTGAACTTTTGCAGCGCGTTTCCGTATTTGGTTGTGTTGTGAGTATTGGGACGCACGTGAGTTGTAAAACTGATGAAGATGTTTTCTTATTCGCTGGTGTTTTTTTTTCTATTTGCATGTGTTTTTTTCTGTTTGCATGCGTTTTTTTCTGTTTGCATGTGTTTTATTCATTTGCAGCGCGTTGAGCTCTCTCGGCCACCGTAAAAAGTAACAGTAAAAACATTTATAATGTTACAAAAGATAAATGCTGTTTATTGAACTTTCTATTCATTCAACAGAAATATGAAGACAACTAGACCTTAGTCAGGTTAGACGCCATATTGAATTAAATGCAGATGGACCCTCCTGGTCATGAAAATGACATCACGCAGACAGTTTGCCGAATGCACTGTGCTCTCCCCTCACAGCCTCACTTTCATTACTGTCAAACATTAAAAATGACGCTACAATCCCTGACTCGGGTCTATCAGCTCTTTGGCCCTGTGTACTCCTGGTATTAAGATGCATTCTGGTTGATCAGATCACAAGAGGACGACGCTAAATACAGGTGTAAACGGGGTCTAAAACGTCCAGAGCCACTTCCAGAGGTAGAAAACACATTCGTAGTGTAAACGCTCATGTGATCGAATATGTTCGGACAGCCACAAAAGACGCCTGTTCTGCGCCTACTGACCTAACGCATAAACACTACGGGAAGCGTGCTAGCCTGACAGGACTTAAACTTCGTCTGCATTGTAGGATCTGAGGGCAGATCGGACGGAGATGATCTAGGGATCTAGCCATCCAGTCTAAGCGAACTAAAGAACTCCACAGCTTTAAACATCAAACCTTGTAAAGAGATAACCCCAACTAGAGAAACACCCAGCTAAGTACTTAATGGCCATGCAAGCTTCAAAGAGATGAGCCTAGCTGAAGGAAGAACGTTGCCAACGTTAGATAGTTTGTAAAAGACAGATTGGTTCGGAGATGGCACAGCTTGAGCCCCACAGAGTTAGCACCAGAGGTCGTCCCCTGGAAGAAGTCAGGACAGAAGTGGTTGAAAGTGGACAGAAGAGGCGGATTAAAACACCAGGTGTAAACAGGAATGTCTCCCTCGTCTACTTTTGATCCGATCGAACAGTACACATCTTAATTCTAGGCCCTAAACAGGGCTTTTGTGGGAGGGAAGGTCTCTTTTGGTCATATACTCGTTTTTTTTCTCTCCATGAAGGATCTGGAATGCTCTGACGGACAACTATAGCAACGTCATGCCGGTGGACTGGAGCCAGTCTAGAGTCCGATCGCTTCACCTCTCGACGCTGAGCCTTGAGGACAGGCCGGTGAGTCTAAATCCAGAACCTGTGTCTGTGCTGTTAACTCCCAGTGATGGGATTCAGACGGCGTTAACGCTCGCTCCATGTCGTTCCCTCAGCGGGAGGAGCGTGTGAACCTGGATCTGTCTGATGATGAGGACCTGAGGGAGCAGATGGACATGCACTCCATCATTGTGTCCTGCATCATTGAGGAGCCGCTGCTCACTGCTGAACAGGTGTGGACACGAGACGCACTCATCCCTGCTGTCCAGAAAACACACTCTATGAATTATTTCAGTTCATTTAACCCTCTGGAGTCTGAGCGGTTTTCTGGGCCCTTGAGATGTTCTGACATGCTCTTACATTTGTGCTTTTTTCAGTTGCTTATAAACATATTAATGGCAAAGGTGTAAATTCACTCTATAAAGCACAAACAGGGCTACCATAATATGTGAGCCACGTGTATGTACATGTTTTAATTTTTGAGAGAATAATGTTTATGCGTGGATATTGAAAAAACTAAAAACTAAAATTTCTGAAATAAGGCCACAAAACACATAGTAAATATGTGTCAATAAGACTTTTGACCAATGGATGTCGTCGCCTAGTGTTTTTTCTTCAAAATTATGTGAAAATAGTCTTGCTTTATCGTTCAAATAAAACCATACATTGATTTAAATTGATGTAAAACAGGTTTTGCTTGGAAAGCCAATATGCGAGGGGGCGTGAACGAGGAGTGGTTTTCACCTGAATTACCACCCACTCTGCATAATGACTCTGTATAATGATGAGCCATTCACACAGGTGTGAAACTGGCTGAGCCACAATGCTTGGACAAAAGATATTTAGAAGAAGACTTATATTGACCATTTAAGATTTTGCTTACATCTATCTTGTACATATGTTGTGCTATTTTATTAAAAAGGTTACAATTACAACAATAATTACAATTTCAACAATATTTCAAGTGTACTCTTTCTTTGTAAAAAAAGAGAAAGATTATAGGCCTACATTTTATCTATGTATTCATTACTTTGAATATAGCCAACATTGGAACAGCTAACATCTTAGTTGATGACTTTATTTTTGACAAAAATATTAGGCTATTTTATATATAGAAATTGCTAAACAAAAGCTTATTTGACGAGGCAGTATATTCTACAGTAAAAACTGTACCCAAATCTACTAAACAAAATGTTGTCTTTCATATTTCGCCTGACTGTAAAGTTGTTTTCATGAAATATTAGGGCATATAAATGTTAATTTGCAGTTTACGTTGCTTATACAAATAGCCAACATTTTATTTCAACATATTTCAGTCGATTTTTACTCATCTCAGTATAGCAATACAGTTTGCTAAAACATCATCATTCGTTGACGATAGGCTTATTTACTTTAAATCCAGGAAAGTTGTTAATGAAAAAATTATTAAAATTAAGATACAATTGATACAAAACGAAATTCGTTTTAAAGAAAGGATTTGTACTTTCTGTTTTGAGGTCTCTGTGAAAGTTTGAAAGTCTTTTAGTGTTTTTTTTTTTAGAGCTCGCGTCCATAATGGAGAAAAAACAGAGCGCATGCCGTTCATTCGTCAATAAACAGAAACCCGAGAAGGAAAAACTTACTAGTATTCCTCAGCTCGTATTCCTCGTATTCCTCATTATTCCTCACAGCGCTGCAAGACGGTGTAAGCAAGTAATGTTCTGAATAAACTTGTGTTTTGGTTTTCTCGAGCTGATGGGGGCGTTCACAGGATTGCGCGGATTACCTCAGCCATTTGCGTTTGAATAGCGCACGCTCTCCGTGGGCGGAGTCACATTACATTTGAATTAGCTCTAATTAGGTCGACTGGAATCGCTCTCTTTTAATACAGATTTCACAAGATGAGAATATTTGTTTTTTATATAAATTACTTCATTTAAAAGAAGAGATTTCAAGCTTCATAAAGACATATATCACTTGTATGTGTGAGAAGTATTCACTGAGTTATGGTTCATTTTCGGACGCGTTTCAGAATGGACTACACGGACAGAGAGAAGGCAGAACTCGCTTCGTGTTTATTTTTCTTTATTTGTCGAAAAGCACAACACTATGTTTTTATTGTGAGTATACACAAAAATAATACACATTTAACAGAATCGATTAATGTATGGAACTCCTATGGAAAATCAAAGTCAACAGAGTATTCATGAGTTTCTTTTACACTGATAAAAAAAAAGCGAGCTGGTATCGCCGGCGATACCGTCGACCTCAGGGGGTTAAAGCGGGGATGTCCAAAGTCGGTCCTGAAGGGCCACTGTCCTGCACAGTTTAGCTCCAACTTGCCTAAACATACATGCCTGGAAGTTTCTAGTATGCCTAGTGAGACATTGATTAGCTGGTTCAGGTGTGTTTAATTGAGGTTGGAGATAAACTTTGCAGGACAGTGGCCCTTCAGGAGCAGAACTGGACACCCCTGATTTAAAGTGTCGCACAGCCTTCCTCTATGGAAGCTTGTTTCTGCCACGGAATAAAAAAAAGGTAATTTTGACATTTCTCCTCACAATTCAGACTTTTTCCTCACAATTGCAAGTTTACATCTTGCAGTTCTCACTTAATTTCTTGAAATTCCGAGATTATAGCTCGCAAATGTCGCAATTGTGACCGTTTTCTCAGAATTGTGAGATATAAACTATGGCGAGATAAAAAGTCAAAATTATTTTTGTGGCGGAAGCAAGCTTTCATAGATAACAGAGCAAAATAACCAGAAAAGAAAACAATGGCCAAGCATATACTGACCCCAAGCATGTGTTTGCAGTGTGCTGTATATCTGAAACGAGTGGTTGTGTTTAGGTCATTGAGGAGATCGAGGAGCTGATGCAGGACTCACCAGAGATGGTTTCCGAGCAGAAAGCTTCACACTCAGACCTCTCGTTCATCTCCCAGAAGAGCCACAGGTCTCACAGCTCCCAGATCTACGAGGACAGTGAGTACGTCCCTCTGGAAGACGTGTTTGGGGTTGTTAACATGCACCAATGCTATATTTTCTAAATGTCATAATCATTTGTTATACCATGGTCTGGATGAATACTCGATTCTGATTGGCTGCAGGGTGTCCATTAAAAAGTGATAATGTACACCTAGGAAAGGCGTCCCGTCAATTTGCCTGATGACAGTTCTAAATAATTGCGCTGGCTCAAACTCACTGATCAACTGCTGCGGTCGGGTCGCTGTGGCCACGTTGCTTGGCAACGCCTGTATACGGGAGATATTAAATAGTGCGCTCGACTTAATAAATAAAAACCCTCACGATTTTTACTCTAAAACACATTAAAGTATTATTTATTGTTTAAATATTTCTTTCTTTCGTAAGTGACCATGGTATAAGCGGGTTAGTGCCCTTCGAGGTGTCCATTGTCAGGTATTAATGGACTCCGCTGCGCGTCGGACGGTTCACGCCTCGCCGTCGTCCATTAATACCTGATAATGGACACCTCGTCGGGCATTAACCCTTACTTAACAAACAAGTATTCATTACTTCAATGAGCTCATTGTATCTGCATTAAATTATTACATTGTTTAATACATTTTTATCTAATTGTGATTTTGTATATTTGACCCTGGACCACAAAACCAGTCACATGGGTAAGTTTTTTTAAATTGAGATTTATACATCATCTGAAAGCTGAATAAATGAGTTTTCCATTGATGTATGGTATGTTAGGATAGGACATTATTTGGCCGAGATACAACTATTGAAAATCTGGAATCTGAGGGTGCAAAAAAATCGAACCATTGAGAAAATCTCCTTTAAAGTTGTTCATTTATGTTCGTGATTTTGTTTTTGATTGTGCTGCATTCACTCACAAAAATAAATGTTTTATATATTTACAAAATATCTTCATGAAACATTATCTTTACTTAAAATCCTAATTATTTTTGGCATAAAAGAAAAATGGATAATTTTGACCCATATAAAATATACCTATATGTACAGGGTGGGCCATTTATATGGATACACCGTAATAACATGGGAATGGTTGGTGATATTAAAGTCCTGTTTGTGGCACATTAGTATATGTGAGGGGGCAAACTCCTCAAGATGGGTGGTGACCATGACATATACTAATGTGCCACAAACAGGACTTTAATTGTTGTCTATTGCCACAAATATACCCTTGCGACTCGTGACTGGTTTGTGATCCAGGGTCACAATGTACATTTCTGAAACGCATGTTACCTCTGATAACAGATCTCTCTAAATTGTAATGTGAACTCAAAGCTGCTTTGAAAGGATGTGTATTGTGAAAAGCGCCATACAACTAAACGTGAATTGAATTGTTGAAAGAGTGTGTGTTCTCTGTGCAGGAGTGAAGCTGATGTGTGTCGAGGAGCTGAACGATGAGCTGGAGGACGTGGAGACGGTCATACGTGGATATTCAGAGGAGCTGGTCCAGCATCTGGCCATGAGGGATGAGCTGGAGTTCGAGAAGGAGGTGAAGAACAGCTTCATCTCGGTTCTCATCGACGTCCAGAACCGGCAGAAGCTGCACCGAGAGATGCTGAAGAAGAAGAGGAGGGTGAAGACCGTGTCTGGACCAGAGAGGCTGCCGTCTTCTGTGAGTAGCTGGAGTCTTTAGATTTAGTGGAAGCGTTTGTGTGTGTGTGTGGGGGGGGGGGGGTTTAGGCGTTTCACACACACTTCAGAATCAAAATTGACCCTATTTATTTTCTTAAAGGGATAGTTCACTCAAATATGAAAATCTTTCCCTGATTTACTCATCCTCAAGCCATCCTAGGTGTATATGACTTTCTTCTTTCTTCTTATTTATTAATTGAGTTATATTAATAAATATCCTGGCTCTTCCAAGCTGATATTGATATTGATATTGATTGATACTGATCAAATGGTAAAAGTGCTCCATACGACTTTATGGGGTTAATAAAGGCCTTCTGTACGCGTTTTTGTAAGAAAAATATACATATTTATAACTTTATGAACTATAATCACTGGCTTCCGGTAACAGCCGTACGTGAGTCTGGTTCTGGCAGAAGAGTGACCTCTGACCCGAAGCTTGGAAGAGCCAGGGTATTTATTAATATAACTAAATATACATTAAATCATGCATATTTCTGTTTGCTGACTGCGTTGCATTTTTAAGCCAGTCGCATTCGTTCCGTTAAACAACGCTCACTTTTCACTATGTAACTAACAGCCAGTGGATAAAATCAAGTTTTTGTCTTGTTTAATGAGCCTTTTCACTCAGAAATGCATCACACTAGGGTGGTAAAGTCTGTCATAACTTCAGATTCATGCTGACTTCAAAGGGTTAGATCAAACCCTTAAGACATTAGACACAAATGAAGATATTTCTTATATTTTTGTCCATTCAAGTCCACGCAAGCAACATTATCAAGCTTCAAAAAGTTTATAAAGACATCTGTAATCCATACGAATCGAGCGATTTAATCCAAGTCTTCTGAAGTGAAACGATCGTTTTATATGATGAACAGATTTCATTTAGGCTTTTAGTATAAACTTTGATCAGCGCACCCACACAGAGCACATCAAAAATGATGTACAAGCTCAACTGCGCTTGAGATTTAGTTTCCCACATTTGATGTTCCCATCACAACCCTGCAACACGATATCCAATCACAAGTAGCTACTGGTCTGGAAACACATTTGAGACGTCAATCCCAATCCCTTTCTTCTTCCTCAATTACCTCTTACTGTAGTTGATGTGATTTTATATTCTCGTTCACTCTGTTCTTGCTGTCCCTGTCTCTTCCTCTTCTTTCCTCTGTTCTTGTAGCGCTTCAGCATGGAGGGCATCTCTACTGCCATTCAGAATGGTTTTCGGCACACTTTTAGGAATGGGGGCGGTGAGAAACAGGTGGCTATTCCTCTTGGTTCCTCTTCTCTTCTGAGACTGTCGAATCTGCTCATAAAGTTCAGCTCTAGTATGTTATCAGCTGAAGCCTAGTGAGTTAAATACCCAGACATCTTTTTTTTGAGGGGGGGGGGGCATTATAGACATGCTGTCAATCCTAAGGCTGAAAATATTATGCTTGATTAGTTGCTGATTAGTAGCAAAGTTGTGCTGCATTGGGCCAGAATTGGTGAAAAATGCCATCCAGCGTGAAAATGTAGCTAAGGGAAATATAAATTTATTCGGAACTGGGAATAAATGAAATATTGGTGTTTTTATAGTTTACACTGTTACTCTGGACCCTTTTCACAGTCACTTACGTCATACACTCCTGGGAAAGAAATAAGCCAAGCTCAAAATGGCTAAACACTAAGCTTTTCATTGTCTTAACCACAAAATAATGGTCATGAAATTAGCAAATGCTCTACTTAAAAAGCCATTGCTGTCTCAGAAAAACATCGAAGACAGAGTGAAGTTTTTGGCAGAATATGGGAAGTTGTGTGTGGAGTGATGAATCACAGTGAAACACGAGTTGCAGGGTGTCGCTTCAGAGCAGTGTCTTCGGAAATCTGCTGAGAAATATAGTAATAAATGCATGTCTACCACAGTGAAGAGGTTTGGTTGTGTGTGGAGCCTTTTTATCTGCTGGGATCGGTGAGCTACTTCACTGTATATTAATCCTTCAGAGTACAGGAGAATATTGCAGAATGACTTGCTTCCCTAAAAATGAAAAGAGGAATGATCAGATGTTATTTTTCAACAAGCCAAAGACAACTAAGAAGTGGCTTGAGATCAAATCCATCAGGCTCATGTTTTGGCTGGTCAGAGTCCAGATTTGAACCCTATCTATAGTGAATATTTGGTCTCACATTAAACTCAAACGAACTGGGATAATTTTTTCAACTACTCATGAGCTGTTTGAAGCCATTAACATTGAGTGGGACAACAGACTCTTCTTCCTGTAAAAATCTGTCTGCAAGTTGGGAAAGGCTATTCCGTGCTAAGTTACTTTATCTACAGTATAGTGTGCAATTCTTGCTAATTTCCTGACCAGTGATTTGTGAATAAAATGGTTAAGACCAATAAAAGGCCATTAAATATTTTGCCACTTTAGCAGTGTAGTTGGGTCAACTTCTATAGTGGTGAACGGAAACTACAACAAATATCATTTTTGTATTCCCATTTGATCTGATAACAAAAGAAAAAGTCCTCACTAGAGTTTCTGGGACTTTCCAAAAGCATATATATATCTCGAGAGAGAGCTTGATTACTGTAGTCAGAAGAGAGAAAACTGTCAAATTTGCAGTCACTCCATCACGCGTTGCATAAGATAATATCACACATCAGCTTTTCTGTAATTTAAATTATGAATTAATAATTAAGTTTAATGTAATAAAACAAAATATAGTGTTATAGTGTAATATATATAAACGTACAAGCTAGATTTACAATATTAACTGTAGAAAAGTGCTCTGTGAAAAGGGTCAAAATAAAGCAATTTTTAAAAAAAGATTAAATATGCTATTTGTTTACATGCATGTCATGTGACCATTAACAAGAGAACCATCAACATGCACATGTGTTGTTACATTTTTAAAAATATTAACTTAAAATATCAAAGGGACTTTTTAGGAAATAATTGTAGGTCAAAAGGATTTGGCTGACAAAAAAAGTTTAGTTATTTCCTTGACCCTGTTATTGTACTATTGTAACTTGTCATATGCTTTATCTGAGTTATTTAAGGGTACGTTTACACGACAACGATGAAAAAGTCTTTCCCTTACGTTTTTCGTGTATAGACGACAAAGTTATCAAAATTATCTCCGTTCACACGGATCTGCAAAAACAACTAAAAGCGCTGTGTTCTGCTGCCAGGCCAGTAGGTGGCGATGTCACTTTGTAAAAAACACTACGCGCCTATAGACTGAACACGTAATACACATGCGTCACCGTTTTCACAAATTTGTGCTTTTGTAGTTTACACAGAGACGATAACGGTATCGGTTTTTCAAAAGTTTGCATTTTCACTCCCCAAAACATCGTTGTCGTGTAAATCAACGGCCAAAACATTAAAAGTTTTCAGTTTTTAGTTGAAAATGGTGTCGGGTGTTTAGTTTGCTTTGTTGTATTTAGTGTAAAAGTATCCGTACAAGTAATGTGTTTATAGAGAACTTATAGAGATCCTTATTGATTTTGTGCCACATAAATACTGCCTTAAAAACTGACAAACAATCTGATTACATATTTTAAAAAGTTAAAAGTAGTTTCAACACTGTGCAGAGAGAGTGAACACACACTGTTTTGAGACACATCCCATCATGCAGTGGCATGTTTAACCCCTCTCATCTGTGCTCATCTTTTATCCAGTATGTAACAACGGTAATCCCGTACGAGAGGAAAGACGGGCCGCCATCAGTCCAAGACCTGCAGATTTTTACCAAAAGTGAGGCCAAGTGCTCTGATTTCACATGAATGTCAATAGTACATAAATCTTGACCTATGATTGTTAACGTTGGCTTTTCTGCAGTTTTAGAAGCCATGAGAGATGACAGTGATAAAGTCCCAAGCCTCCTCACAGACTACATCCTCAAAGGTAACAACACTCAACTAATAGACATGCCTAATTTAAGAAGAGTGATGACGTTCCCTCAATGAAACACCAATAGGATTTTTCCATTGCCTTTTGGATTATTGCAGAAAATATAAGCTCTGTGACAAACAAAAGTTCATGATCCTTACACGTGTTTGTTCATCATGATAAACTTCACAAATGAACACTACTTTTCAAGAAGAACTCAAGGAGCTTCATTAGTCCAACACAAGTTTTGCAACAAGCGTAAATAATTGCGTACGATTTTGCCATATCCAGCACACTGTATTCAGAGACTTTATTGACTTTATCAAAATGATAAATGTGAATCAGAAAATTCCACAATGCATTAATGTGTTGTAGCCTAATTATACATCTAATTTCAGCTTCGCAATTACTAGAATCTTCCATGAAAATTTGCAAAAATGTATGTAATAACATCGCAAAACTGAAGATCCACCATGGACGCAACTCTCATTGTGACTGTGTCTACTCAGCCAGTTTTGTATGACATGGCTCTTCAATATTATAAAATAATTTATAAACAAAAATCCCAAGATAACATATTCTCTCAACGTTCTGAACAAACGTTCTTCCAGTAACATTGAGAGAACGTTTGTTTAAAGTTATCTGGTCTTTAATAATGTTCACAAAAACATTTATGCATCATTCATGAAATGTTTTTTTCTTTCTTAAAGTTAAATGTTTGTCTAACATTTTTTTAAATGTTACTAAATGTTTCAGAATGTTTTTAGAAAACTCTTTCCCCGCCATTGATGACATTTTCCGTCTTCATGTTCCTTTAATGTTCGAATAACCAAGAAAAAACAAAACATTTTTAAAACATTTAAAAAAGTGAATGTTTCAGAAATTAGGTTTTCATAACTTAATGGTAATGTGAATGCCAAACGTTCTCAGGACATATTTTTGTTAGCAGGGATTTCTTTGGATGTTTAAATCAGTGTCATTATTTTGTCACATCCGGTCCTGCTTTCTTTCTTTCTTTCTTTCTTTCTTTCTTTCTTTCTTTCTTTCTTTCTTTCTTTCTTTCTTTCTTTCTTTCTTTCTTTCTTTCTTTCTTTCTTTCTTTCTTTCTTTCTTTCTTTCCCCTGCAAAGTTTTTAATGCACCTTTAGATTCAGATTCAAAGATTTTACAGATTGCAATTCTGCGTCCTCCTGTTATGAATAATGCACAACCCTGGCAATTAAAAGTGATTGTGTTCCACTGCAAAGTATTAACAATGGAAGTAATGGAGCTGATCATCACATATTGTAGAATTATTATTGCAAACTCTCAGTTCCAGTATCATCTTCTGCTCGTCCTCCTTCATGATCTCTCTGTTCTTGCAGGATTTGTTCTAGTGCTGGTCTGTGAGGTTTGTCAGAGGTTTAGTTAATAGATAATGAGCATTTAGATCATAGTGCGCCTGTGTTTGTCTCCTGCCGTTACCGTAGCAACAGATCGCATTGCACTCTAGCCTCCCTGTAAACCTACCCGGCAACGGTCAGCGCTGCTCAGTTACATGCAGTCGGTCCCCTGTGTGCGCCTCACTTTATTCCTCCTGTAGTGGCCTGGTACATGTCTAAGGATAGTGTCATCCAAAACTGACAGTTCTGTCATTATTTACTCACTCACCATTATTGACTGGTTTCAGATCTGAATGACTTCATCATTAAAACACACACAACCAATCGAAAGATTGGAATAATTCATATTTATTAATGGGTTTGAAAGAAGTCTCACCAAGGCCGCATCAAAAATACAGCAAAACAGGAATATTGTGAAATCTTATTACAATTTTTCAGCATCATTACTCCAGTCTTCAGTGTCACATGATCCTTCAGAAATCACTCTAATATGAAGATCTGATGCTCAAGAAACATTTTTGATTATTATCAGTGTTGAAAACAGTTGTGCTGCTTCATATTTATGTGGAAACCGTGATACACTACTATTCAAAAGTTTGCAGTAAGATAACAAAATTTAAATAAATTATTTTTTATTCAGCTAGGATGCATTAAATTGATCAAAATAACAGTAAAGACATTTATAATGTTACAAAAGATTTAAATTGCAAATAAATGCTGTTGTTTTGAACCTTAAAAAAGTGTTTCCAGGGTGAAAACTGCACAACTGTTTTCAACATCGATAAGACCCATTATTCACAACTGAGCACAAATAATAATTTATAATAGTTGAGTGTCAAATCATCATATTAGAATGACGTCTGAAGGATCATGTGACACTGAAGACTGCATTCAAACTGGAGGAATCGGGAATCAGTGGAAAAAATAATTAGTTTCTAGCCCTTACGGTTCAAAAGTTATTAGCGTAAACATGAGTGCAACTTTGGACAGTTGGTGGCGCTAGAGGGGTTGAGTTAGAGACTTAATTTTTTGCTGCGGTTAAAGTTCAGACTGTCCACTATCTGTGTGCCAAATGTAGCGGGTCTATAGGCGGCCATAGACTCATAATAATAAGAAGAGAGCCAACGGTTACAATAGGAGCCTGAATATATTCAAATTCAACAGTAAAAGACATTGTAAGGATTCATACGTGTTCTTCAATTATAGTGTTTTTGATTATTTTTGGATCCTGACTGGTCACTATAAACTATTGGTGTATGGAAAAAAGCAGCATTTAGATTCTTCACAAATTCTCCTTAGGTTTCTCCCTTTACTGTTACTTATCAAGCAAGCAAGCATTGATCTGTTCATGATGATTTCTGTTATTATACATCAGAACTTGAGCATGATTTCTCGTTCACAGTGCTCTGTCCCACCTAGCGAGAGGAAAGCCACCTCAGTCTTCTCATGCGTATTGAAGAAGCATCTTCGGGGATTCCCTCAGATTTGACCTTCTCACTGTCAGTTGATCGACGCACGATGTGTTTGACTTCAGTTCTTCTGTACTGATGTGTCGGACTGTATTTTGCATGTTTTACCTCACAGTTTGCAGTATTCTGTGTGTGTGTGTGTTTGCAGGTTTGCTGTGTGTGTATTTAGAGATTGGAGGACAAATGCAGATCTGGATTTTAGGGCTTGTCTCAATGTAAATGCCAGTATCCACCTTATTTTGAAACTGATTCATTAGCCGCTATAGGGACATAACTAAGAATAACGAAGTGCAGTGAATGGTCAAATGTGCGCTTCAAACCAACTTTGCGCTATTTACCATAGGACGTTCAAATAACATGAAAACAAATACCAGTTTGCGACACCAAGCTGCATAACGGACTGTTTTTGTTCGGAAGCCTCGCACATTCACGTTACTAATCTTACGTTTAAAATAAGGTGGATTGTCCTGATGAACTAATGCTGCGTGATTACTGTCCGAGAGAGAGCTGTGGGTTTTACAGATATCACCAAACATCAGTTTATCAAAGTATTGAATGATCTAAATCAGCGGATCTCAAATGATGGGTCAACACTACATGGCAATAATCATAAAAATCATAATGTATTCATAATCATAATGTATTCCTAATATATTAATTATCTAGCACATTTTTATCATTTGATGATTATCAAAGGAGTCAAATATTACGATACAAGCGATTCAGTCAAATGTGATTTATGCAATATGTCAAACCCGTAGAAGAATAAAAATAAATCTGCGGCAACTATTTAAAAGTATCCCAATCCCACGGGAAAACTGCAGACTTGGTCAACCGTGGGATAGACTGATGTTGCCAGTTTTGCAAATGTCATATTAATAATTTGGCATATTGTGTGGGCTGTGCATTTCATGATAATATTGTATTTACTTGGGCACGATAAACGATTGTGGCACTGTATGTTTGTCCTGTCCTGAAACGAGCCCAGCCGAGAGCCACTGATCTACAACACTACTCTCAGATGTGTGCACTTACCGTTCTTTCACGTGTTAACATGCCTTACGTCACTAAACATCAGTTCACTGTAAACCGAGCTTTACTGCTGAGAATCTGTGTGTTTGAACCTATGCAGGCGCTGACCAGCCATCCGGTGCGTGACAGTATTTGACACACATTACGCCTTATTAAACAAATCTACATGCTGAGATCGCGCTCTGTGCCGGTGTGTGAGTGCGAGATCTGCTCGTGTGCCTGTTGAACTGGTGCTTTATGAGACTTACTTATTAGCTGGACTGCAATCGACGGTCAATGATTCAGATCAGAGGTTTAGTTCGTTAAATTAATATGACCGGATACTAATTTTGTGTCTGACAGTTTTGTATAATATGTATAAACTATATGGCGAGTTATGTTTCTTACTTTTATTTATACTTTTCAAAGCAAAAAATAAAATATATATTTAAAAAACAACAAGTCTTCATCTATTTCTCATTCTTTTCTGCTTTAAAGACAAATGAATATTTGCTAAATCCTGAAGATAATACCATAATATTCATTAGCCTGACAAATTATTGCAACAAGTTTATCTTGAAACTGGAGACTGGGGCTAGTTGTCACACTTTTATGCTAGTGAATATTTCTCATGGTAGGTTTATTGAGCCAGTATATAGTTAGTCTATAGTCTTAACTAGAGAGAATATTGAACATTTTTTCCAGCATTATTGCCAGGAAGAAATATTTATGAAGCTAGAATACAATTCAGAGGCTCTGTTGTTTCTTTTGATTAATTGCATGTTCAGATATTCATACAACAAAATAATCTGGGGGCCATGAAAGTCTGCTCAAAAACGTTGGGGTCTGGCACAAAAAAAATAAAATAAAAACACTGGTGAGGAAAGCGTTGATCCATGTCTTTGCTGCTGACATTCGATGGTCCAATTCAACCTTACAAATAAGCAAAAATGACTTTAAATGAGCCACATTTGAGTTAATTTTTCCTTTTTATTGCTAAAGTAGAGGCTTGTTTAGCGGAGTCTGCATTTCCCTCAGTCTGAGGCTTATTCATTTCACTTTTGGTGTGAAAGGGCCTTTACATTTGCCAAAAAATAGAACTTTTATTATTATTATTAAAAAACAAACAAGAAAGCCCAGCCCAGAAAAAGTACCGTAACGCACTGTACTTTCGGTGAAAAGTAACTAAGTAACACAATTAGTTACTTCTTTAGGGTAGAATGTAATGTTAATGCATGTCACTCTCCCCAACACTGGTTATAATAACAGCTGCATGTGCTTCTAGTTAACACCCGTCATGTTTTTCACATTAGTCCACGCTTGCCAAGCGTCTGTGAGTGTGGAGAACGGACAGATGACACTCCACCCAGTGAGGTTATAGTGCTGATGTAATGCAATATCACAAACAAATGTAAATAATGTTTATAAAAAAATGCTTGGATAGACACTAATTTATGATGCTAATAAAAATGCATTGGTTGCAAATCACAGGACAGAGTAAACAATAATAAATACAAAGATTTCATATTACTATTGATGATTTACAGCTGCAACAAGAAGCCACAGAAACATTGATCAGTAAATAATGCAGTGCAATACAAGATACTTCTATTATAATTATAATAATAACTAACAATAATAATGTGAAATAACTTGCAGTGCAGTATTGCAGTAATGCAGTGCCAGAAAAAAGGCTTGTTGATCTGTTCAACATGCTGTTAAATGAAAGTCATCTGTTCCTCATGCTGTTGCGCAGCTCGTGACGGCCAGCCAGACTTCAGTAGAGCAGATCAGGAGCTTCTACACACAGTTTAACGGGAGCAATATGGATTTCAAAGCCATCAAGCTTCTTTTTTGTGTCGTTTGTCTGGTGCGGTCCAGCCCGGAGGAGAGCTCTACAAAGAGAAAGAATGAGAAAAAAGGTAACCAGAACAATTCTACACAGCATAAACCATTTCTGTTTGTTCTTTTTGTGTTTTTATGCAATAGTTTGCATTAGGTAGTAATTAAAACATTTTACAAAATCAGTTAAAAGTTGTTAAGTCAGTCTAAATGTTTTGAAAACATATTGCATATCTTGAATTTGTTTGTTTGTTTATTTTGTGTAAATTCTGTCCTTGTGCTGGTAAAAAAAAAAAAAAAAGAGTCGAACAGTGCTGCTATTGAGGAGCTGAAGAAACGCATCGATCAGATTGTGCAGGATCTGAATCTGTTGAAGGAACATCAAGCCTTACAAACAGGTACTGAATAAAGTATAATTAAAATAAAGAGATTGAAATATTCCATTTGTATAGCGCCTCTCTCAATACATCCTGTTTCAAAGCAGCTTTAGAGAAAATACTTCTTTCAAAGTTACAATTTAGGAAGAATTCTGTTATCAGCCAGCGGTAAGTACTGGTCAAAAGTTACGCTTACTCATTTTTTAATATTATTATTGTATATTTTATAAATACTAATAATGCGATCAAAACTATGAAAGTCCATGTTTTGTTTTGTTTTTTTATCTTGGGCCTCAAACTCAAAATTACTAGTGAACGCACTAGTGAAATATCATATAATTAAATATTTATGGTATGTTGTAAAAATGTTGATTTTAAAATGTCTTTTACTTTTCAGTCGGTCACGTTTGACGTCACGTCGACATACCGACGAATTGGGATCTCGCCTATGAGACCAATCACCTTCGAGTGTAAGCTAAACGAGCCTAAGCACAACAAAAAATGAATAAAGTAAAAGAAGAGAAAATGGGCCTATAAAATAAACCTAGTATTGTTCTACTTAATTTTGATACATTCTACCATATCAAATAAGGTTATGACACCAACAGCTACTAGATTAACTCATTTAAACAGTAAGTAATAAAATGGGAACAATCAATCAAAATACGAGCAATAGCACAAATAAATACAACAGAACAAACATATAAATTAAATAAACTGTGATTTTCAGGTTTTTCATGTAGGTTTAAACAGGAGATTTTCAGGTAGAGAAATTCTAATGTAATGTATATAACCAGATCAACCTTTATTAAAGTTAATCAGTGTAGAGCAGTTAAAGATGCATAAATAATGTTTTGAAATGTTGAATATATAAAACGTAAAATATCGTTATTTGAAATTTTTTAAAAAATGAAAAGATACTTTAAATGTAAAATTAAACCCGCCAGTAGGTGGCACCAAGTCACTTTTAATGAGTGAGTCATTGAGATTCAACTGATTCATTCAAACGGCTGATTCATTCGGGAAGGAAGCATTTTACTGTCTTAATGAGTGAGTCATGATTCAGCTGATTCATTCAAAAAGCTGATTCATTCAGTAAAGATAATCTGTCATGTAGACTAGCGTGTTGCTCAGAGACGTTAAACAGTGCTGTGGACTTTGTTCGAAAATATTTTCGTTGGCGGAATAGACTGAAACAGGCGATTTGATGTCTAAAATGTAAGTCACTTAATATTAACTTGTTTATTAAACTGTACATTGTATAAAATCAATGTCACATTTGTAATCATGCTGATATTTGGAGAAAGACAGCGCTCTTTGTGTAATATTGGTTAACTATATTAAATTATATAAATATTTAAGACATACAGGGGCATTTTTGCCCCTTATCTTGAATCTGGTGGCATTATAAATGCATTTTAATAGACTAAGTCATGTCGTAAAAGCATACACTCTAAATGTGCATGCGCGCTAGTCTAATCTACTAGACTACATCACTTAGTGTACACGTGCTCTCAATGTGTGTGTTTTTGTTTGTTTTTTGTAAAGTGAGGGACATGCTCGATAAAGTCAGATCGTTAAATCAAAAATTACGATACTATATACGATATATATCGCACACACCCCTACAGCACTGGCCCGATCAGGCAAGTCACAGTTCCGTCAACTGTCCCGAGCATCGTTCAGACTGGCCCCGGGCCATCGGGCAGTCCTTACTGTCCAAACCTTCAGCCTGTGGTCGGACCCTGTGTTTCTACGGACAGGAGTTCCCCTAGAACAAGTGTCCAGGCATGCTGTGGTCTCCACGGATGCCTCTACCACCGTCTGGGGGGCCACGTACAATGGGCATGCAACTGCTGGTATTTGGATGGGCCCCCAGCTGCATTGGCACATCAACTGCCTCCAATTGGTAGCAGTACGTCTTGCGCTGGGCCGCCTCAAATCACCGCTACGAGGCAAGTACGTACTGATCCATACAGAAATCACTGCGACCGCTGCGTGCATCAACCGTTAAGGTCTGCGCTCCAGTCGCATGTTGCAACTCGCCGTCATCTCGTCCTATGGAGTCAGAAGCATCTGAGGTTGCTTCGTCCCATTTACATTCCAGGCCTGCTGAATCGTGCAGCTTAAGAGCTCTCACAACAGCCTGTGCTTCCAGAGGAGTGGCAACTCCATCCCCAGGCGGTCCAGCTGATATGGAGACGCTTCGGGACCGCACAGGTAGACCTGTTTGCCACCCCGGATACGTCACATTGCCAGTTGTTTTACTCCCTGACCGAGGGGACCCTCGGCATGGATGCACTGGCACACAGCTGCCCCCAGGGCCTAAGCAAGTATGGGTTTCCCCTAGTGAGCCTTCTCACACAGACACTGTGCAAAGTCAGGGAGGACCAGACGTCCCCTATACGAGGCGTCTCTATATGTTGGAGTGGAACCTGTTCGCTGAATGGTGCTCTTCTCACCGGGAAGACCCCCGGAGATGCCGATCAGAGCTTTGCTTTCCATCCTGCAAGATTAGCTGGAGCATAGGCTTTCTCCCTCCACCCTAAAAGTGTATGTTGCCGCACATCACAATGCAATAGACAGTAAGAACGTGGGTAACACAACCTGATCATTAGGTTTCTGAGTGGTGCGAGAAGGTTAAATCCTATCGCCTTCACCCCTCATCAACAGGGTCAGGGACCTGCAAGCATTTTCGGTCGACGAATCGTGCCTGGATATGTGCCCAAGTTTCCCACCACTCCCTTTCGGGACCAGGTCCCATTCTCTCTTGTGCTCACCTCAAGTAGCCAGTAACACCAGAAACCCTGCTCAGTGTTGGCTTGCTGCGCCATTCCCCTCCTGTGGACCAGATGCTGGCGCTGTTCTGCTCCAGTAGACTTCCCCAGTTGGTGAACCCTGTTGAGTTCCTCCACCACCCTCGGCAGTCAGATGTGGCGGAGAATCTGACGCCAGGCCTAACACTCATAAGCACACCCAGTGGTTGACCCCTGTACTAGGCTAGGTGCCCATATGTGGTAATCCCTACGGTGATCCCATATGTGTATTCTTCCATGGTACGGCTTTTCTGATGGTGCCACTCTGCCCTCCCTGCCGGTGCTGACTCCCTCCATATTTGTCCGGAGCCACCTCAGAGACATTCCATATGTTGTACGGCCCGAACGCCAGTCCATATGTGTAATACCTCCCCTACAGGTATAGGATGCGGATTCCACAGCATCCTTTTCAAAACATGAAAGGGCACGCTTTCCCAGTGTTATCCAATAGTCTCGCTGAATGGGTCATGCGGAACAGCAGTGATCGTCTTTCTCGGCGTAAGCCCTGTCCCATCTTCCACCCCAGGACATGCGGGGGATCAGGAGGCTGGAAGGCACTGGAAGGGGCAATAACAGTGGCGTTTTGTTAGGGATCCCAATTTGTCGGTACGTCAATGTGACTTAAAACATGACCAACTGAAAGGGAACATCTCGTATACTTTAAATCATAAAAGGATATTTTTATAAAAAAAAAAAAACTTAATAATAAACTTTATTTTATAAAAACTTCCCAAAGCGCTGTACACAAAATAAGCAATACAAAGCTGAAATAAAAAGTAACATCTACAATCAAATGCTAATTAAAAAAAAAAATCTCTTAAGTCTACCTTTAAAAATGTCATAGTTCTGAGCTTCCCTAAGATCAAGAGAATTCCAAAGGTCAGGAGCATATGAAGAGAAATCCCAGTCACCCATAGATCGTGAGCGTGTATGAGGAACAACCAACAAGTTGGATAGTGAAGATCGCAGTCTACGATTTGGGGTATAGGAATTTAACAATTCAGATAAATAATGTGGAGCCAAGCCATGCAATGCTTTATACGTCAGCATCACAATTTTAAAATCAACTCTGAATCTGACTGGTAGCCAGTGTAAGGACTCCAAAACTGGAGGAATATAGTATACACTGGACCCAGTCAATATCCTGGTGGCCGAATTCTGTACATATTGCAGTTTATTGAATGTGGATTTAGAGACTCCAGCGAAAAGAATTACAGTAATCTATCCTAGAGACGACAAAGGAACTTGTCAGCTTTTCAGCTACTGGGAAATTTAGCATAGGACGCAATCTTGCTGTGTTTCTGAGGTGAAAAAAGGACGATTTAACGGTACTCTGAACAAAAGAATCAAATGAAAGACTAGTATCAAAAATAACTCAAAATTAAATAAAATAAAATTAAGCACTTCTGTTTCACAAGGGTAATGTCTGCAGGATTTTGTTGTTGATGTACTTGTACCTGGAAAACAAGTATGAGGTGTGTGGAATTCAGTGTTGTCTGTTGTGTGTTAGTCACAGGTCATAACAGCAGGACTTTTATTTGATCCTAAAGCTCTTTCTTTCTCTCTTCAGTTTGCCTGAAAGGCATCAAGATCCCAGGCAAATGTTTTCTTGCAGACACGATGAAGAAGACCTTTCACTCGGCAAATGATGACTGCATTGCAAAAGGTGGGACACTAAGCAGCCCTCTCTCTGGTGATGAGAACGACCAGCTGTACGCGTACGTCCGGCAGACCATCGGGCCAGAAGGGCACGTCTGGTTGGGTTTAAATGACATATTAAAGGAGGGCGAGTGGACTGACCAGACAGGCTCACCAACACGCTTTAAGAACTGGGAATCAGAGATCACCCATCAGCCTGACGGAGACCGCAGCCAGAACTGTGCCGTCCTGTCCAGCCCGGCCAACGGGAAGTGGTTCGACGAGGACTGCCGTGGTGAAAAGGCGTCAGTCTGCCAGTTCAACATCGTCTAAGCTCTTAGTAGAGCTACATGCTATAATATGATGCATGGTGAACATATATAATATACAACCAAAAGTATGTTGACACTGCGATGTCCTTTGACTCTTAAAAGTAAAGGTTCCAAAAAGGATTTTTTTTCTATGATTCCTCTAAAAGTCCCCCTGTGGTGACAATCAAGCTTTTAATGTTGTTAATGTGTCTAAGTGGTGTTTTAAATATGCTTTAAGCCAAACCATGTGCAAATTCATAAGTCAACACCATTTTCTCCTTAAAACTGCAGTCTCAAAAACACGCTTTGAAATCGCTTGTGTTTCTGACGTCACAAACCAATCAGATCAACGTGTGATCTTCAACGAGTGGATCTCTGAGCTTGTGCGAGTGAGTGGAGGCGGGGCCAATTTGCATATTCATAGAACCGTGTATACTAAATGAGGCAAGGGTGTAGAGTAACATTCAAGCTATTTTAAGGCATGAAGAATTTTTTTTTTTTTTTTTTTTTTCATTTTGGTGATCAAATGTGAGTTTAGGGGGTAAAATGATTGACTACAGGGGGACTTTAAAAATAAACGCTCCAAAAGGGGCTTTCCACAGCTATTCCATAGAAGAACCATTTTAGGTTGAACCGTTCTTAAAAGAAACTTATGGAAATATTTTTTGTCTTAAGCCGGGAACACACTTAATGACTGTAAGGCAGAATATGAATGTAATATGATACTTAAGACTGATCATGCCCAAACGCGCCGAGTCAGAGGCGGTTGCATTCAGTCGGTGTTTAAAATCTGCTGGAGACGTTGAAATGTCTGTGTGTTCAGTTCAGTCTTAGAGCTAGTTTCAGCTAGTCTTTAAGTGTGTCCCATTAGTGTGAAGAACCTTTTGCACTATAAAGACCCTTTTGTGGAATGGAAAGGTTCCATGGATGTTAATGTTTCTTCATGGAACCATCAGTGCCAATGCAGAACCTTTATTTTTAAGTGTAAACAGTAGAATGTGTAAAACCCTATTGGATCTTTATTATATCCATCGTCATAGATATGTTTACAAATGAGTTTACATTGACAAAAATACATACTGAATTGTAATAAAAAATATATATTATCATCATTATTATGTAAACTAACACGAACTGTGCATTTATGTAAAAAGTGAAGAAAAAAACTCTTTGAACTGTTTTACATTTTGGCAAATTCGTTTGAATTTGTACGATCTCATTTGTATGGTTTTGTAAGATCTGCTTACGCCCCACTGAGGGTTAGGTTTGGGATAGACATTCACGCTTTATTGAAACAATTAAATTTTAAGAATTTATACAAAATCGCCAACTTGTAAAATAGTCATGGTTTCTCATGAGATTGGCTTGGAAAGTACACATTTTTCAATTCAATTTTTCGGTTTTGTAATGTCTTCTTAACGTGTATTGACAATAACAGAAACACAATAAAATGTCATAGCCTATTAAAAGGCTTGTGCAAAATCATGAAAAAAGTAATACACAACATACTTTGGAAATGGAGCTTCATTGATTTATTATACCCGTGTGTCACAGGTATTCAGTGATGAAAATGTTTATTTGAGTCAAGTAATTCCCATGTTCTCCTGCACGTGAACGTTCAGAGCATTACTAATTACTCAAGTCAAGTCACCTTTGTTTATATAGTGCTTTATACAAAACAAGCTGTTTCAAAGCAGCTTTACAGTGATATGAAAATGATTCAATGATGCAAACAGAATTAATTTCGGCTGTACAGCAGCTCTAAAAGAGTCATTGTTCAGCTGAAATCAGTTGTGTTGATTCAGTTCCATTGTAAAGATAATCAATTATTAAACTATTTAGTTTCAAATGCTTAAAATAAATATTTTGGAGTCAGGTCTGGTTGAATCTGCCCCATTCTAACTGAATGTCTTTGTCGCTCAGGAATGTGATCACTGCAGAGAGACCTTAACGCTTCACTTTGTTGACAACATATTTATCATTGATTATCATTATGAATTTGGGAAGATGGTTGACTCAAACACACAAGAGTAGTGTATACTGTGAATCGACACTTAAAAATGAGCAGTGCTGCGCTTTACTCTGAAATATGCAGCGCGTAATATAGTAGACTAATATAGACTATATAATTACATCACAACTTTTGCGATTTGGTGATCGCAATATCACATTCTCACAACCATTCTCCAAGCATTGTCAAAATTCATTAAAAAAAGGTTCCTTGGCAACTGGCGCGTAACGGCGTTTCAAAGCCGATTTTAACTCGCATTTTGTGCTCTGAACCCTAGCTAGGCTAAGTGTGTCCCGCAATTGGCGCCACAATTAGGAAAAGTAACATTTTGCAGTTTATTTAGTAATTATTTATGGCTATTTCACGATTTCAATCATCATAAAGCAACCAGTTCTAGTTTAATACTGTAATGAATAAAAACAAAAACTTAATAAAAATGACATAGACATTTAAAAAATAATATTAAATATTAATAAGATTACCAAAACAATTTACTTGAACTTTAACTAAAAATAAAATGAAAACAGACCCTGACTGTCAAAATATTAACACTGCTTTAGATTCCAGGTGAAGATGTGTTTCATATTGTTTTATTAATTAGTTCGACCTATTAATTTGTCTTTTAGCTACCAAGGAGTATCTAGTACCTTTGTTTAACCCATATTACCATATTTTAATTCTTTCTGAAGATTTTCCCCTAAAATCAGGCAATAAAAGACTAAATATTGCATTTGTGTTTTCTTTTTATGCCTTAAGTGTTTTTTCCCTCAGTGTAGAGCATTATAACCTATGATGTTTGTGAATGCAGTGGCCAATCGGAGGCGTTTAGATTCATTACTGTACATTATACAAAAGTTGAGTATGCGAAGCATTAAAAAGTTGGTGTAAATAAACAAACCTTCTGTTGATATTGAGAAAATTGTATTGGTAATATAGCTTTAGCATTCTGAATGACTAGTATTTTACATAAAACACAAGACAGATGCATTTAATAAAGTAATGATAAATATAATATCACCCTTAATGGCCTGGCAATAGCGTCCCTGCTGCAGGGTTCACACTTTAGTTTTAAATCTAGATCGAAGAATCATCCGTTTAATAACCAGACACAACTGATAGCAGAAGCCCCCTGTGTTTAAGGGATAGTTCACCCAAATATTTTAATTCTGTCATCATTGCCATCATTGGTTACCAACATTCTTCAAAATATCTTCATTTGTGTTCAACAGAAGAAACTCATTCTGGTTTATGACATTTTGAGGTTGAGTAAATAATGACAGAAATTACATTTTGGGGTGAACTATCCCTTTAAGTAGCTCAGCAGATTCACAAAAGCCATAAAACAAGAGTAGTTTGATGGGTTTGCAGTTGAGCCTCTAGCATCATCTCAAATTTCTAAACATGGCTATTTGTAACTATTTTATGCTTTGGCGAATTGGTGGCTATTCATATGGATTTGTATGATCTCATTTGTATGTTTTAGAACAATCTGCTCATGCCTCAATGATCAGTATGGTGAACCTTTCAGTTTACTTAAAAAAAATATACATATATGTTTTCATACAATTCCATTTTTACAAATTCATATGAAATCACTAGTGAAATAGTTATTTTCCCATGAGATTGAGTCAACGCTCACATATTCACCAGTGAGGTCACTCGGTTAACGCTTTGCAATAATAACATTTCTAATCACAATCAGTTTGTTTTATCTCTAGAAAATGTATCTTTAACTTCACATAGTGCAAATGAATGTAGACATTTTAATATGCAAAAACATACCATCTTTAAAACAAGCAGGCTGTTCAAACATGAAATCACTAAATATATAAGTGTCGTAGACACCTAAAAAAATATTCATTGTCCAGTAGAAAATCAAATTCCATCAAGGCCTCTTTTCCTTCACCCACACAGTCTGGTTTCATCGGCCCCTTCCTCAGAGGTTTTGATGGGAGACTTTGGTGTGCCAGATGTAGTTGACTGTCCCTGAATATAACCATAGATCTCATTGTCAACCATCGCGCTGCCTTTAGTGACCACGCTTTTCCCTTTTCTGACTGCTCTGTCAGGTAAAGGCGGGCCGCTCTCATCTGTACATTCTTCATTTTCAGCATCATGTGTAAGCAGATGAGAATATACTAGAGTATCGTCTATGTACACATAAGTGTGAGGATCTACCTCCTCCTCCTGTGTTTTGGGGATACCATGGAGGCCTGGAAGGAAAGCATGCGGATTGGGATTGTAGACGGACACCGGGGGAGCCTTATTCCTCTTCTTTTTCCTGTGCAATATTAAGATGCTTTGTTAAGAATCAAATATTACAGTACAATACTGAACCAAACCAGTGCAGAAAGATTCTCTGGAGACCTAATATCAATAATTATCCCAACAAAAAAAAACACACACTTGCCAAACGTTTGAAGAGAGCTTGGCTCAATATATCACTTTTACTTAAATGGCTATAACTCTTGAATTGAATGAGATAATTTCACCAAACTTGGTGCACATGTGTATGGGCTCATTTACATATAATATGAACAAAATTGCAGCGTTTGGCCACTTGGTGGTGCTATAACCGAAATAAAATTGAAAATGGCTATGCAACAGTTGGCCAGACTGTCTTAAAATTGGCATTCAGTGTCTTTGTCCAAGGTACCATCATTGTCTATGAGGACACTGACTTTAAAAATATGGCGACCATCAGCCAATCAACATTCAGAAGCTATTAGACAAGGTTAACAGAGGTCGATCAAAATAAAACTCGGTGGACATGTTTTCACTCATGGCCTCCAAAGACAGTGAAAATTTTGAAAGAAATTACCATCAGATAGGCGCTATCACATTTTATATGTGTGAAACTTTGAGATATTTCGCACATACACATCATTTAAATCATTTGTTGGATCTCAATCTGAACAACTTTACCTCAAGAAAAAAAAATACTTTTGTATTTTATATACAAAATACACAAATTACAAAGGTTTTTTGCTCAACCTCAATGAAACCAGTTTAGTACATATCTCAGGACTCCCCAGATTAATAATTATAAAAAATGGCTATAGTAGTCATTTCAAAATGGATGTGACCCATACAGTTTACCCTAAAGCCGATTATTCCTACAAAACCTCAAACCTTCATGAAATTCAGAAGGGACATGCGACACATGATTCTTAACAAGCATGTAAACTTTTATGGAGGTCAGGATGGTGCTATACATTACCTGAAAATGATCTTTTTTCATCTCTTATTTAGGTGGTCACAGGCTTGTTTAATAACACTTAATATATTTTTTCATATGCGCCTAAAGGCCTTAAAGTGCTTGAACCACTGTAAATGCTGCTTTCAGCTACAGTATATTAAAAATATGTTTTTGGAAAACTCTCACCTGAGAACAATCCAAATCACCACGGCTGTTATGATCATCAACACGATGCCCACGATACTCAGGATGATGCCCAGAAGCATGTCTGAAAACTTATCTGAAAACATGACAATACATTTCACTTCATTTTTCAAGTTTTTCCCCTATTGATATATTATATGGACATTCTAATGGGAATCTAGTGGACAGAAGGAAGTAAGGCTCTCTCACTTGTGTTGTTCTGCAGTGTGATCTCCATCATTGCCCTGAAAGGTACTGTTGAGGACTTGCAATTAGACATGTTAAGGTAAAAACTTCCTTGGACCAGGATATCATTAATATTCACATCCTTTTTAGTACTGTACACCTCCGTTTGAGAGGGAATGGTCCACACTGCAATGTTTGTGTGCCCTCCCTTACACTTGGGCTGGCTGACATTCCTGAACTTCAGTTTGCTCACAAGCTGTGGCTCAATGTTAACGATCCAGGACACAGTGCTGGAGGATTTCATCCCGGACGGCCAGACTGGGGTCGCCAACACGGTAGGGTTATCCTTTTTTGGTGCAACAGTGAATATATAGTGCTCTGTATGAGAACGACAGAACAGCAAAACTCAATAACTGCTTTGATTTTTGATATCAAGTTACTCACAATGAATTTATTTGAGCAGGTACACTACAGTTGAAAGGTTTGGGGTTGGTTAGATTTTTTTAATGTCTTTGAAAGAAATCTCTTTATGCTAATCAAGGCTGCATTTATTAGATCAAAAATACATTAAAAACAGGAATATTGTGAAATATTATTACAATTTAAAAGAACTGTTTTCTACTGTAACATATTTTCAAATGTAATTTATTCCTGTGATCAAAGCTGAATTTTCAGCATCATTACTCCAGTCTTCAGAGTCACATGATCCTTCAGAAATAATTTGAATATGCTGATTTGTGTCTCAAGAAACATTTCTGATTATTATCAACGTTGTGATGCTTAATATTTTTATGCAAACCATGATAAATATTTTTTTTCATTATTCTTTGATGAATAGAAAGTTTAAAAGAAAAGCATTTATTTGAAATCTAAAAAATTTGTTAGATTATAACAATATGATATAACTGACACTTTTGTAAAAAAAAAAAATGTTTTAACGGTAAAAAACTTTAAACGGTAGTGTGTCAATTTAAAACTCAAAATCTTTACACCATTTTTGTTCTACTAAGTCATGCACCTGCTATATATTTTCCTCAAGAGACAAATTCCATTTGCAGTAATGTATAATGAATGTATAGTGAAATCCTTTACCTGATATGTCTTGTGTAAATGAATAATTTAAAAAGGGTTTAGCTGCCAAATTCTGGCCACTGAAACTTGTAACGGAGGCAGTTACTGCAATACTGGATTCACGGATCTGGATTTTCTCAATGGTTCCCTTTGGACAAAACTGCCCAACAGTGATGCCAGTGTTAACATGGGACACATTTAGGAGGAGGATGCTATTGTATTTGTCCTCAGGCAGACAGTGATGCAGACCGCCTGTAGGGGACTGGAGCTCCACTGTACTGTTCGGCGGGCCGTGAAGGTGCCATGTGATCGTCTTCAGAACTCCTGAGATACACTGCAGCTCGTAATCAAAGGTTATAGAGAAAGGAGTGGATGCACAGTTTCTCCATTCTTTACATTCTGTTGATGAAGAAACAAAGTAAATGATGAATAGAGGAATGTGTAATTGTTGTGGGCCAAGAACTAAAAGAGCATTAAAGGCCCATTCACACCAAGAATGATAACTTTAAAGAACTTCTTCTTTTTGTTTATGTTTATTATTATTATTCTTAGGCCTTTGGGTCTTGTAACCTATTCGGTAACACTTTACTTGAAGGGGTGTGCATAAGACACCGTCATAGCCTCCTGGGACCCAAGAATAGACTTTTGTCCACTGTAGTGGACATTATATTTTAGTGAATTTCTCTGACGTCATACATGTCACATGTCACAACCTGGGTGTCCTGTAAAGAGCACATTCAGGACTTTTCAGAGATACCAAATGTTTGGAGGTTTCACCATGAAAACAACTACTCCTTGGTCTTTAAAAATGTCTGACATTAATTTAGTGATCAAATGTAGCATTCTTATGGAAATATGATAATATATTGTAATTATTCTTTAAATTGGACTACTTTTCAAATTGTATTTCATAAAACAACATCTCAGGAAAATGTTAAGGGGTTTCAAATAAAACAAATATTTTCTGTTACAGAACAGGGCATTGATTTCAAACGTGTCCACTGTAGAGGACATCAGGACTTAAATCATGTTTATCAGGCATTTTGTGAGACACAACAAGTGAATATGGAAATAAATTATACATCAATATTCCTATGAAATATTAGATATTATTATTAAAATGTTGCCAATTATTACTCCAATTATTACACTTCTTTTTTCATTAAATGTTGCTCCAAGAACACATTAAGGTGCAAATTAGATACAGTTTATATATACATTGCATTGAATGGGAATATTAATTTATGGACATTTTACCCACATATTGCATAATGTAAAATGGTGTATCAATTCATTCCGTTATTTCTTTCATAACATAGTTGAGAATAATCTTTATACAAATTTTGGTTGAAAAAATCCTGAAACCCCCAAATTTATTGGTGATTGAAAAAAAAAATCCCAGACATATAATTTCATGTCATTTTATTTTTTAAACAACTTAGTCCTGGCGTCCACTACAGAGGACATAGCATAACTTATGGATAAAATATTATTTTGCAAAAATGTTTTTTTACCATTTGTTTATTGTGATCTAAACAGTGTGATGACATGGAAAAAAACTAAATTCAAAAAACTTTTTTTTTCTGGGTCCCAGGAGGATAATCATGACATGACACATGTCATGAATATGAAGGAGGTTTTATGCATGTTTATGACAACTGTCATTAAGTGTCATTCGCTCAATTATGACATTTTTAATGCAAATATGACATTGTGTGAGATGTCTTTGTCATGACAACTTGACATTACCAAGACAACATAAATTGTCATAAATATGTCATAAACAGCAGATTAATTATCAAACTTAAGAAACCACTTAGCTTTATGGGTTAACATTTCATTAAAATGTCATGTGGTTGGTTTTGACATTGGCTGTCATAAAGACATTATAACATTTTAATGACAAATTAAATTTGTACCACTGTAGTTGAGGTCAAGAAAAACATTCATGACACAGTTATAATGGCCTCATGACAGCCAATGTCAAAACCAACCACCTGACAGTTTAATGAAATGTTAACCCATAAAGCTAAGTGTTTTTGTAAGTTTGATAATTAATCTGCTGTTTATGATATATTTATGACAATTTATGTTGTCTTGGTAATGTCAAGTTGTCATGACAAAGACACTGACAGGTTATGATGTATTGGTTTATGTCAAGTTGTCATAACAAAGACATCTCAAACAATGTCATATTTGCATTAAAAATGTCATAATTGAGCGAATGACACTTAATGAAAGTTGTCATAAACATGCATAAGACCTCCTTCATATTTATGCCATCTGCCATGTCATGATTATAAAGGTGTCATGTCAGTCTTATGCACACCCCTTCAAGTAAAGTGTTAGCCATATTCTTTTGAAATTGCACAGTAGAGTTAACCCATAAGTTTGTGTCCTCCCCATTATTTTGGTTGCCATCTTGGATTTCTATCAAAAACACCACCACCAAATTTGGCTTAGATAATCGCCACAATAAGCCACAAAAAGTTTGTAGGTGTTTTCTCTATCATGTTCTGAAGGTACCTGAGAAGTTTAGGGAATACCTACTAACAATAGTTTGCCCCAAAGTCATGTACCTGACCTGCTTAAATAATAGAAGATTTAACTGGTGAACTTTCTGTTCTAGTAGTGATTTTACACAGTGAGATAAAGCTCAAAACATTTAGGATATAGTCTTATTTAAGGCTCAGAGGGGTGGATCATTACACACACAGTTGAGTACCTATGGTCTGGTTGACTGTCCACTCTAGTTCTTCCTTGTTACAGTCAAAGATGTCAAGGTTGTAACGGCTCCCTGAAGCTATGGTGACCATGTCCATTATGACCGAATCCAGTTTCAACACACAGGAGGACTTGGGTTTCTTTTTCATCACACGTATTTGTAGCGTTTGATTCTCAGGCAGATGTCCTATACACTGCCCTGCAACAGTGACAAGAAGAACAATAGATGTCAAATAAACATTATATGAAATAGTGGTCAAAAGATGAAATAATAGTATTATGAGAATAGAGACTGTGATGTGTCGAGGTACAGTGAACTCATCCTTTATCTAGAAGATTGAGTGCAGGGCAGGACAATTTAAATGCTGATACAGTATAAGACAATTGTACTGAAAAGAAACCTTTTTTTCACAAAACATTCTCAAAATTCAACAAAAAAAGAAATTGAAATGGTCGATAACCACTGACAAAGCTTAGGAAAATTACAAACCTTCTAAAACTGTTTAAAATAAATTACATTTCAATACAAAATACAATACAAAACATACCTCCAACATGTGGAACCACTTAAAGATACATCACTCAACTATTTTTGAATATATGTTAGAATAATTTTTGTGCTTTATTTTTTACTTCATCAAAGCTTTTATTTTTAAACAAAGACACTTAGTAACAGTGCACTTTATTTTTTGGACTCAGACCCCTCTATTTATTTGTGTATAAATATATATTTTTTTTTTATGTATGCAAGGAGGGAGTGATTGTTATAAATAAAATTGTTTGTTCAGTTCATTTGTGTTGTAATAATTGTGTCAAAAACAGAAGTATAACAGTAAATAAATATCGGTTCTGCATATCGGTAATCGGCACATAAACATGAAAATAATCGGTATCGGTATCGGTTATAAAAAATCAATATCGGTCGATCACTAATTACAATCTAACAAACTAGGTAGGTAAACACTCCTCTTAACCGGCCAAAAGCGAACAGGCCCTACAGGCTAATACAGTGAGCTAATAAAATCATTTCTAGTTAGTCAGATATTTTTGGATATTGTGATATTATTGAGATATGTTTCCATGCAAGTTGTGTTCCGGTCATTTTGACCCAAAGAGGAGTTTCTTTTTCCCAAAAATGCTAGTTAATGTTATCGCATTTGACTAAAACTTACTGATTTTGCTCTCACAGGGTATAACTAGAATGAAAGAATGTAATAATTTCTGGCAGCCATATCACTCTGTAGCCCAAGACTGGTTCCCCACGGAAGCTAAGCAGGGTTGAGCCTGGTCAGTGCTTGGATGGGAGACTCCTGGGTTGCTGTTGGAAGAGATGTTGGTGAGGCCAGCAGGGGGCGCTCACCCTGTGGTCTGTGTGGGTCCTAACGCATGGGGATGGGGACACACTATATCTCGAAACAAACACAGTCCTTCGGTTGAGAAGTTAAACCGAGGTCCTGACTCTCTGTGGCCATAAAAAATCCCAGGATGTCCTTCGAAAAAAAGAGTAGAGGTGTAATCCCAGCATTCTGCCCAAATTTGGTCCCCACACACACACTCACACACACACACACACACACACACACACACACACTCTGTAGGAACTGAGAGCGGAATAACAGAGATGATTTGTTCAAACAGAATTCCACAAATTCCAAATCAACATCCAGGACCATGAATGATGATCTAGAAGATTTGTTTGAAGAACATTGGGCAGTTTAACTGTTCAGGACAAACAACGGACTCATGAATAGCCATTACAAACATAAAACCAGACACTGATCACTTCAAATTCAACAATATTATTGATCTGACTGTAATGACGCTGCTGTAAAGAACTGAACTGAGCTGGACGATGACATTTTTTGCAGAACTGCTTTATAGATGAAATGAACTAATTTAATATTTGATGATCGAAATCAACACTGAACTGACTTCAGCTGAACAACAGCCGAAATGCATCATTTTCACTGTAAAGCTGCTTTGAAACTATCTGTATTGTATAAAGCGATATATAAATAAAGGTTACTTAACTTGATCATCCAGGTAAGGACACACAGTATCAAGAGCATGTGAACTTTTGAACTGGTTGATTTGTTTAAATTCAGTTATGATTTTGTAATGTAATGTGGACTATATATAAACAGCGGTTATGTGAAACTCTTAGTCAGGACAGTACTACATAAAAATAACATGCAATTTTAATTATCCCTTTTATTTTGTTAACACAATGTATTAACATCTTGTAATAAAAATGTTACATACCCTTTGTTCTCGTGATGGCAGAGATCTGAAAGTGCACCATTAGGCCTTGCGATGGAGGACGTGGCCAGGACATGTTGCAGTTCCTTATGTAGAGATAAAAATCTCCAGTCTCCACCATTGGCTGGCTTCCGTTCAGCGGTTTTACCACACTGGTCTTGCCGGGCCAAAAGTACTTCATTGTAGGGGTGTTTTCAGGTTGGAGGCATGTTGGAACAGTGTGGCTCAGAATGCGCACGTCTGTGTAGTACGTATGGGGCACTTTGAAATACCAAACTGTCTGTGTATTTTCAGGAAAAGTGTTTGGGGTAAAGAATTCCTGGGTTGAACTCTTCTCTGGGAGAACAACATGGATTTTAACCAGTGCTGTAAAATAAAGAAAGTTAAACAGTTCACATATGACAATTTTGTTTAGACAATTTGTGTTTAAATATATAAGCTTTACCATTGCACTTACCATCAATGGGAGATACGCTGATAGCTTGTAATACGCGTAATACGCTGATAGCTGTCATGTCCAGAGGTTGACCTCCAGACACTTCCAAAGACAGTTCGCCAACTTTAGGCACATCGACTTGTCTAATAGTTCCATTCCGACAAAACCTCCCAACGGTGACATTCTCCACTGTGAGGATGTAAACGTGCTTGTCTGGGCAGTCGTCTGTCGGCTGAATCTGCCGTATACCAGTCCTACTGAAATTCACATGGATTGTCGCTCTGGCTGGCTTCAGATTCCAGGTGAAGGTCCGATTGAACTTTTGAAAGGCATGGTGATTTTTGGGTTCAATGTCTGATATCACTGTTGAACAAATGTGTTATGTCAGATAAAGACCCTGTAGATTTTTTAAGCTGACCATGAAAAACAGTGTTTTTAGTCGTTTTCGCAGAGTATGAACAGGGAACGTTTTGACAACATTGTCATCTGTATGCAAAAAAAAAACAAAAAAAAAAAACTTTCGTCGTGTAACATACCCTGAGAACACAGCGCTCTCCATCTTTATTAGTTTACGCAATGTGTTCGAAATCGAATACTTCCATACTACATAGTATACGAAAAACAGTAGCATGTCTGAATACATAGTACTGGGGAAAAAAGTGGGCGAGAAGTATCCGGATGACCTACTACTTCCAGGGAGATTCTGAAGTGCGCATATGATGGACACTTTACCCATGGATTGGATATATAAATGGCAGTGAAGCGACGCTGGTGGGTCACGTGACAGTAACAACCGAATTTCATTCATACTATCCATTTTCATACTATATAGACGTAGCCCCGCCCCTTTTCAGCGCTGCGCTCGTTGTCTTTTGACTTCCGGTCTGTATTTTCACAGCGATCTTGCGTATTTATGAACGGCTCGTTTTAAAATCTTCCCGGTCTAACATTTGTTAAGACATCTGCTTTAAACATTACAATCCTCATGATAACTTTCGTTAACTTTAAGTAAATCCACTTCAAAAGCTAATGACTCCTGGACAGCAATGCCATAGAAATAGAGAGCCTAAGTCCCGCCCCTCCGCTTCCGGCTCATGGGACCTTACTTCGGAAAAAATATGTATGGAAGTCAATGGCGAGAGATAACTTATCTTTTTATTCCGTCTGAACTGTGCCCTGAACTACACATATGATGTTTGTCAATTTAAAAGGTAATTATGAAAGTCAAGAAAGTCGCAGTTTGTCATAAAACAGAAGAGTAACGTTTAGTTTTATGTGAAAATCGCTCAATGAACTACATCTCTCGTCTCGCACTATGTACGTCACAAGATCCGTTGCTCGTATGTGTGTATTCTGGCTCAAAACACTCAGGCATGACGGCGTAACGTTACGATTATAATGTAAGACTATAGAATAAAATGACAGACGTTAGCTTCAGTAAAGTTAGCTTCATTCATTGAGAGAAAAGGTATGACGTCGCATGTGCGCCTTCTGGGTTTGTAGTCTTTGTAATTACGTATTTTCACAGTCTTATACCTCAGCAGTTTTACATCAAGCTGCGACTTTCTTGACTTTAAAATGTATCTTTTAAATTGACAAACATCATATGTGTAAATCAGGGCACAATTCAAACGAGATCAAAATATTTGTTGTCTCTCGCCATTGACTACCATACAATATTTTTCCGAAATAAGGTCCCATGGTGGTCGACCGGAAGGGGAGGGACTTAGGCTCTCTATATACAGAGCGACCGCAAAAACGGAAGTTCAAAGACAATATTCTAAAGATGGCGGCGCCCTCGTTTCTCTGGCGCATAAGGTCTGAACATACATTTTTAACGGTCACGAAGTACAATCAAATTCAAATGTAGTACCAAAATGCGATTTCGGATGCAGTGACGGTCTCTGTTTATTATAGATAGTATTATAATTATATATTATAAAAGTATTATAGCGTTTGCTTTCATATTATTAGTAATATAATGGCAAACATTATAATACTTTTTCATTTATGGTCAGTATTCCGCAAATATGCATTTACATCATTTAAACAAATCTCTGAATACATGTTATGTCTTAATGACCAGTGAAATATGATTGTCTAAATTAAAAATGTAAGGAGTAAAAATATCATTTGTATCTGACAGCACTCACCATTAGGCTTATCCCTGAAGATCTGCACGGTGAACACGTTCTCTGGCTGTGAACAGCTGAAATTCAGACGCGTGGCACCTTTGAGGACCACAGAAGACTGGCACACCTGGCCTATACAAACCTGGCACTGTGTGTTTATGCCAGCAGTAGCACTAGTATTAATATGGATGCTTGTGCCCTTTTCAACAGCTATTTTGAGCTCTGAACCACCTAAATGAAAAGACAACATTTTCTTAAACAAACATAAAGATTGTAGGTATAGTACCAGTTTGGAAACTGGTTTGGAAACAGAGTTTTTTAATGTTTCTGAAAGAAGTCTCTTCTGAACTCCAAGGTTGCATTTATCTGATCAAAAATGTAATTTATTCTTGTGATCAAATCTGAATTTCCAGCATCATTGCAGTCTTCGGTGTCTGATCAAAAAAAACATTTCTGAATATTAGAAATGTTGAAAATAATTGTGCTGCTTCACTTTTTTTTTTTTTTTTTTGTGGAAACCATGATACACTACCATTCAAAGGTTTGGGACAAGTAATGTATAAAAATAATAATAATATACTTTGATTCAGCAAGAACACATTAAATTCATCAAAACAGACAATAAAAACATTGTTTCAAAAGATTTATATTTCAAATAAATGCTGTTCTTTTAACCTTTCTATTCATCAAAGAATCCAGACAAAAATGTATCAAGGTTTCCACAAAAATATTAAGCATGCAAAAAATGGTTTTCAACATTGATAAACATAAGAGCCATTATTAATAATTGAGCACAAAATCAGCGTTTTACTATCATTTTTGAAGGATCATGTGACACTGAAGGACTGAAATAATGATGTAGAAAATTCAGCTTTGATAAAAGGAATATTTAACAATATATTCGCATAATAATTTCACAATATTACTTTTTTTATCAAATAAATACATCCTCGGTTAGTAAAAGAGACTTCTTTCAAAAACATTTAAAAATCTTACTGTTTACAAACTTTTGACCAGTAGTGTAGGCCTATAACAAGAAAAAAAAAAAAAAAAAAACAGGCTATATTACAGATGCTGCAGCAACACTTCAACCTTAAGCTTTTTTTCCCCCACATATTTATGGAGTGTGACACAATTCTTTATAAAGCACAAAAAAATATGCAGTTTCTCATTGATATTAAGTTATAAATAATGTTGTTTACACTTCTTTTTTTACACTTTTCTCTTAAAATATTTTATTGGCATTGTTCTATAGGAGATTACGATATGGGTAAATCAAACACATTGTTATCCCGTGTATTTATTTTATTCATTTCTTAAGTGAAAAGACATAATAAAAAATAAGATGAACCCCGATACAGGGCATCGAAATGGATATTAGCCTAGTGTAGCCTATACCTGTGTATGTTAGATAATGTTACCTGTGAGCTCCGAGAATGAGGACTGGAAAAAAAACAAAAGAAGCGAAAAGCACGTGAACAGCCAAAATCGCATGACTTCTTATTATACAATAAACTCCTAGGAGTGGTCTGGAAATGTCAGAGTTTTAACATGAAAGTTTCCACTGCTCCTCGGAGACAATAAAGCGTCTTCCTGGTTTGCGACAGACTTCCAGGACAGGTTAGTCATCCAGGGGTGCGTTTCCCAAAAGCATCGTTGGCCAACTACGTTCGGAAGTTCCGTCGTTACCAGCGTAGTTCAACGATATGAGACGTGAACTGAAACGTTTTCTGTTTCCCGAAACCATCGTTCCAGCGAACATTCACACACAGCATCGCAGAGTTGTGTAGTTGGAACGACAGATCTCGAGCTGTGGTTAGAAGATTTTCTAGTTTGCATGGCATGTGGACTCAATAAATCATTATCTTGAGCAAAATAAGCAAGCTGACATTCAACCTGTGTCTTTAATTTAGAATACATAAAAATGTCATTTACGTTTTTTAGTTTGTCAAGAGATTTAAAGCACCGTTTTTGAAGACTGCGCATGTGCAAACGTGCTCTACTACGTAAGAACGAGCCTATGATTGAATCTGGAAATAAAGCAAAATAACTGAGAAATAGTCCTCAGATGCCATGTTCGTAATTTATAGCAAAACATCTAGCATTAATTAGATCTCAAACAGATTCATTAAAAGAAGTTATTACTCCACCACCTGTGTGATATCATTACCAACTGTGTTTTTTTTTTTTGTTTTTTGTTTTTTTACAGTCTATGGGTTGAACGACCAATTTGCGACAATACGGTTTCGGGAAACAGTCTTAGTTGATTTCTTCAACGATGCATTGTAGCCTTATGCGTCTTATGCTCATCAAGCCTGCAGTTAAAAAAAAAAAAAGTAATATTATGAAATATTATTACAATTTAAAATAATGGTTCTCTTTTTTAATATACTTTAAAATGTAATTTATTTTTGTGATGCAAAGCTGAATTTTCATCAGCAAGTACTCCAGTCTTTGGTGTCTTATGATCCTTCAGAAATCATTCTAATATGATGATTTATGATCAATGTTGGAAACAGTTGTGCTGCTTAATATTTTTTTTATAACCTGAGATACTTTTTTCAGGATTATTTGATGAATAAAAAGTTAAAAAGAACTGTATTTATTTAGAATAGAAATCTTTTGTAACAATATACACTACCGTTCAAAAGTTTGGGAACAATAACTTTTTTTTAAGAAATTAGTACTTTAATTCAACAAGGATGCGTTAAATTGATAAAAGGTGATGGTAACGATTTATATTGTTAGAAATGTTTTTATTTTGAATAAATGCTGTTTTTATGAATAAATGCTGTTAACGTTTTACTCATCAATGAATCCTGAAAAAAGTATTCCAAAGAAATATATTAAACAGCACAACTGTTTCCATCATTGATAATAACTGATCATAAATCATCATATTAGAATGATTTCTGAAGGATCATAAGACACCAAAGACTGGAGTACTTGCTGATGAAAATTCAGCTTTGCATCACAAAAATAAATTACATTTTAAAATATATTAAAAAAAGAGAACCATTATTTTAAATTGTAATAATATTTCATAATATTACTTTTTTTTGTTTTGTTTTGTTTTTACTGCAGGCTTGATGAGCATAAGAGACTTCTTTCAAAAACATTAAAATGTTTCCAAACTTTTGACTGGTACTGTATATATATATATATAGTTTTAAAACAAACAGCAACAAAACAGTTGTCCTCTAGATAGAAGGCGCTGTGTGACATTATAAGTTTATCCATTTTCACAAAAGGCCTATGCATTACAATAATTCTAATTCTGATTATGTAAGAATCCGTGGAGATAAGAGACTATTGAGTGTCACAGCACAGCTTGAGTTGGTTTATGGTTATGGTTCTGATTGTCTGACTGTGTAAAGTAATGTAATGTAAGTGAATTATGTTTTTGTCAATCTCTCCCTCCAATGGCTTTATTTCATTTTAATCATGTGTGGAATTACAAATTTAAGAATCATTTTAGGATCTGCTGATCCTATGTCCTGATATAACATTGCATGAAAAAATAAGGTGAAGTATATTGTATTTAGCATTTAAGGCAAAGCTTCTCCAACCCGAAACTAACACAACTGATCCAGCTAATCAAGGTTTTCAGGATTTCTAGAAACTATGGCCCTCCAGGAGCTGAGTTTGAGACCACAGATGAAGACATCAGATGAATGATTCTGTTAAGCAGATATTTCAATAAGAGGTTTCTGCCAACTCTGGTTCACTTTATTGTAAGTCGAATGAGTCTGATTACTGAGACTCTCACCTTTTGTCTTTAATGGCTTTTGGAGCCCCTGTCCCATTCTTCTAATAGTTATGCTGATTAGACTGGTGACACTCTAGAGTCTGGGTGGCTTACTTTAACTGTATACTTCATTTGCATGCTTTTTTTAAAGTCCCCATGAAATCAAAATTGAAGTTTTTTGGCTTTTATGTATTACTGTTATCTATGTGCTCCAAAACAATCACAAAATTCACTTTCATTCTCAATTTTCAAAATTCATAACTTACAGTCTCTCACTTCTGCCAATATGGATCAGTAATTTGGATGACATCACTCTACACTTCAGCTTCTCATCAGATTTTCTGTCCAATGAAATGCTCTCTAGAATCTGAAGCTCCGCCCACCTACCTTATAAATAGACTTGTTCACACATTTTATATTCTCTACATGTTAAATGGCTCATATGTGCACTATATAGGGGATAGTGAACGATTTAAAGCAGCTCCGGTCCAGAGACACGACACACAGAGTGGATCACATGATCAAGTCGTGCAGACCAGAAAACATGTCAGACCCATTTGATTTCTGCACAGAATGCTGTATTTTAAAGCGAAATGGAGGAGATAAGGAGGAGAAACGGTTAGAGATTAGGAGGAAACTGTGGCTTTGTCAAGCTCAACGGCTCAGGCTGAGCTGTGATTAAACTAAATGCTATTGGCAATTGTAGATTTGATCATGCTTTTCCCCATTATTGTTGAATCACGGAAGCTACACCAGATATTTTGCCAAGAGATCTCTTATTTATTATTTAATATACATGTTTCAGACATACGAGAGAAACAGGCATAGAAGAATAAGACTACATGAGAGGTGGTCTTCATTCCCTATCTCCTCACCCCATCATGCCAGCTGTAATGGTTTCTCTGGGTTTCTCCTCCCTCACCCCCCCCCCCCCCCCCCCCCATGCCTTTGTGTTTCTCTGGGGGGTGGTGCAGTAAGATTGAGCTTATATACACCACTGAGTGACTTTCAACTTCCTTGTAAAATTACTTCCCGTGTCTCTCATCAGCACGCATGTACAACATACTCTGACTTGAGAAAATGCATTATGAAATGATTATGAAAATGAACAAAGAAAAATAATACTAAAAAATAACATTAAACAGTAAATGTTTAGTCTTCAGTTTAATTCTTCAGTCCTCACTGGAACTTCGACAGTCAGTTCCACACCATCATTCCCAGGTGGCCAAACTATTGAGGAGAAATAGCAGACCAAGAAATAGACATAAAGGACAGAAGAATAGAAACAGAAAGGAAAACAAAACAAAGAAACCCAACCCATGTTATTTCCCCGCATACTATGAGTCATTTAAAATGAACCCAAGAAAAATGAATACCTCTTCCACCAGTGCCTCGACTCGGTCAGTGCTTAACTCCTCGAGTTCCTGGTCAAATCAACAAACTACAATAATCGTTGATGTTAAAGGATCCTATCCCTTGGGGTTGTAAATCAGTAAGCGGATGTTCATGGTTTGTGAGGTTGTGTTTTGTAAGTATTGTAGAATGTCCTATTTCACTCTGTATGTCCCTTTCTCGGTGTTATCCATATGTTATCAAAGGAGCATTCTAAAGTTATCTTTACTTTGAATGGTGAATGAATTTATCCCCCGTTTATCCAGACTTCTCTTGAATTAGCAAAAGCAATCTTCATCTTTAAACAACACCATGTCATGAAATTGTCCAATGCCAAGGCTAATGATCTGCAAAAGTGAAAACTATGCTATATTAATTCCATATCACACAGCCATCACAGATTCAGGATCTAAAACTTTTATACCATTTTGTCCATGAGGCAACCAGCATCATGTTTCTAAAATAAGTGAATAAGCTTTGTTGTGGTCTCCACAGAATTAATGACAATCGCCCTCAGGTCTCAGCTAGTTCTTGAAACCTCCCATCAGCTCTTTTGTAAATAATCTTCTTTACTCAGGGTGTTCCCCTGACATAGTTATATCAAATTACGGACACTTGTCACGGGGAATGCGGTTTCTGGCGTTCAGGCATTGAGGAGCTCACATTTCTGACTGCCTCAGACTGATAACTCTGCATTTTCATAACTTTAATCATTTTATTCTACTCACTTTTTTGACTCTGACTTAGTCAGAAATGACATGTGTTTTCAAATAAACATCTTTGTTTTTATTTGCTAATTTTTGCTTATATATTTTTCAACTCACATTCTTTTGGAGTCAATATCTAGACTTAACATCAGCTTGTACTTGTCAATGAACTATAAAAACTATTATTATTGATCTTTCCTCCAAGTAATTCCTTAACTTCAATCTTATGATCTTATATTATCTTATATCTCTTGTTCTTTTTCAGACAAAAACTTAAATTTTGTAACGTTAAACAATTATATACTTTCAAGCCCACATTAACACCAGAAATTTCTGTTCAAAAGCTTTATAGCTTGTTTCTGCTTCTTTCCAAATACCGAAGATATTGTTTTGCTATACAATTACTTTCCTTTCAGTCATTTTACCACTCTCTGTGTTTACTAGAGAAGCAACAGGCTTTCTATTTATATCTGTGTGTGTGTGTGTGTGTGTGTGTGTGTGTGTGTAGAGGCTGCTTCACTCTCTCTTCTCACTCGAGGAACTCAAGGGAAAGAAAAAGAAAAGTTAAAAACATTTTATTTTATTTTTTTATAGTTTAATCTCAGATAAAAAAACAAACAAAAAAACATTTAACAGTAAATTTTTAGTCTTCGCTATTTTAAAAAAGGGGAGGAGCTGTTCAATATGTCCCGCGCTGTCTTCCTGTGTCAGTGGAAATGACATCACCACATTGAATAATGCTGCGCGTTTCAAACCACTTCAGTGGGCCTTTAAGGTCGTCACCCAAATGCATTGTCTCCATTTCTAGGCACTGCCCCCTAAAATGTATATGAATTACAATGACTGCCTTATTTGGACTTGAAGACTGCAGTGATCAACAGCACATTCTCAATACAGAATCTGCTGAAGATACACCCAAGTCTCCTGGTCTTCCCTTCTGAGTTTCCATCATGTCTTATTTCAACTTGTTTTGTTGGTAAATCACATGGAATACTTGTGTTCTTCTGTTATCTGCATTGGAAAGAGTCACGAGAAAAGCTAACCCGACTTGGCCATTTAAGAGTCATGTTTAATCTTCATTTGTTTAATCATTTTGTGTTTAAAAGATGTCTAATAGCCGTCAAACACAACCCAGACGTCTAAAACAAGGCAAAATTTGGGCTGTCAGGGAAGATTTAATAGACGTCTGCCAGAGCCCAATAATAGGCTAGTCATCAATAACAAAGAAATGAAATGATGGGCTCTGGTTTAGACGTCTGTTAAATTTGTAGACGTCAGGGCTGTGCTTGGACGGCTATTAGACGTCTTTTAAATGCAAAATTGCTTGCTGGGATCATTTTTAATATTTAACTATTTTTATTACTGCATATCCAGAGACATAAACTCACCTACAGTACACTCTTCTCACTTCACATTAAATGTGTCACATACAAGAATGTACAAAAAAGTCATTAATAAACAGTCTTTTAGTCATAAGTTTAACCTGACGTTTAACCATAAGTTTAAGCTTTCTCTGTCATTTTCTCAGGCTGATAGAAGATTTTAAGTTTATACAGTTTTGTTAACTTATTTTGGGTTTCAGACAAAACTTTGCTGGCTGGTTTTGGATACCAAAAAAAAAAAAAGTGTTTTACTTGTTTCTTTACTCAGTTTGAAAGAACTCTTTATGGCAAAAAAGGAGAAATGTCTTGGTGTGCCACAAATTGAATTCCCTTCTTGTCCTCTTCATTATTTTTTCTACTATAAAAGTGTCTGGGCTAAACTAAGCTGTTGGTCAGATTTGCACAAAATTTGGGACGCATCATATCAAGAAACTCACGAAAAAAAAGATCAGAAGAATTTAAATGCATCAAAGATAGACCTAAACCAATACAATTCTAAGGACACCTGACAAGCCGTGGACAATTCTGCCAATAGGGGGCGCTACAGCTGAAAAAACACTCCAACCATATGTTCAATTAGGGCTGTATTTGACTTTAAAGGCCCATTCACACCAAGGACGATAACTATAGAGATAACTATATTAGTATCCACACTAATGCACTATATCATGTTTATTCTAAGTGCGCGCTGCTGTTTTGTCTGAGTTCTTAAAAGTGTCGTGTTTCTCTGTGCTGTTATGGTTAGTTGTGGACTTTGCTATTCTTCTGTATTTAAAAAGATTTTTTAGATCTATATCTTTATTTTGATCGTTATAGTTATCATCCTTGGTGTGAACGGGCCTTTAAAAATAGCCTACACTCACAAACTTCACTCGGGCGAATCCCCTCCGCCATTTTGAAGTGCGTTCAACTTTTGTCAAGTGGACGAGGGAAGTTTATTTGGACAGACCCTCGACCGCTCGATTTTGACCGAGGGAGCGAGTCTACTCATACACTCACCCACACACCTACATGATTCAAAGATAGAGAGAAAAGTGGTTTACAGCTGTAAGTTAAGTTAGGACAATTAAGCCGTTTAGAAGAGCTATACTGAAATATAACAGCAGACTTCAAGTGATCAAGGGTGTTCCTTTTAAACCCATTGCAAGGGTTCCCAGTGGGCACTCGTGTAACATAAGCAATGATGTACAAGTGAATGAGACAGAGGGAAGTTAGTGAGAGAAGGGCATAAAAAAGTGGACTTAAAGGGATGGTTCGGAGTAAAATCAACCCCCCCCCCACCCCACCCACCCACTATGGCTTAGTGCAGGCGTTAATGGATCCAAGGATGTATCTCGTAAATTACCCCACTAATAATGCCCAGAATGGGACCAAACTTCTACAGTAGTACTAATAGGTTCTGTACTCATAAAACGAGGCATTGGGAAGTTTGTAAGTACATCAGGAGTTTATTTAAATAACACTTGCCTGATGGCTAATGCTACCGCTAACCCGGTCACCGGGGTCACTTCAGTGAGTTGGTAAAAGCCTGTAAAAGTCCTGGCAGAAAGCGATGCATGAGGATGTACTGTAACAACGAAAAATTTTTTTTTCGAAGTGTTGACAACTTAGTGTTAACTAATAATTGTTGCAAACTGGTACTGCCAACAAAATATGAGTGCATTCCTGGAACTGGGCGTCGTTACACTACATCCTTATGCATCGCTTTCTGCAGGACTTTTACAGGCTTTTCCCAAATCACGGAAGTGACGTCGGTGTCCGGGTTAGCGAGCCATTAGGCAAGTGTTATTTAAATAAACTCCTGATGTACTTACAAACTTTCCAATGCCTCGTTTTATGAGTACAGAACCTATTTGTACTACTGTAGAAGTTTGGTCCCATTCTGGGCATTATAAGTGCGGTAATTTACCAGATACAGCCTTGGATCCATTAGCGCCATCCGGCTGATATAAGCTCTAACTTTAATAATGTTCAACCAAGGGAAAAAAGGCTTCTGGGGGGGGTTTGGCTCGAGGTCATGGTGCAAAGGACCCTAGGGTTGATTTTACGCCGAACCACCCCTTTAAGTCCTGTTCACACCAAGCATTTAAAGTGGCAGACAACAAAACAGCAGCGTGCAAGAACGTAAACGTGCAATGATGTGGATATAGTTATAGTTATCTTTATTTCTATCGTTATAGATATCGTTCTTGATGTGAACATGCCTTTAAACGCAGCCTTTGTTGAAAATCAGTTAGCCTGTTCTTTGGGGCAAATGCTAACATCAATATCACTCAAACATGGCCACCAGCAGACATTCACATTTCTGCACGTGCTGACTGGATGCTGTGGGGTGAGTTTCACTACACAATACCTAACGCAAGACAGTTTCATTATAAACTTTGTATTAAATATAAGCTACACTCGGATTAGGTCAAACAAAAATGAAGGACACGTGTAGTGCGTTCATTATAGGGTGTGTGAGAAAGTAACCTGGAGTGCCTGTGTGAATAGATCGAGAAACTGCATATTTATTATCAATATTAAGAGATAACCTCAGACACGGGATATTTTCACTTACTGTCACAAGCAAGCAGGGATACTGTTGTTCATTACCATTATTGTTGTCTACAATGAACTAGTTGAAAGCTTATGACATATCTCATGACATATCACCATTTAAGGCTATTCTATTTATAAAGATACTGATACAGGACCTGTACATTTCATTCATAATATTATATATTATATACTGTATATTCCCCTTCATAACATTTCATATCAGTATCGTCACTCATAACCTTACCATGTGTAGCAAATTTGGTGAGAATATAACTATAATAAATTGACCTTTTTATTAATAACTCTGCATTATACATGATAAAGTTCTTAATTCCTATTAATTTGTTATCATAAACAATTTAATTTTAAATTTCTATAAATAAAAATGTGTCTGTCATTCTAGTTTTCTGAAAAGAATTTTGGTTCATTTACTTGTGGAGATTCAGGTCGATATATTTGTTGGTGGCCCATAATGACTAATTACATGAAGCAAACTTCATGTGTTTCATTCATTGCTGATGCTCATAACAGATCATTTTCTATACGCAGAGGGCATATATTTATTCCAATGTGACTGACAGATGAGGAGCTATAATGCTGACCACAAGAGAATAATAAATCCTTAGGTCTAATCTTTATCCATCAGTTTGAATGGCTTCTTTCAGCTTCAAGTCAGTTGTCTCTTTGGGAACTACCATCATTTCTGAGCGCTCTTACAATATGACTTTGCAGTAAAAACACATAATATTTGTAAAGACGTGTGTCAATCTCCCATATAGCCTAGTATTGGTGCTTTAAGCTATATTTGTACTGTTGTTGTAGATTTTGTATCCTTGCTGTGAATAATTAAAGAAAAAACGTGAATCTTCCTCTATTGAGACCTGCTACAAAACCTCCTCAAAGGAATATTTTATGAATTTATTGATACTACAAATAACAATTATGACAGATCTACAAAGTATAAACCTTATACAAATTTGTTCACTTCATCGTTTACAAACGGATTGCCTGTCACCGCATTGCTCAAGCTAAAGTTGAGCTTTCAACATTAATGTCACTTATGTTTTATTATTATTATTTACATAAACAAATACAAACACAAGAAATCTGTCCTCAAACTTTTGAAAGTGCAACACTCTTAAAAATAAAGGTTCCAAAAGGGTTTTTTCCCCTTTCTTTCCGCAATGCCAAAAGAAAAACTGGGTTCCTCAAAAGAGACTCTCAGCGAACAGTTCTTAAAAAGCAGTTTTTCTCAGTGTGAAGAACATTATAATAATCTATAGAAGCTTCTTCTACTATCCAAGGTTCCATGGATGTTAAAGGTTCTTCATGGGACCATCAATGCCAATAAAGAACCTCTATTTTTAAGTGTATCTGTGTTTTTTGTAGTAATTTACCAACTAACTCGCAAAATTACACACATTGTAAAGAGCTTTGTGTTGTTTTTTTCCTGAGACACACTCCATAGTTTAATTCCAACGCTATAAACACGTGATACCAGTCAGGAATCTTAAGATAAAAACATTACAAACATTTGAAATGACATCTGAATATCACATATAATGCATTTCTATTACAATCAATTTATAAAAGCAAATAGTAGTAAAATATCTCAGTCCATCCAGGTCAGGAGATGTTAGCCATTTCAAACACGAGAGTTTAAGCAAATGTATATGTTTTGCCACACTAAGCATAAGATGTTTGGCAAGTCAACTAATTTAGGAACTCCTTTATAGTAGATTAAGGCGCTAATTTCTATTCTATTACCTCGGCCTTCTCTGCTCCATTCCGTTGGGCAGGAACCCCGCGATAATGGGAACTGGCCATATGAGGGCAGCAACGCTCCATATAATGATGACTAAAGTCATGAAACAAGCCACCAGAGTGGATTCGATGGGTTTGCGGTTGAGCCTCCAGCTTCGATCCCCCTTCAGCTCGTCCAAAGCGAAATCCACGCAGCAGAAGTGCACGGAGTCGCCCGTCTGCGGCCCCTCGGACCTGCCCCGTCTGAATCTCCGGTACCGGGACAGCCCGCACCCGACGCAGAGCCGGAACTCCTGCTGGCCGCCCGTGACGCCCAGGTGCTCGATGTACACCGGCGAGATCGCGCGGTTGAAGGCGGCGGAGAAGAACGCCTTGCCGTGGTTGTTGGTGGTGTACATGAGCACGTCGCACTGGAAGCCGAAGTTGCTGTCCCAGCGCGCCACGAGTTTGGTGGGGAGCCTCTCCACGCTCACGTTGCACGTCGAGGAGGCTTCGGGCTCCTCCACGGATCTCTTCGAGTAGCCCACATCCACTTCCAGACTGGCCATGAACCTCCCGGAGGAGTTGACGGGCGGCAGAAGCAGGTCCTCGTCGCTCCAGCTGTGTGCGCAGCGGCCGGGAGCGCTCAGAGCCAGCAGGAGAGTGATGGAGATGCTCAGCATGGCAGACCGCGCGGTTCCTCCAGGCGCATGGTGGTCTCGCACTCGCTCTTTATTCCGTGGTAGTTGCCTGGCAGTCCGTCATGTGTGTGCTCCATCAGTTGCGCGTGTGTCCTGTGCGCGCTCGGAGAGCGCAGTGTGACCGAGCGCACGGTTGCGCGTCAGTGACAGGGAGTTCTGCTCCTTCACCTCACTGCTTGCTTCAGCTCGTCTACAGGGGGTAGGAGGCTTCACATCACAGCAGAGCCAACTCGTACACTTCAGATGACAGTAGGCGATCACGTGGGCTCAGAAAGACCATTTCACGCACTGAAGATTGACACTCTTTAACCCTCTGGGACTGTTTGTGTGTCGGTCAAAAATGATTTCAATGAAATGATTGTACTTTATTTTAGTTCGAAAATGTTTTTTATTTTATTTAAGATTTTGTGTTCCTAGGGGATTTTATGGTACTAAGTTATATTTATGTAGTAGTTAAAATCCATTTATTCACTTTTTGTTGAGCATGAACCATTTCCAACTTAAAATGTGATAAATCTTGAATGCTTTGGAGCAGACTGAAGTTAGGTCTCTTTTTAAAGACAACACTTGGCAGATTATTTCTGAAGTGAAAAAAGATTAAAAAGGGGAACTTTAAAACAGTTAGAAAAATTTACATTTATTGTTATGAATTTTTTTTTTATATGAATATGGTTTTTATTTATTTAGTTTTACTCTAAAGCTGTGAGAAAATCACAACCATGAATCTAAACAAGTTGTGCTTTGTTTTGTTTGTCCATTTTTGACCGCAAACAGTAAACGTGTGACTGTTTTCAGGATGATTTAACCTTTTCTAATCGTGTGTGTGTGTGTGTGTGTGTGTGTGTGTGTGTGTGTGTGTGTAGCAAGTGCCAAAACCTTTACCAAGTTTTGTACCATTCCAATAAATTAAGAAAATTCTAATATATATATATATATATGACCGAACAAAACCAAAGGGGGACTTTTTACAGAGATGCCATGGGTTTTGGTACCCCAAAGAATCTTTCTTAAAATAACCATTTTTTTTCTCAGAGTGAAGAACATTTTATAAAGAGCCTTTTATGGAATTGAAAGTTACTATAGATGTTAAAAGTTCTTAAAGGAACCATCAATGATAGAACATCTCAGTAACTATAAGGTCTTGAGTCTAAAAGTGTGCATGTTGGTTTCCAACACCAACTGATTCTTTTTTTCAACCAACTTCTCTTTTATCAATTTATTTTTGTAATATCGGCTGAATGATCAGTTTTTATTGAACACAATAAAAGCACACTTAAATACATTCATACAACTATAAAATAGGCTGAACTGTGTCGCAAATCGCCACATGTTTTAAATTTATATTTTAAAATATTTCTCTGCAAACACAATGGTATCCTTTACATTTTTATTACGTAGGCCCATTTGGTTTATTGTTTAATTGTTGCTGAAAATAGTGATTTTCAACTGTGAATTGTGTGACACAAAGAGGGGTCACCAAAGGTCAGCATGTGTTAAATGACCTGTAACTGAACTGGCAGAAATGTTCAATAGCTTTTTGTTGTGTTAAATAGACTTTAATATATTAATTGGAGTAAAAAAGTATGGTGACTGGCTCCAATTTCCCTTATATTTCGGTCAGTGACAAAAAGTGTTCAAGATAGCAAAACATCTTTTTTTCTTTTTTTTGTAATGTTTGATAATATTTTCATGTTTTGATTAAATGACTTTAAAAATGTGATTTGGTGTAATTATTTGTTTGCATGTCTACAGGGGTCCTCTATCATTTCCAGTTTTATGGTTTTCATGAGAACAAAATGGTCTGTTAGTTATATCATCATTTCAAACAGAAGTTTGTTAATATTCTTTTTTTTTAAATCAATACAAATAATAAAATAGATTACAGAATAAACAATAAAATTGTTCAAGGGTTTCAGCCTTATTGTTTTTGTCTTTTACAATAGAAAAATATCTAAATGGATTTAAATAAGACTTCTGAAAAACATGTTGAGATTGAGTACTGTATAAAGATGAAGTTTAACCAACATAAACCTTTGAATGAATGTTTCTATTTTACGAATTAACACTTGTCTCACATGCGACCCCTGCTTCAGACAGACTCGCCTGCATCCTGAGGGAACATCTCACCAAATATTCATATGTTTATAGACCTGTCACGTGATGCACAAAAATGAGTCATGTGAAGTTCAGCACTGATTCATTCACTTTACAATGAACTTCTTTACAATATGCTTATCATCAGACACTGAAGTAAAGAATATTTGAATGATACTGTTGCATTAATAAGAATTTTACAACGTCTTGTCTCTGCAAGATGACAAATGTGACCCTGGATCACAAAACCAGTCACGAGTCGCACGGGTATATTTTGTGGCAATAGCCAACAATACATTGGGTCAAAATTATCGATTTTTCTTTTATGCCAAAAATTATCAGGATATTAAGTAAAGATCATGATCCATGAAGATATTTAGTAAATTTCCCACCGTAAATATATAAAACATTTATTTTTGTGAGTGAATGCAGCACAATCGCCAACATAAATGCACAACTTTAAAGGAGATTTTCTCAATGTTTCGATTTTTTTACACCCTCAGATTCCAGATCTTCAATAGTTGTATCTTATGGGGCGCCGTTTGTAAAGCGACTCACGCTGAAAATAACAGCAACATTTTGTCACATTTAGCTTCAAACAATGTTTAAAAAACTGGTATGAATTTTTTACGTCACTTTTTACCACATTTACAACAATATTTGTCAACTTAGAGATATTTTAAATAGTTAAATCTAAATATTAAATGTTACACCTAAATGTTAAATCTAAATATAAATCTAAATGTTAAATCTAAATGTTACACCTAAATGTTAAATCTAAATGTTAAATATAAATATAAATCTAAATGTTAAATATAAATATTAAATCTAAATCTAAATGTTAAATGTTAAATCTAAATATTAAATGTTACACCTAAATGTTAAATCAAAATCTAAATGTTAAATCTAAATGTTAAATCTAAATCTAAATCTAAATGTTGAATTTAAATCTAAATGTTGAATCTAAATGTTTGTTTTTTTTAAAAACTGGTATGATTTTTTTTACGTCACTTTTTACCACATTTACAACATTTGTCAACTTACAGATATTTTAAATAGTTAAATCTAAATATTAAATGTTACACCTAAATGTTAAATCTAAATGTTAAATCTAAATGTTAAATCTAAATCTAAATCTAAATGTTGAATTTAAATCTAAATGTTGAATCTAAATGTTTGTTTTTTTAAAAACTGGTATGATTTTTTTTACGTCACTTTTTACCACATTTACAACAATATTTGTCAACTTACAGATATTTTAAATAGTTAAATCTAAATATTAAATGTTACACCTAAATGTTAAATCTAAATGTTAAATCTAAATGTTAAATCTAAATCTAAATCTAAATGTTGAATTTAAATCTAAATGTTGAATCTAAATGTTTGTTTTTTTAAAAAACTGGTATGATTTTTTTACGTCACTTTTTACCACATTTACAACATTTGTCAACTTACAGATATTTTAAATAGTTAAATCTAAATATTAAATGTTACACCTAAATGTTAAATCTAAATGTTAAATCTAAATCTAAATGTTAAATCTAAATCTAAATCTAAATCTAAATGTTAAATCTAAATGTTAAATATAAATATAAATGTTAAATATAAATATAAATGTTAAATATAAATATAAATGTTAAATATAAATATTAAATCTAAATCTAAATGTTAAATCTAAATGTTAAATCTAAATCTTAAATCTAAATGTTAAATCTAAATCTAAATCTAAATGTTGAATTTAAATCTAAATGTTAAATCTAAATCTAAATCTAAATGTTAAATCTAAATCTAAATCTAAATGTTGAATTTAAATCTAAATGTTAAATCTAAATCTAAATGTTGAATCTAAATGTTTCGGGTGAAACTAAATATTTAACTAATATGCAAATTCAAAATGCCGGTAACAGGAAGTGCCAAAATAAAAGCTCGAGGTGGTCAGTGTGTGTTATTAGCATGGTTTATAGTGTCAAATAACGAATAAAAAACATCTCATCCGAGGAAATGGACTCTTGGACATGGATTATCGTGATAATAACTAGCCTACCTAAAATAATAAACACGTTTGGAGAAACTTTATTTGAAGAGTAGGCTAGTGTCACTTTTATGAAAAGTGCGGGACTTATGACCTGTAGCCATAATAGCCAGCCACTAGGGGGCTCACTTTGACTGAATGTCATGTCATTACTCTCATCACGATACTCTACAGTTTCTCCAAACGTGACTATTATTTTAGGTAGTTATTATCGTTATATTATAGTTATTATGATGAGATGGTTTTTATTCGTTATTTGAAACTATAAGCCATGCTATAAACACACACTGACCACCTCGAGCTTTTATTTTGGCACTTCCGCTTACCGGCATTTTGAATTTGCATATTAGTTAAATATTTAGTTTCACCCGAAACATTTAGATTCAACATTTAGATTTAGATTTAACATTTAGATTTAGATTTAACATTTAGATTTAACATTTAGATTTAGATTTAACATTTAGATTTAATATTTAGATTTAACATTTAGATTTAACATTTAGATTTAACATTTATATTTCGATTTATATTTAACATTTAGATTTAACATTTAGATTTAGATTTAACAGCCTAGATTTATATTTAGCATTTAGATTTAATATTTAACATTTAGGTGTAACATTTAATATTTAGATTTAACTATTTAAAATATCTCTAAGTTGACAAATATTGTTGTAAATGTGGTAAAAAGTGACCGTCAAAAATTCATACCAGTTTTTTAAACATTGTTTGAAACTAAATGTGACAAAATGTTACTGTTATTTTCAGCGTGAGCCGCTTTACAAACGGCGCCCCATAGTATCTCAGCCAAATATTGTCCCATACAAACCATACATCAATGGAAAGCTCATTTATTCAGCCTTCAGATGATGTTTAAATCTCAATTTTAAAAAATTGACCCATGACTGGTTTTGTGGTCTAGGGTCACTAATATAAAGGCTAAATGTTTTTATATGAAACATGTATGAGTAGTTTTGTTTGGGGATGTTTAAATGGCTCAATTAGTGCTTGAGCGTTTGATGCGAGAGCCAGCTGATGTGAATGAGAGCCAGCTGAAAGATGAACTCCCGTCTGCCCTCCATGCTCCATGATTTTAAAGCAGAACGGGTTATTCATCCTCTCACCTTGCCGATCCCTTTCCTTCACACCGTCCAAATTCCCAAATACTGGCCGCTGAAATAAAAAATATGCTCCACACAATGTGACAGTGAACAGAGGAAAATGTAAATGACTTTCTTGTTCATTAATTATGCTATAAAAATGTAAATTGCTCCGGTGCCAAAAATGCTAATGGGACCAAGATAAAAGCCTCCTTTGTCAAAGCAGAATGTATGAAAGATTCAGAATATTTCTTTTTAAAATCAGGAAAGAGGGAGAATCTGAGTTTCCTATTGGCTTTTTGAAGAACCCCACTTTCTGAAAAAAAAAAGAAAAAAAAGCAAACACACATTTACACTGTAATTAGGTATTGGCATTGTCTTGTTTCTTTCCCCTGCCGGTTCAAGTTCCTGTTTAGATTAGGCTCTAGATGTTTCATTGATTCCAGGTCTTGCATTTCCTTCACGCCACTTAAGACGGATTGTTCCACTGTCCCGTCAAAACACAGACACCAGAAAACCTCTGTCACCGTGTAGAGTCTGCTGTGACACAGATCTCAAAGCACTGAAATAAGGAAATTAACATAAAGGGTTATCAGTGTTAAGGCCCCAATAAACTTTAAGAGAAATCAAAGAACACACTGGTGTGACGTCATTTATATGGAGCCCCTAAAGGGACATGGTGATGGACAAATAGAAGACGAAATGAAAAATTATTTTTGCGTTCCTTCAAGAAACTTTGCATTGGCTCAAACAAACAAAAAATTTCAGAAAGGCAAAAGTTTTGCGAGTGACCTCAAATGCATTTTCTCCCTCTCCTATCTCATATTTTTTCCATCACCATGTCTCATTTAGGCCAAAACTAAGTTAATTTGGAATTAGTTTTCAGAGTTCCAAACAGCTTGCCAAAGTGAACTTTTCAGAATAGTCACTCCAGCTGGTAAACACATTAAAGAGTTAGTTCACCCAAAAATGAAAATTGTGTCAGTAATTACACTCCCTCATGTTGTTCCAACCCCGTAAGACTTTCGTTCATCTTCGGAACATAAATGAAGATATTTTAGATGAAATCTGAGAGCTGGATCACTCCTCCAGGCTTCTATGTAATCGATATCTGCCGGCCCAGAAAAGTTAGTAAAGACATCGTTAAAATAGTCCAAGTGGCTCAACCTTAAGTTTATCAAGCGACGAGAATACTTTTTGTGCGCTTGGGTTGTACGTCAGAACATAGGCTCACTATTCAGAATGTAGAGCCTCCGTTCTGACGTACAACCCAGAAGCGCTGCGCTGTAACACTACGTCAACTCACTCAGAGAAACACAGGAGAACATGAAGAGTTGGATATAGTCGTTATTTTTGTGGGTTTTTTTTGCACACAAAAAAGTAAACTTATAGGTTAAACTATAAACTTAAGGTTGAGCCACTGTAGTCACTTGACTATTTTAACGATGTCATTACTAACTTTTCTGTAATGGCAGAAATCGATTACACAGAAGCCTATGGAGGAGTGAGACAGCTCTCAGATTTCATCAAAAATATCTTAATTTGTGTTCTGAAGATGAACAAAAGTCCAGTTCTGCTCCTACCATCGACTCACGGAACCAATGAGATCTTCTTCAAAGACGTCACACACTTTTAAAGGAGATGCAAGTATCGCATATTTAAACAGAGGTTTAATAATAAGCGGTAGACGACTCTTAATGAGGTGCTTTGAAAGAAGAAAGCTGATGGTTCTTTTCATAGAAAAATGATTTTTTTTCCATATTTTCATTTCTCAGTTTCATTTCCGGTTTCATTCTGTCACTTACCATTTTACCCATGCATGTATGATTGTGTGTATGTGTGTTTAGATTAGTTGTGTTTGTGATTTAGTTAATAAAACTTCTGATTGGTTCTGATTCTCTTCTTGCAACAGTCAATTTAACGATTTCTGATCTTGTGACACGCTCTAAGCGCTGTACATGCTATAAGAATTGTTTTTTGGTGGCCATGAAAAATAACCTTTTCTTAGAATCAATGAGTAATCAAAAGTGTCCGCTGGACGAACTGATTAATTGATTGTAATTTTAATTTAGCTACATCAAGTTAATCCAATTAACTGATCCAAATATTCATAATTAATCATAAAAAGTTATGATTTATTTATTATTAATATTTCCCCTTTGAGCTAATTTGTTACAAATATTTTTTATTTGTTACACTTGTGCCAAGTTCTGTTTATGATTTTTTTTTTTTTACTTTTAGAATGTTTTCAACAGGTTTTGATTTTGACTCAGAATGTGTTAAAGTGAATAATGAGATGTTTATAAACCACAATCTTTTCTTTTTTTTTGTCCTGAACCAAAGCCCAATTCTAGTATTTTTAAATGTGCACAACTATTTTGTATTTTTTTAAACAAAAAGTTAACATCAAACTACATAGTTCTGAAAGCACCACAGAGTCAAATTTACTTCAGCAACATTCTTGGTTTTATTGTGTGATTATATAGAAATCCTTATAGAAATATAGAAATCACGAATCCTTCCATTCTGGTATGCAACTCCTTTTCCTGTTATTCAAGTTTACACAAATCTGTCAATTTGATGAATCAAGTCCCGCTCCACATCTTTTCTTGTTGAATATTGTTGCACTGGAATTTCATGTTTACCTTAAAGGGGTGGTATAATGCCTTTTTCACAAGATGTAAAATCAGTCTCTGATGACCCCAGAGTGTGTATGTGAAGTTTAAGCTCAAAATACCCCACAGATATTTTTATATAGCGTGTTAAAGTTGTCACTTTTTGAGGGTGAGCAAAAACACACCGTTTTGTGTCTGTCCCTTTAAATGCAAGTGAGCTGCTGCTCCCGGCACAGGGGGCGGAGCTTCAACAGCTTGCACTCACACAGACATGCACTGAACATTTCAAAAACTTTTAGCCTTTTATATTCAAACCGGAGTCAAAGATGGAGAGACTCAAGAAGAAGTGACAACATGTAGAAGCAACAGGACATTTCTGAATGGTTAGTTGGTGAATTTATGTAGCTGATGTGGAGTTATTTTCTAGTCATTGATTGGCATATTCTGTCTTGATGATCTATAAATCGGGTTCAGGGGGCGGGGTTTATGTAAATTCTAGGGTTGGTGATGTCACTAACCCGGGAGGAATGTCGTGTAGTCTCTGCCAGCCGTTTGTTGTAGTCTAACCCTAACTTTGCAGATGTTGTTTATGCTCAAACTGCAACATTACACACTAACTAAAGTTAGAAAAGTCAAATCATAATCAACCACCCCTTTAATAAGGGCTATGAGAAATGATCTTAACACTGAATAAATTACATTCCTGACCTTTAATGGATGGTGTTGACTGAATAAAATGGCTAGACTCTGAGGTTGAGACAGGCAATATGCAGCGCAGGACCAATTCCCTTGAGAATCCCAAATGATGCGGACGCTAATTAGTAATATTAATGAATGAGAAGCAGGAAGGGGAAAGAGCAGAGAGATGAGACTGATGCACACAGGGGAGTGACGGAGCTGTCAGCATGATAATCCACAGGAACAGTGATGGAAAACATCAAAAACACTGATCACACGTCAAGCTCCTGTTGGACGGCTGCGCTGCACAGGACATGTTTTCGCAATTCTTCTTACATATTTTGTGTTGGATGATGCTTTTAAAAATCTTAGGGCTTGGATTAGATATAAGTAACCTTAACTGCTGACTTTTCCACTGCAGTAAGCTTTCTTTGTTTCTAAAATCTGTGATTGTTAAGCAAAGACAATGACAATTCATAATCAAGTATTCCAGAGAGCTGCGTGATATAGCTATTATAATGCTCAGCAGGATACTCTCTCTCTCTCTCTCTCTCTCTCTCTCTCTCTCTCTCTCTCTCTCTCTCTCTATTCTATGAATACTCTCTGTTCTGTCTGGTTTTGGTCCTTCTCAATCAGATCAATGAGCAAAATGAACAGAAATAGTTCTTAACATTCTGAAACTCCTCGATCCGAGATCTTTAAAATGACTCCACAACCATGTTAAACAGTGGTGGAAAGTAGGAAGTATTTTACTTCTTTTAGTACATTTTTTCTTTATTAGAGTATTTCTATTTTGGGAAACTTTTATTTCACTGCATTCCAAAGCACAATATTGTACTTTTTACTCCACTACATTTAATAATGCAAACTGATATTCATGTATCTTCCCCACTCCTGTAGCAGTTTCAAATTATATAAAACTAGTATGTTTGTATTTCGTTCTGTCATGCTGTCATCATTTACTCACCCTCTTCTCTTTCCAAACCCGTAAGACCTTCGTTCATCTTCGAAACACAAATGAAAATATTTTTGATGATTTCTGTCCCTCCATTGACAGCCTTGCAACTACCACTTTGATGCTTCAAACACTTCATAAAGATATCGTAAAACTAATCCATATGAACTGAGAGGTTTATTCCCATGTCACGCAGCACGTCTGAGCTTCAGCAAGAGGTTTGTTCTCGCGTGTCAAGCAGGTTCGGTTTGTGTTCGCTGTTTATATGTGAATAAAAGACTAAATTGAATCAGTTCATCATATAAGGCGATCAAGTCTCTTCAGAAAATTTGAACTAACCATTCAACCACTAAACCAATTCATATGGATTAGTTTTATGATCTCGAATCAATGACAGAATTCGAACTAACCTTTAACGCATTTTTAACGCACCGATCAGTACTTTTTATGCTTTTAATCCTCAAGTACATTAAATATCAAGAACTTTTGTACTTCTACTCTAATAAAATGAGTACTAATAATTTTACTGGAGCAATACTTGATTTGTGTACTTCGTCCAACACGGCATGTTAAACCATAGAAAGATAAAGCAAACTAGGAAAACAAACCTACAGATGAAGAAACTTAAATTCAAAATGCAAAGGAAGGAATATATTCATCTGAGAAGAAGAGCTATGAAAACAAATGAATAATTTACAAATAATGGAGCCGAAACTTGAGTCAAAATTCAGTATTGGGAAAATGCAATTAGATGCTTTTAAAGGGTTTTTAGTACTGCAGTGCAATTTAGCAAACAGCATTCTGATAAAAGCGCTCATGAAAGTAATAATAATGCAACTACATTTTTAAAATAATTTTTTTAAGAAATTATTAAATTATTTACCTATTGACTGCTGCCAGCACACAAGTCACCAGAGTGTTGGTTGCTAGGGCATAGCTTTGAGGTTGCTAAGGTGTTCCGAGTGTTTTTTAGCACATTATCATGCAGCTAGAATGTTGCTGGACGGTTTCTGGGTGTTTTTGACCTTCAATAAAATACACTGGGGTCCCACCAAGTGCGGCATGTTTTAAGAACTTGTACAGGAGTGTAGCACCTTATCTGTCACATGCAAAGTGGAGGAAGTGGAGGAAGTGTGTTTAAAGTGTGAGTGGATGCATGCCTGTATAATGTAATTTACACTACAGTCCTCGAAATAGTGGGGTATTGGCCCAATTCTGCGCTCATGTTCTCGTAGGCTACAGCTCTGCTCAAATGCTCTGATACCAACAACCGATACGATAGGCCAACCACGCAGCGAGTGAAGAAAATAATGAGAGAGAGAGAGAGAGAGAGAGAGAGAGAGAGAGAGAGAGAGAGAGAGAGAGAGAGAGAGAGAGAGACTGTTGAATGCTCTTGATTGCTAATGTTCACTCAGCACACATGCATCATTTAGATTAAAACTAAACAAGTAAGTAAAACATGAACTGTTATGTGATTTATTTATAACGAGTGGTTCCCTACATTATTATAGGACGTTTGCAGGTCAAGAAGTTTCATGAACGCAAACATCCAAAGCGCGCGCCCTGAAAGCTGCCTCAGACAGTGCGTGAATTTAATTGAATTCTCTTTCCAGTCTTGCGCTTGAACGGACAAATCCACACAAAATTATGTAAAACGTCCGTCTTGGCGAGTATCCTGGTAAACATATTCGGTTATAGCTTAATGAACGTAAACAAAGAAAACGCATGTAAAGTAGGGCTATGTTGGAGCCGCGCATTCGGTCTTAAAGGGACAGCAGCCTAATAAACCTGCTGCTGTGTTTTTATTACTGTTAATCAAAATACAAAAGACAAAGTAATCACTCACAGCTACTGACTGAATTTCTTTAGTAACTTTATAAAGATTTATCTATATTTTATTTATACAGTGATGTATATGCACGTCACAGTCATGTTCAGTTTGCTTTGTTTTCATTCAGTCACATGTGTTTCCTTTGTCTAGTTTCCCGCCACTTATGAGTTGCCATGGTTACTGATATGATTAGTAAGGTAAGGTTTTACTCATAGACAGTAAAAGAAATGGACACAGCGACCCCATTGGAACTCAATGGAGACAAGTGAAGCCCATTTTCAGCGATTTCTTAGCACTTCCTTTCCTGACGCACAGACTCAAACCGAGCAAAGCGTTTCACGGACCACGTGAGCAAACCGTCTGTCTTCTAGTGGCTGTGCCGAGAGAAATCTGAATCATTCCCTTCCGAATCTTGCAGAGACGGAGAGTGTGAGTACGAGCTGTCCATGAGCGATGAGCAGGAGAAACTTTTAGTAGGTGTTCTGATTAATTACTTTGCCATTTTCCCTCCACGTTTCCCCGATTGCCCGCGAGCTTATCCTCCTGTCCATACGGTAATCTCTCTACTGTGCGACAGAGAGTCGAGTGGTTATGACGCAATCGTTAGCCTACTTTTACAAAAACTGCTTCTACGGGCCCATAACATAAGCTACAAGGTAATGGAGCATTTTATACATTGCCGTGTTTCTTTAGAAATAGAAAATGGACAAATGGAGTCTTCAAACGCCTCAGATGTAAAGTTATTCGCTGTCAAAGTGACGCCAAAATGAATGGAAGTCAATGGGATTGCTAACGCAAGTGAAGTTCCGCTCAAGATGGCGGCACCCGGCCGACTTCAACTTCCGGTCGACTTCCTTCCCGCCTGGTTTTACTTCTTCCATAAGGTTTTACTTCTTCCAACCCCTTTTCAGACATGTTACAGAGTGTTAGTGTATATGTGGTTGTGTTTATATGTATGCATTTGTGTATATATGTAAGCGTTTGTATATGTAGGTATGTTTATGTACCTGTATAGGGGTGTATGTATATGGGTATGTATGTATGCACGTATGTGGGGGTAGGTGTGGATATATATATGTAGGTACATATGGATATGGATGTGGGTTTCTATGCACATATGTGTATATGTGCTCAATTTCTTGTGTGAGTTAAAGACTGGCTATATATGATAGAAACAAAGTGTATGAACTTGTTAACATGTCTGAAATTAATCTAATAAATACAAATAAATACAATACAATTAGTCCTAGCTCAGCTGTGTCTCCTTATTATCCTTGTTTGTGCCACTACTTAAAGGGATACTTCACCGATTATCATTAAGCTTTGTATCAGTAGAAACCCGGTAGTATTTTCGAATGACCGTGCTTCCCCCCCTCTTGTCCCCCTGAGATGAGAGATTTCTGTATTGTGTGTCTGGAAAAAATGCCGTCTGTTCAGTTTCGAGTCGACTAGTAGCCTAGTTGTATCATTTCTTCCGACACTGCCCTCTGTAACCGGTAGGCGTGGCTTGGGAGTGTCCTCGTAGGGCAGCGAAGCAAGTGCATTCTGGGAGTTGTTGTCTTTCATCCACATGAGCCAAAAATACATTTCTGGCTTTTCTCAGTCTAGAAAGCACCAACTTCTAAAATAATTTCACATTTCTACTACATAAATGACCCAATTTAAATACACATTCATCTTTCCAGCGGTGAAATATCCCTTTAAGTTCCTTTGGTCCCTCAGTTCATTGTCGGCTGTTGTCTGTGCACTAGCACACTGTTTCGTATGTTGGCTTGTTATTCGAGTTCATAATAAATCTTATGATCTTTTATAATCATCTTCGTCTTTTGTGGATCTAAGCATTACAATGCAGTATTATTTAAAATTTTATTACTTTTATTCAAATGATGTACCTGAGAACTATACTGTTAGACCTGTAGACCGACCTGAAAAACTCTAAAAACACTGTTTATTTCATTTGTAGCTTTTTGTTGTTGTATTGTGTTTATTTGTGCTATTTGTAATTTGATTATTTGTTCTTTATTACGAACTGCTTACTTGTCTTTTATAATGTTTTAAATTTACAGTAATTAGGCTAGTCGTTTTTACCGTAGTATCAAAATTGTTATAGAGAATTGTGATATTCCAGCTCTAAATATGAGCTGTGCAATGAAATGATAGATCAAATATGATAGAGCAATACAATGAACAGTTAAAGTAACAGAATCTCATACAATACATTTTAGCATGCTTAAGCATGAAAATAACTGAAGGAAATATTTACTAAGCACATTAAGCGAACTACTATGATTCATATTCTGTTGGTTTTTCTACCCAATATATAAAAAAATTACAAATACAGGCATTGATATCGGCAAGTACCAACATTTAAAGTAATGGTATTGGACAAAGTTACAAACTGACGGTAGCCTGTGCAGCACGGATGATGTGTTTTGGTTGGCCGAAACCCAGAAATGAGTTGCATTTGAGCATTTCCTGAAGTCAGTGGGTTTAAAAAAAAAAAGAAAAATGTGGTTGTTAAATGCCTGAAATAAGGTCTGTGCTGAACACAAGCTCAAGATATTTTCATGTTCTACTCTAAACATGATATACATCAGTAATACACTCTTGTAATTTATTAAAAGCTTTTACTTGTCTTGAAAAAGGCGGTTGCTGACAAGTGTCTAAATGGGACTACAGAGTTTGTCGGATATTAAACATCATCAGTAGAACAGGTAAACTTAGTCGATTTCACAGTTGTGTTTATAATAGCGTTCATGGAAAATGTTTTTAAATAAAGACTGAAAGAGTTGTCGAAACTTATTGGTGGAGACGTTGAAGTCATGTGACTGTGGTGTAGTTCGTGTACAGCCTACGATTGTTTTTAGGCTTCACACTTAAGATTTTTTTTAAACAAAATGTTTGAGAATCATAAACTGCAGCGCTCTATTCTGTTTACGCAAATGCTAACTTAAACTTCTCGAGTTTCCTAGTTGGAAATTGGACATGAACGCCCTCTCAAATCATATTTACGAGTGGGAAACTCAGAGATTATTTAGATTCCCGAGTTGGTGTGCCATAAACTTTAAACATGGCGGAGGGAAACGCCTGATGCTCTGACTGCCATTCTCAATTAGTTTTTCCCACAACAACAGATACATCATATTGTCTTGTTGTTATAGTAGTGGATATTTACATATATGAATAGCCATTTGAAGCATATTGTGTGTTTATACACAGCAAAAATAACCAAAATTTTAGAATTGCCAGCAAGATGACAGTCTATAGTGCGATGAATGTTTATGGTTGCCAACTAATGGGACTCTACATTTGATCCAAAATTAAATATCTCCAATACAACCCGAACCTTATCAAAAGACGACACACTCACATGGAGCTATTTTATGTTTTGAGGAATTGGACGAATTATTCTTACGCCCCCCTGACGGTTATGTTTAGGGGTGGGCCTTCATGTTTGCTGCAATAGTACAAATCACACACTGTACAACATACATTTTCTCATGAGATCGAGATGATAATAAAATAGTGATGATCTGTCACTACAAACACACGGCTAAACAGGACAAATAGAAGAGGAAAGTGAAGGAAATGAGGGAGGAAGATTTCATCTCAGATTTGGGCTTGGTTCTCAGAGCCCGAGGCACAGAGGGAACATCATTCATCAGACTGAGAATCACACAGATGCCCAGGACCCTCGAGGACACAGCAGTGAGGAAATAGGATCAGGGAAATGGGCATTTCACATAATTATAACCAGTTCACGACCTGACTAAGAGATCTTCATTACACTGAGGCAGAATGGTCGGATCTAATCACATCTATCTGTGCACGTTGCTTCTATATTAAGTTATTGTATAATATACAGTATATGACGGTAATCACTGATGTTTGCTAACATAAACCACCACATTATTATTATTTGTATGGGCTACTTCTAACCCTGTGTAATAGTAATAGTGATGGTTACTGTGGCGAGCACGACGAGGTCGAGGGCCGTGGGAGGACGGCGCGAGGCCGGTGGCGCGATTGATAATGAGCGACACGTGCGCGACGCACCGGTCTCGCATCTCTCACGGAGGAGCGGAAGCATAAAGGAGGAGCGACGACAGTGAAGAGGGAGAGAGGACAGGCCTGTGTTTTAGTTGATGTTTTTGTGTCTGTTTGTGTTGCCAGCAGTCGTCCGTGAGGGGCTGCTGGCTTTTATTTTCATTTTTGTATTTGATTATTTATTTATTAAAATCTTTAAATGTTCGCCGGTTCCCGCCTCCTTCTTCCCGTAACAACATACCCCGTTACATTGGTGCCGAAACCCGGGAAGAGGGAGGGACACGCTGTCGGAGAGCCCTCGCTGCTGGGAGGAATCGCGGTGCTGAGGAGGTCGGGCAGCACGAGGGAGCGTCGGCCGCCGATTGCTGCCCGAGGCGATGGTGCTGGATCGAAAGAAGATCAGGTGGGACGGAGAGCTCGCTGCCGTGCTCCTGGGTCGAGGAGGGGTGGCTGCCGTCCGAGAGGGAGCGGAGGAGTCGCTCCCGTTCGCCGTGGGCCGGAGCCTGTTGCCGTCGGCCATGATGGGGGCGGAGCAGGGAACGGGAGGCTCGCTGCCGGCTGCCCTCGACCGGAGGAGCCATCGCCGTCCGCCAGGAGGCGGAGGAGCGTCGAGCCGTCCCCCAACGGATGTCCAGTACCATCGCATGGCACCGCGAGTGACTCTCAGCTGGTTGAGGACCGAGCGGCAGTGTGTCCGGGAACCGGATCAAGAATTTTTTATTTTTTTTCCTCTCTCCCCTCTCTCGTCTCTGTCGCTCCTCGTGCTTCCGTCTCCTTTTCCCTCACCTCGTCTATCCATACCTCCAGCCCAGGTACCGCAGCCGCCGTGATCGGTCCCCCCGGGGAGGGGGGAGGGGGAGTAAGCGCAGTCTCGTGGGTGCCCCCCGGCCTGCGAGGGGCGATGGGGGTATGTGGCGAGCACGACGAGGTCGAGGGCCGTGGGAGGACGGCGCGAGGCCGGTGGCGCGATTGATAATGAGCGACACGTGCGCGACGCACCGGTCTCGCATCTCTCACGGAGGAGCGGAAGCATAAAGGAGGAGCGACGACAGTGAAGAGGGAGAGAGGACAGGCCTGTGTTTTAGTTGATGTTTTTGTGTCTGTTTGTGTTGCCAGCAGTCGTCCGTGAGGGGCTGCTGGCTTTTATTTTCATTTTTGTATTTGATTATTTATTTATTAAAATCTTTAAATGTTCGCCGGTTCCCGCCTCCTTCTTCCCGTAACAACATACCCCGTTACAGTTACCATTTAATATTCAACAATATTACTGATCTGCCTGCATTGACACCATTATATGAGAACTGAACTGAGCTGGATATATAGATACATGAACTAAATTAATATCTTTTTTACAACAAAAATGAACCATCACTGAACTTACTTAAGCTGGACTGTAAGCTGTTTTCTTCTAGAAACAAACGTTGCATTATTTTCCTGTTATCTCTGTAAAGCTGCTTTGAAACACTGTGTATTGTAAAAAGCGCTATACAAATAAAGGTGACTTGACTTGACTAACTTAGCAAACATCACTAACAAAATGAACAATTATCTACTCTTAGCTTTCAATGGTTCTTGTACTGTTTTCTTTCTTTCTTTCTTTCTTTCTTTCTTTCTTTCTTTCTTTCTTTCTTTCTTTATGCCTCTAGGGTTGGAAAGCAGAAGAAATGATGCTGGGTAAACCTCCATTTTGTTGTAGAGAGGGATGACCATAATTACAAGAGAGTTCATGCTGATACTTCAATATGAGATCACTCAGATCTTCAGGATCAAGTCAGTAAATACCAAGGGTTTACTCAAACCAAGGCGAGTCCGCTTTTAGCTAATATGGTGAAGCTGGAACCAGCTTCCCAAAGAGACCAGGGGCCGTATTCACGAAACATCATGGGCCCTTTTTAAGGATCTAAGTACATGGTCTAAAGCGCGCTGCACAAGGGCTCTTAGTGCGTCCGAATTCACTTCTGCTAGTTTAACGACGGGGAAAATGGTCGGCAGCGCATGGTCTAAAAGGGTCGTCCCTATTCTCTCAATGAGTGATGGGTGTGTTTTGGGCATAACGTGAAATAAACCAATCAGAGTCTCATCTCCTATTCCCTTTAAAAGCTACGGTGGTTTTCAGACCAGCCTATGAAGGCGCAAATGCATTTGCTATTTAAACAACGTGGGGCAGGACGTGAAAATGATAACTGTGTCGGGCTGAAACTAGCAAAAAACACTGCACCGGGTGTATGATAGAGCCCATAATCTTACCACTATAGTGAATTCTCCTAATTAGCAGTAATAGTGCTTTTAGAAGAGAAAAAAAAACAAACAATGCTGCTGAGACCAACGTTTACCCAGTGCAGACAATAGGACATTATTTTCAACTTGACTGCAATGTTTTATTCTAAATCATTCACTGCACAATGCCTGTACCTAAATGAACTTTTATGTTATGTCATTGCAGATTAAAATCTACAAATCAAAATATTTATTGCATTTATAAGGGGAGAAGGCTCAGCATCGGCTATATCGCCTATTGCCTCAATGGTATATTCAGTGTCTTTGGCCGGATTGCTGAGGCAGATTGTCAGCAACAACCATTTTAGGATTGTTTTTGACTTGACAACACCTTTTGTACCACTATTCACAGATTTAGGAGCTGGTTTTAGAGTTAAAATGCTTTGTGAAATACTCTCAAGGCAAACATGTAGGAGTCCTAAAACTAGGACTGACACTGACATTATTCTTAAGAGTTTATCCTAAATCAGCAAGAGCTACTTTGAGCCTTAAGATGTTTTGTGAATATGGCCCAAGATGTGCTACAACATCTGTTTAACTGTGCATTTACTGAATAAGCACTGTGACACGGTATGTACGACTGATTGTAGCTACTTTATCTTATCCAGGCATCATCTTTTTATTCTTTTTATTCTATTTATAACTGTTTTAATTTTCCTTGTTTTTAATCTTAACGGTTTTAATGTCTGGTTAATTTTGGCACACTGCACACTCAGACATGAGTGAAGAGACACCAGGACTCATAGACGGTGTAAAACATATACACTTGTGTAAAGTAGGTGTATAAGATAACGCAATCCATTAGGGATGAAAAAACACTAGGAAAACTAGGAAAACTGGTGTGCTTCTAATGTAAAATCAGAAACCGAAACTCTCAGACTCTTTTCCATTCAGACAGGGACGCCCCGAATTTAGTAATGATTTTAAACATTCTTATTTTCTGCTTGTTATTTTTATTTCTTATGCATGATATTTTTCTTTCTTTTCTTTCTTTTTTATATCTGTTGTGATTATTTTGAATCATCCATCAATCCATTTTCCAAACCCCTGGGCCAATGTGGGCACAGCGTAATATCATACAGATATAAATTCCTTTTGAATTGTTACATTCCTTAATTAAGGTTTATACATAGTTTCTATGACAGAATTCAATATATATATTTTTTATTACTACTGGAGCTGCAAATTTGCTAAGTTTCAAATGATTATTAAACAGCACAAACTATGCAAAAGCAGCAGCGCTTCCGGTGCACTCGGTGTCCGAATTCACTCACTCGTTTTCATTCACTCCTTCAAGTGAACTATATTGGTGATGTAGGGAATATATAGTGATGTAGGGAATAGTGAATGAGGGTATAGGGTACGATTTCAGACACAGCCCCTGAAACGCCTCCATTGTAGTCTTGAGTTTCTTCCAGGAACGAATACGTCACAAAATTTCTCATTTAAATAATTCATATGCAGAATAAAGGGGCGGGGTCTGGTTGAGTTAGTTAGTAGTGTGTTAAACTGACAGTTATGGTAAGGGGCGGGACATTTCCCAAACACACTCGACCAATCACAACACACTTCTCCAGTCGACCAATCAGAGGACAGTGTGCTTTTCAGAAGGAGGGGCTTCATAGAGACAGGAACAAAACAGAGCGTTACTGACAGACTGGGAAGAGAGGAGATTAAACAATGGAGAATATGTGAAAAATAATGTGCTTTTTTAACATTCAAGCATGAAAACCTGTTCTAGTAGAGCCCAAAAACAAAACCAAGACTTGGTAAAAGGGCACAATAGGTCAACCTTACATACAAACAAAACAAATCTAATCATCAGGGGCCCGTTCTTCGTACGTCGCTAACTCAGTTAGCTGTATTTGATTGCTGACGATTTGGCATGATCTTGGATTGTTTGGTTCTTCGACACTCATCCTGGACTTGCTGTCATAGCAACAGGTGCGCAAAAAGGTCGGGCTTTAATAACGGCACAAACTGTTTGTATTGCATTGAGATTCTTTGCGCGTGGCACTTTCCTTTACACCAGGGGTGCCCAATCCTGCTCCTGCCGATCGACTGTCCTGCACAGTTCATCCCCAGCCCTAATCAAACACACCTGCCTTTAATTTTCAAGTGATCCTGAAGACCTTAATTGGTTGCTTCAGGTGTGTTTGATTAGGGTTGGAGATGAACTGTGCAGGACAGTCGATTGGCAGGAGCAGGATTGGGCACCCCTGCTTTACACTATTGGAGATGCGGAAAACTTGGGGAAAAGTGCTGTCTGTCGTGCCATTCGCAAAGTTTATCTGGCACTCAAGCAGGTTTTAGGGGGGTTTGTGGTATTTCCAAGCCACTTAAGACCACAGGTTGTGAAGCAGAATTTTTTTGCCATTACAGGTACATTATAGCCTGGTTAAAACCAGACCATTCTCAGTAGTAACTGAGTTATGGTCTGGCAAAGCTTCATTAATAACTCATTTCCAAAGGGGCGTAACCAACGGAAGTCACTCAAATGCCTCTGGGCACAATTGGATTGACCTAAAACTCCTAAAACCAATCAGAGATCGTCATGTGTAAAGCCATATGCTGCTTCCAAATTCGCCTATGTTACACTCTATTTTTTTACAGTCTATGGTTACACTACGCCATATGTACTCTTTTTGTGAAGAAAATGTATTTACTTTTGAATGTGTATCAAAAAAGTAGGCAACTTTGGGACATACTACTTCGTCATCTTTATTGGACGGATCTGTCGCGTGCATCCCATCACGTAAACTGCCCTGTCAATCATCTTGTCACAGTTAAAATCCTCTATTAAATCTAATTTAATTTCCTACCGTTTCGGAGAGAAATGTAGTAGCACGTTCATCTGCCAGTGGGACTTTCATGGAGACTGTCCTCATGTGTTTGCAATTTGAATATAATAATGCATTTAAAAGTTGGTGCGCTTCACCAACGGACGTCGCTCAAATGTCTCTGGGCGCGATAGGCTAGACCAAAAACCAATCAGAGCGATCGTCATGTGTAAAGCCCGCCTCCACGTTTCTGATTGGTGCCTTGATTTCTCGGCATGGGGAAATGGACTTGAATGAGCTCTTTGCCAGACTTACTTGCAGAGCAAATCTAAATTTGCCGGAAGTTGTCTGGGTTTTCCCAGGCTAGGTACATTATAATTGTTAATGAAGATCATGCAACCATGATAATGCCAAAAAGTAGGACTTACAGTATTTGTTCCCCAGGCTTCCCTAACGTGATTGGTGCCATAGACTGCACACACGTCCCCATCAAGGCCCCAATGAAGGGGATTTTGTGAACCGAAAGTGATTTCACAGTGTAAATGTGCAGGTAAATTACCATTACGATTCTTAATATTCCAGATTAGTAATATATCAAATAATACAAAAAGTAATGTAATCAAAAAGTATGCAGTTGACTGATTAAAAATATCTTAGATGGTGTGTGACTCAATGTCCTACATCACAAATGTGGAAGCAAAATGGCCTGGTTCTGTGCATGACTCCAGGATTTTCAGAGAGTCACATTTATGCACATTATTTGAACGTGGTAAGGAAAATTTTTATATCAAGCTCACTGTATTAGATACATTAATTCTGAGCCTAACAAAACTGATTTTTTCCATGTGCTTACGATGGGATCCTGCTTGGTGACAGGGTCTATGCCTGCTGGCAGTATTTCATGACGCCATTCCCTGACCCAAACCCCGGACCACAATCCCGTTTCAATGCAGCTCTAGCCAGGACAAGGGCACGCATTGAAGTGACCTTTGGGCAAATCAAGGGAAGATTTCAGTGTCTGAAGGGTCTGAGGGTTGCACCTGACAGGGCCTGTGAGATTATTGTTGCATGTGCCATCCTCCACAATATTGCCACCATCAGAAAGGAGAGGACCCCTGTGGTGGGGGTGTAGCCTGATGATGACCTCCAGCCAGTGCACTTGGACCAACCTAGTGGCAGAGCTGCATGGGACAGAATTGTGGAACACCATTTTTTTTTTTTTTTTTTTACAAACAAAAACCTTCATTAAATGAATAGAAGACGAGACAACATGCTTAGTTCCTTGAGTTTTATTTCAATTATTCTTTGTCAAGAAAAGCCAGTGATGGTCATCTTTTGCCTGCAATAAGATATATTGTTATGCAAGGTCAGCAATAGTACTCTGTGTGAAATAGTGTATTAGCACTTACTCTGAAGTTCCTTTTGAAGCAACTCAATCTCTAGTGCCAGTTTTTTCTTCTTTAAGGTGTCAAGTTCTATTTCTCCCCTTAATTTTTGTTTTTTCAGGTCAAAATACTCAATTTTCTGTTGTAGACTCCGTTTATATAGAGTACGGATATCACCCTGTGCCATGTTTGGATAAAAAGAATAAAAAATAAAAAAAGAAGTCAACACAAGCCTCATGCAACAAAAATAAAAAGTAAAAGTAGGCTACTACACTGCCCACCTCTGTATCACTTTGTGCAGTAGGCCTTTCCTTCTGCAACTCATATTGCAGTCAGAAATAATATGTACACAACTATAAATTAAGTAAAGTTATTTATGCACTTACAAGTACTTCCTCCAAAGGACAGTCATCTGAGAGGGTTTCTTCACTGTCCTGTGCAATGGAAACAAATGGGCATTACAAAGTGTTGCACTTTCTTCCCTTTTGATGTAAAGTTAGAAAAAGTCCACTTACTGCACATATTTCAGCCACCACTTTCTTGGGAACAGGTACAAGTGTTGGTGTATTGTGTACAACTGCACAAAAGAGGAAACGCAATGGCATTACAATGAACTACACTATATGAACAAATGTGATCAGTAACTCATGGCAAAATATTCTTACATTAAGTTCAGCAGTTTTCACCTTCACTTTAATGCAGCAAAAAAGTTATTTTACAGTGTAGCAAGATAATTTAAAGCTCATTTACCAGTAATGAAGGAGTTGCTGCTACTGGTCTCTGGCTGTGGGTCTGAGGAAGAGCTGCCCCCAGGGATGCCCTCCACAAAGGGTCGGTTAACGTTTAACCCCAGGGCCAGCTCTTCTGCCGGGGTGTAATGTGGGGGAGCAGGACCACCACCTGTTTTTTTCAGCTCAGCCTTTTTCTTGGTTGCTGTTATAAACAGACAAACACATCATTTAACAGTGTTTTTCTTTTGTAAAAGAGACAAAGAACAGTAGAAGTAGAAAATATTACCATTTTGAAGAATATTCTTGTACTTCACTTTTACTTGTTCCCATGTTCTAGTGGGTCCTGAGGTGGCTCTGTCATTAAGCAATTATGAAATTATTAAAATACAAGAATTATAAAAAGTGATAGAACCATAACATGGTGAGCACTTACCGGTACGCATTTAATTTGTCTGCTACTTTTTGCCAGCCCTCTCTCCTGGCTTTTGCGCACATTGAGGTGTTCCCTGGCATTTTAATTAAGGTTTCATATTCTGCATAACCTTCAAGCAATAACTCTTGCTCTGCTGCGGTAAAAAAATGTGCGCGCTCTTTGGCCATGGTGAGCAGATAGCAGCGTTGCTGATCAATGTTTCTACTATCGATACATATCCTCTTTTAAACCAACGCATGAACGCGCAGTTATCTCAGATAACTCAATCCAGCTATACTAATCATATCCGGCAGGTGTGTTTGAAGAACCTAATTAGCCAGATCATGATTAGCACGATGATATCATCTTGGATGTGTAATTTGATCTCGGATGTTTTAAGCAACGTACGAAGAACGGGCCCCAGTTCACGACCTGACTAAGAGATCTTCTTAACACTGAGGCAGAATGGTCGGATCTAATCACATCTATCTGTGCACGTTGCTTCTATATTAAGTTATTGTATAATATACAGTATATGACGGTAATCACTGATGTTTGCTAACATAAACCACCACATTATTATTATTTGTATGGGCTACTTCTAACCCTGTGTAATAGTGATAGTGATGGTTACCATTTATTATTCAACAATATTACTGATCTGCCTGCATTGACACCATTATATGAGAACTGAACTGAGCTGGATATATAGATAAATTAACTAAATTAATATCTTTTTTACAACATAAATGAACCATCACTGAACTTACTTAAAGCTGCAGTCGGCAAGTCTGGCAGATTGGGTCGACTTAGCCAAAATTTTGAATGTTTACAACTCTCGTGCCCCTCCCCCACTACCAGCGAGCACCCTCCCATCGAGGTCGAGCTCGTCAGTGCGTGTGAACCTGATTTTCTGTGAACGCGTCCGTCTCTTCAGCATCGATCAACACCATGGACTCGGAGGTAGGCTGCCCTGGCTAATCTATCCATAGATAGCAATAACCGAGGAATTGGAAGCTTGTTAGTAGATTTTCTCTCTGCCATCACGCTTCGTGCAATCTTCAGGCGAACTTCAGGCGTGTCGTGTGCATGTGATATTGTAACGTGCGCGTCACGGGGGGATCTGAGGCGTGTGCACGACCTGTGATTGACAGTCAGATGAGATCTCACACCCCCCCTGCGCTGATTGGACACGATGATCCGGGAGCGGTGGATTTTTGCAAAACAAATAACACGCTCCAGGTGGAGTTAGAAGCTCGTTTTTTTTTTTCTAAAACCACCTTATTTATGTTGTTCTGTTGGATTATAGTGTCGATTTGAATATACTATCACTGAATATGATCAAAAAAATGTTGCCGACGGCAGCTTTAAGCTGGACTGTGACGCTAGCCTGACTTCGTCATACTCATATTCTAGTGAGAATGTGAGTCTGATACTGCTCCATATAGATTTGATTATGGGGCGTGTCTCAACCGAACCAGGAAAAACAACAACTCTGCACTCAATTGGATAGACCTACAACCAATCAGAGCAACGGAGTAAATGACGCATGTTCTTCATTCATATTTTCAACCAACAAAATGTTGCGGCTCTCTGTTCCTCTTTTAAAATGAATGCACTGTGGATATCTTTTATAACAGACGCGATGGCGGAATCTACACATGATGTTTCATAAACAAAGTTCAGGAGGAGCACGTACAAATAATCAATCCAATATCAACTTGTCATCAAACAATACCATGTCTAACGTTACCCTATCTATCAGCATGAGGAAGCATATTCACTTTGGCAACTTCCCTAACACTCCTTGACAGTTTTTCAGCATCCCTCCACCACCCCGAATCCTCACTCTTGTCTTGGCTTGTTCTCTCACAACCAGGAACACGGTGGGGTTATGGCTACCGAGCCCACAGCCCTCTCCTCGGACAGCACGTCATATACGCATTTATTCTATCTGACTTATTTGTAAGTGTGAACTCGTGAAATCTCAATTCTCCAGCGGCAGTCATCTTTGTTGTAAACTAATTCAACCCACCCGATCTTTGATGACGTGGGTGATTACGTAACCGCAGATCCATCTGTCCATCATCGATTAAAGCCCGCCCTGGCAATTTGATTGGCTCGGCCTTCTGGGAGCCGAGCATAATTACTCCTCAATGGATCGAGTCCAGACCGAACTTCCCGACCAAAAAATGTAGTGGGCGGGGTTCGGGCTGGCACCCAGGCTACTGTGACGCTGTTTTCTTCTAGAAACAAACTTTGTTGCATTATTTTCCTGTTCTATCTCTGTAAAGCTGCTTTGAAACACTGTGTATTGTAAAAAGCGCTATATAAATAAAGGTGACTTGACTTGACTAACTTAGCAAATATCACTAACAAAATGAACAATTATCTATACTCTTAGCTTTCAAGGGTTCTTGTACTGTTTTCTTTCTTTCTTTCTTTCTTTCTTTCTTTCTTTCTTTCTTTCTTTCTTTCTTTCTTTCTTTATTGCTTTATGGTTTCTAGGGTTGGAAAGCAGAAGAAATTATGCTGGGTAAACCTCCATTTTGTTGTAGAGAGGGATGACCATAATTACAAGAGAGTTCATGCTGATACTTCAATATGAGATCACTCAGATCTTCAGGATCAAGTCAGTAAATACCAAGGGTTTACTCAAACCAAGGCGAGTCCGCTTTTAGCTAATATGGTGAAGCTGGAACCAGCTTCCAGAAGAGACCAGGGGCCGTATTCACGAAACATCATGGGCCCTTTTTAAGGATCTAAGTACATGATCTAAAGCGCGCTGCACAAGGGCTCTTAGTGCGTCCGAATCCACTTTTGCTAGTTTAACGACGGGGAAAATGGTCGGCGGCGCATGGTCTAAAAGGGTTATCCCTATTCTCTCAATGAGTGATGGGTGTGTTTTGGCCGTAACATGCAATAAACCCATCAGAGTCTCATCTCCTATTCCCTTTAAAAGCTACGGTGGTTTTCAGACCAGCCTATGAAGGCGCAAATGCATTTGCTATTTAAAAAACGTGGTGCAGGACGTGAAAATGATAACTGTGTCGGGCTGAAACTAGCAAAAAACACTGCACCGGGTGTATGATAGAGCCCATAATCTTACCACTAAAATTTCTCCTAATTAGCAGTAATAGTTCTACCAGAAAGACTCGGGAGAATTGATATTGTAACAATAAACATTTATTTAGAAGCTCAGCGAGCAATCAGGTTCTTTGGCGTAGGCCCCGTTCGTAACTCGCATTCAGAGGGTACGGAATCTGCGAGTCCCGCCTGAAGACGGAGGCGAAGTAAGGAAAGGGGCCATCTGGTGGTGGTGGGGTGGATGGAGGAAAAGAACATTCTGAAGTCTTCAGGATGGAGGGGATAGCCTGTCTGGTGGTGTTGGGGATGATGGAGGGAGGACCCGACTTGTTGGAGTAGGGGGGTTGGAGGAAAAGTCCCGTCTTAGTGGAGGCGGGAGGATGGTGGTACTGGAGCGACAGCATCTGCGAACTCAGACATGTGTAAGTACTACCCTTTTATGCTACAGTAAATGATATGATTGGATAGATGAAGAGGTAATTAGTGACGTGAACGATTGAGTCTTCCTGGCAGAACTTGCGCTAGCTTCATTTCTTTTAGGAGAATAAAAAAATTCACAATGCTGCTGAGACCAACGTTTACCCAGTGCAGACAATAGGACATTATTTTCAACTTGACTGCAATGTTTTATTCTAAATCATTCACTGCACAATGCCTGTACCTAAATGAACTTTTATGTTATGTCATTGCAGATTAAAATCTACAAATCAAAATATTTATTGCATTTATAAGGGGAGAAGGCTCAGCATCGGCTATATCGCCTATTGCCTCAATGGTATATTCAGTGTCTTTGGCCGGATTGCTGAGGCAGATTGTCAGCAACAACCATTTTAGGATTGTTTTTGACTTGACAACACCTTTTGTACCACTATTCACAGATTTAGGAGCTGGTTTTAGAGTTAAAATGCTTTGTGAAATACTCTCAAGGCAAACATGTAGGAGTCCTAAAACTAGGACTGACACTGACATTATTCTTAAGAGTTTATCCCAAATCAGCAAGAGCTACTTTGAGCCTTAAGATGTTTTGTGAATATGGCCCCAGATGTGCTACAACATCTGTTTAACTGTGCATTTACTGAATAAGCACTGTGACACGGTATGTACGACTGATTGTAGCTACTTTATCTTATCCAGGCATCATCTTTTTATTCTTTTTATTCTATTTATAACTGTTTTAATTTTCCTTGTTTTTAATCTTAACGGTTTTAACGTCTGGTTAATTTTGGCACACTGCACACTCAGACATGAGTGAAGAGACACCAGGACTCATAGACGGTGTAAAACATATACACTTGTGTAAAGTAGGTGTATAAGATTACGCAATCCATTAGGGATGAAAAAACACTAGGAAAACTAGGAAAACTGGTGTGCTTCTAATGTAAAATCAGAAACCGAAACTCTCAGACTCTTTTCCATTCAGACAGGGACGCCCCGAATTTAGTAATGATTTTAAACATTCTTATTTTCTGCTTGTCATTTTTATTTTTCATGCATTATATTTTTCTTTCTTTTCTTTCTTTTTTATATCTGTTGTGATTATTTTATGATTATTTAAATTCCGTTTTATGTAAAGCACTTTGAATTACCATTGTGTATGAAATGTGCTAAATAAACTTGCCTTGCCTCTATATATGTGTCACATTCACAATCTGTCTTCGTCTGTGTCTGCACTACACTTCCCAGAATCCTCCGTCATCATCATCTTCACCTGCACATTGTCATCATCATCCTCAGCACCTGTGTTCACTCATCATCTCCTTCACCTGTTGTCTTGTCATTATCTCTGTGTATTTAAGCTCCCCTTGTTTCTCTGTTCACTGCTGGTTATTGTTTGTGCACGAGCACACTGTTTTGAGTTTGTTTGGATTTTGCCTTTGGAAATAAATATTGAGTATTTTGTATCTTCGCCTACCTTCGTCTTCTTCATCCACCCGTTGATGTTACAGAATAACCGGCCACCCATGGATGAACGGGTCAAGTTCATCACCGTGGCTCAGGAGAGCACAATCTGCTAATGTTCTCCAATAAGTTTTTTCAGCTCGCCCTCACAAGCTCTTTGGAGGATGAAACCCTCAGCACCCTGTTCTGGATCGGGGCCACTTTCCATCGTCCTCTCAACCTCCCAGACACCACCGGACTGAGTTGGAAAGAGACTGTAATCCGGTGTCTGGAGAGCGTTGCGCCCCGCTCTGGAACGCCACCCAACCCAGCACTTCACGCCAGTCCAGCCGAGCTTATCACCAGGGATGATGACTTCTCCGATCTCCCTCCTCTCATCGGCACAGCTGATCCAGAGTCAGTCGCCTGCACAGCTGATCCAGAGTCAGTCGCCTGCACAGCTGATCCAGAGTCAGTCACCAGCACTTGCGACCCTGCACGTCACGCCAGTCATGCTGAGCCCGCATTCAACGCAAGATCTGCTGAGGCCAATGCAGACAGCGTAATGCCCGCCGAGCTAGAGACTGAGAACGTCACGCCTGCAGAGAGATTCTTCTCGCTGGTTCCGTCCGGCTCAAAGCCCTCTTCATTGCTGGTCCCATCCAGCCCAGAGCCGCCTTCGCCACTGGTCCCGTCCAGCCCAGAGCCGCCTTCACCGCCTGTCTCATCCAGCCCTGACACGCCTTCGCTGCTGGACTCCTCCTCCCCGGAGCCTAAGCCCGTTAACCTCCCCCGTGGGGTGGGGGGGGCAATAAGTCCTCTGGGGGGACCGTGGAGGCCCTGCCAAGATGGTTCCCAGTGCTGCCTAGTCTTTCTGGGACGCCGCTTCAGCCTCTCCGTCATGGCCACCCGAAGGGTCTGCCATGGCCACCCGAAGGGTCCTCTCCGCCGTGGCCACCTCCTCAGCCTGCACCGCCATGGCCACCTGACCAGCCTGCTCCGCCTGGACCGCCCGAGGGGTGGTCTCCTGCTCAGTCTTCTCTTCCTCGACCACCCGAAGGGAGGTCACCGCCTGGACCATCCTGGAGTCCGTCCAGCTGCACCCGGTCCGCCTTCCTGTCACGGACTCCAGGATGCCCACCCCCCCCTCCCATGTTCTGTCTTGTACGGCGTGGGTCGCGCCTAGCGGGAGGGGGGGAGTAACGTCACATTCACCATCTGTCTTCGTCTGTGTCTGAACTACACTTCCCAGAATCCTCCATCTTCACCTGCACATTGTCATCATCATCCTCAGCACCTGTGTTCACTCATCTCCTTCACCTGTTGTCTTGTCATTATCTCTGTGTATTTAAGCTCCCCTTGTTTCTCTGTTCACTGCCGGTTATTGTTTGTGCACTAGCACACTGTTTCGAGTTTGTTTGGATTTTGCCTATGGAAATAAATATTGAGTTTTGTATCTTCGCCTACCTTCGTCTTCTTCAGCCACCCGTTGACGTTACAATATGAGTGCGCACTGCTTCTGAACTCTCTGGCTGTGTTGGAAATCGCCCCCTATACACTTAAATTGGGCACTATTTGATGGAACAGACATTTGTAGTGATGTCCGAAACCATAGTGGACCTTATCGAGTGCACTCAATCAATCCCATAATGCACTACAACAAGTGTACAACCAATGTACGCTCAACGGCTAGAGAATACCCATAATGCATGAATTCCCGCGTCTGACCAGAAGATGACGCTCGCTGCTGAATCATCCGTCCATCTATTTTCCAAACCCCTGGGCCAATGTGGGCACAGCGTAATATCATACAGATATAAATTCCTTTTGAATTGTTACATTCCTTAATTAAGATTTATACATAGTTTCAATGACAGAATTCAATATATATATTTTATTACTACTGGAGCTGCAAATTTGCTAAGTTTCAAATGATTATTAAACAGCACAAACTATGCAAAAGCAGCAGCGCTTCCGGTGCACTCGTTTTCATTCACTCCTTCAAGTGAACTGTATTGGTGGAGTGATGTAGGGAATAGTGAAAGAGGGTATAGGGTACGATTTCAGACACAGCCCCTGAAACGCCTCCATTGTTGTCTTGAGTTTCTTCCGGGAACGAATACGTCACAATATTCCTCATTTAAATAATTCATATGCAGAATAAAGGGGCGGGGTCTGGTTGAGTTAGTTAGTAGTGTGTTAAACTGACGGTTATGGTAAGGGGCGGGACATTTCCCAAACACACTCGACCAATCACAACACACTTCTCCAGCCGACCAATCAGAGGACAGTGTGCTTTTCAGAAGGAGGGGCTTCATAGAGACAGGAACTAAACAGAGCGTTACTGACAGACTGGGAAGAGAGGAGATTAAACAATGGAGAATATGTGAAAAATAATGTGCTTTTTTAACATTCAAGCATGAAAACCTGTTCTAGTAGAGCCCAAAAACAAAACCAAGACTTGGTAAAAGGGCACAATAGGTCAACCTTACATATAAACAAAACAAATCTAATCATCAGGTGCAGTTTCACCACAGTTGGATTCTTTCGAGAGCACAGAGCCGTTGTGAGTGAAGATATGACTGAACTTCTGTGACCTTACAGTAAAGGAGTCAATGCTCTGTTTCATCTGGTGTGAAACAGAGCCTGTGTGTGATTCACTCCCGATTTCACAAATCTAAATGCTTCAGCAGTAAACAATCTGCTATTGAGAGATAAAAGGGTTGCTAAGGTAACAGGGAAAAACATCCAACACTGAATTTTCATGCCTGGCAGCTGTGACAGAAAACTGTGTCACTCATTTTAATGCTTAAGTGTTCGTTTCAAAGATTAAGAACATTCAATATGTTATAATAATATAATAAAAAATACACAAATAAAAAATAGCCACAAGCTGCAATAAATGCAGCAATAAAAGCAGCAATGGCTCATGTGGACGATTAGGTGATTCAACAAATATAAGGAGTTTTTTACGGCAGTCCATCTTGAATCGTTTGACAAAATGGGTTACAGCAACAATCTGGTGTCAAAAAAAGACAACTGACCACCAAATCACCCCCTCTCACGGTTAGACTGAAAGAGAAGTCCCATAAACCATCTGTAAAAATGTTTACTGGCATAAGATATGAGATAAGATGTGTGTGTGTGTGTGTGTGTGTGTGTGTGTGTGTGTGTGTGTGTGTGTATTTTTAAACTGTCTATTTGTGTTGTTATGTTCAATGTTTGTAGAGCTGAAACTAAGAAACTAACACTTTAATAAATATATTATCAGTTCAAAAGGCTACAGAGCTTTAGTGTTTTTGAACATTAATAACATATAAAAACTGCTTTCTGGTGTACAAAAACAAGCAGGTTATTGGTGCACTATGATTGCATGTTTTTTTTTTAGCCAGCAAAATTTTTTATAATATATTTGTACAAATTATAATATAGTAATAATGCAATGCAAAAATACTTTACAAAACAAATTACTGAAGACCCCAATAATAATAATGCTATTAATAATAATAATAATAATAATAATAAAAATATATTAAACAGTATTTAAACTGTCTTTTTTATTAGGTACAAATGACATCTGACAATGATAATTGATGTCTGTGTTCATATTGTCATAAACTCCTAATTAAGCATTCATGAATTATGCTGAAATATTGACTACTTGTGTATTTGAATAATGTAAAATGCATTGATATGTTTGATTAAGATTAACAGTATAAGCCAGAAGGTCTGCTGTCACTTTAAGACCTGACACACAATATTGACACACATCTAAATTATCTTTCAACTGTTTACGTTCACTGCAGACATACTGTAACCAATTGTGTTTGAGTCAATATACTCGCCAAGACAGGCAGCACAACACCGCCAAAACACACAAAATAACAACACATTTAATACCTACATTTGGTATTGTTGTTTGGGTGTTTGTTTGTTTGTTTCTGCAAGATAGTGTACTATAAAACTCTATGGTAACAGTGCATTATACATTTATTATACATTTTCTTACAAAATATCTTACAAATGTTCTTTAAAAATGTCTAATAAATTAAGACATTTTGTAATAATATTAGTGAGACATTTATATATATATGTGCATTTGGTGGTATTTCAAATTTGACTTGAAATACCACCAGACACAAATATAACTGCTTCAAGTCAAGGTACCTGATTTATTAGAACAACAGATTTTCTTAATAAATGTGTCATCTTAAAACTACAGAGAAACCATCACTTTCTCTAGGATAGATTACATATTTCTCAGCCCATCTCTAATTTCATCTAACTCTTCCATCTTTATATTACCAATTTTATTGTCTGATCACTCTGCAGTGTTATGTAATGTTCACCTTTCCAACATTAAGACTAAGGCCCCTAGATGGCGGTTTAACACATCAATACTAAATAATCAGATGTTCATTAATTCACTAAAAGATTATATAAAGGAATTTCTCGTAATTAATAGATCTTGCGATGTAGACCCTCAAATATTGTGGGAAACAACTAAATGTGCTATACGAGGATTCTGTATATCCTTCTCTTCTACTCTTGCCAAAGCAAAAACGAAAAAGTTTACACAATTAGAAAATAAGATCCAAATATTACAAAATTTACAAAAACAACATTTTTCTGATCAACAAGCTACACGATTGTCTTCTTTAAAAGAGGAATATGATCTACTTTCGCAATCAAAGGCAGAGTTTATTTTACACAGAACTAGGCAAAAATATTATTTTGAATCAGAGAGACCTAGCCATTTATTGGCCCTCAGGTTGAGGGAATGCGAGTCTAAGGCATTTATCAGTGCAATAAAATCTTCGGATGAGCAGATCACCACAAATCCTTTGATAATTAATGATATATTTCAAGATTTTTACGCAAAATTATACAAAGCCGAAACCGAATATGATGAGTTTATCTGCAAAGAGTATCTAGGTAAATTGTTTCTGCCTCGAATCCCACAGATGGATAAAGACTCATTGGAGGCCCCGTTAAATTTGGAGGAGCTCCATGAATCATTAAAAAGCCTTCAAAAGGGCAAGTCACCAGGCCTAGATGGCCTCCCACCTGAATTGTACTTAGAAATATGGGATCTGGTTGGGACTCTCATGCTTGATTCGTTTAATTTTGCAATTGAGCATGGGGCATTTCATAGGGACCAAAAAACATCATTGATATCATTGCTTCTTAAAAAGGGTAAAGATCCGCTAGATTGCTCCAACTACAGACCAATATCACTCATCCCATGCGATTTAAAAGTTTATGCTAAAGTCCTGGCATGTCGTATGGAGAAAGTAATTCGTAGTTTAATTAAAGAGGACCAAACCGGTTTTATTAAGGGGCGTCATGCATCCGATAATATGCGTCGACTCTTTCATGTTCTTGATTTTGCAGACGCTCATCCTAGTCCGTGTGCGGTCTTTTCCCTTGACGCAGAAAAGGCCTTTGACAGGCTGGAGTGGAACTATATGTGGGCAGTTCTACAATGTTTTGGTTTTGGTGAACATTACATCTCTATGATTAAGACACTTTACCACTCACCCGAGGCATCAGTTCTAACTGGTAATATTATCTCCCCCCCGTTCCCACTACAGCGAGGAACTAGGCAGGGATGTCCACTTTCCACCTTATTGTTCTGTTTATCCCTTGAACCACTAGCACAAGCCATTAGGAAATCAGAAGTAACACCGATTAAAATTCACGACCATAATCATATTATTTCATTATATGCTGATGACGTTATTTTATATTTAGATCACTTTGATATGTCAATAACCGGTATAATTAAGGAATTTGATCGCTTTAGTAGTTTATCAGGCTATAAGATAAACTGGTCCAAATCTGCTTTAATGCCAATTAACAATGTTAAGATTAAGTATCCTATCCCCTCATTCATCCCTATTAAAGACTCTTTCATCTATTTGGGTATTACTGTATATAAAAACATCCACAAGATTGCCAGGGACAATTTTAATAACATGCTAGGAAAGATCAAGAGTGATACTCAAAGATGGAATAATCTTAAAGTCTCTCTTCAAGGCCGAATTTCCACAGTCAAAATGAACTTGTTACCCCGGCTTAATTTTCTTTTTTCTATGCTGCCACTTTCCCCCCCTTCAGGTTATTTTAAGGAGATCAATTCCATACTCTCCCAGTTTATCTGGAATGGGAAGTGACCTAGAATAAAACTTGCCACATTGCAGCATCCTATACTGTCAGGAGGATTGGCTGTGCCAAATTTTGAGTTATATTATTGGTCATTCCAGCTTAAGGCTCTTCATATCTGTGTTGACCCTCAATCCAAAGTTTCATGGAGAGAAATTGAAGCTGACAAAGTTAAACCACATAGGCTTCAAGACATTCTATTTGCTGGTACAGGAAATAAAAATAAGTATAATTTTGGCCCAGTGGTGGACAATTCTATTAGAGTCTGGAAAAGGGTTGAAAGGCTGATGGGAGGACCTTTCAAATTTTGTAATGCCACACCCTTATGGCACAATTTTAATTTTTTATGTGGAAATCGGCCATTTGTCCAGCCTTCTTGGTCTTCACTGGGCATAAACACATGCGGCGACTTATATGATAACCAGGGGCTCTGCACGCTTCAAGAACTAAGAACAAAGTTCTGTTTACCAGCATCCTCATATTTTGTCTTCTTTCAGTTACGCTCAGCCCTCAAGGCATATGGAGTTCCCTGGGCATCCCCCATTTCCTCTCATCCTATGTGGGATTGGATCGCACCATCCTCTGGTCGGCCTTCTGTTTCTTTAATATATGGTAAACTTAATGGTCACATTGCTAAGCCTCTTTCTGTTAAATCTATCTGGAATCGTGAATTATCTGATTTTAATTTATCTGTCGACTGGGAGAGGGTGTGGTCTAATCTAATCTTAACTTCTAAAAATTTGGCTCATCGTCTTATTCAGTTCAAAATCATCCATAGGGCTTACATAACTCCTTATAAGAGGTTCAAAATGAAACTGCAATCAGCTTATAACTGCCATATCTGTAACACTTTATCATCAGGTACTTTTCTTCATATGTTTTGGGAGTGTTCAATTGTTGTCAACCTATGGACTAATGTAAACTTGGTTTTGTCCTCTTTACTACAAATTAATTATCTGTCTAATCCAGGTTTATGTCTTCTCAACGATGATTCTGATCTCTTTATAAGTTCATTGCAAAAGAGAATGCTGTTTTCTGGGTTTACAGCTGCAAAGAAGACAATAATACAAAACTGGTTTACTCCGCACATGTGTGCAAAAACATATTGGATTCATAGCTTACATAAAATAGTGACTTGTGAATGTACAACAGCACGAATTAACAAGGCTAAACCTAGTACCATTGATGCATGGCAATGTTTTTCTTCCAACATATTGGACTATATAAAGGAATGACTTTATAAGGTGTTTTTTTTTGTTTTGTTTTTTTTCTCTCTTTTTTTTTTTTTTTCTTTACTCTTTCATATTGTCAAATTATGGATAATATGTCTGTTGCTCCCCTTTCCCTGTCTGTTTGTTTGAATGGATGTTACTTCTAAAGACAATAAAAAGTTGATCACAAAAAAAGAGAAACCATCACGTTCCCTCGTCTCTGTCTGTCCTGATTCCACCATACAGTCACTTCTAGTCAAAGAACCACTAGTTTCTCCAACCATCATTGCCGTCACGCCAGAACCCTCAGCGGTCATCATGGCCGTCACTCCTGAGTATCCTCACATTCCCCAGTCCAGGAAAGCAACATCCCCAGCCTTTCACTGGGCACTGAAGGTTGTATACAACAGTGCGGGCCTAATATCTAAATTAGCAGACCCTCCCCTCATATCCATGAGGGCGGCTTCAAGGAAGCACTCCACTCATTGGTTCCCTTCGCCCAGAGTCCATTCCAATAAGTAAAATCTCTGAGTCCATTCCTGCTCTAACCCCTGAGCCTGTATCTGAGCCCGCTCTAACCCCTGAGCCTGTATCTGAGCCCGCTCTAACCCCTGAGCCTGTATCTGAGCCCGCTCCAACCCCTGAGCCTGTATCTGAGCCCGCTCTAACCCCTGAGCCTGTATCAGAGCCCGCTCTAACCCCTGAGCCTGTATCTGAGCCCGCTCTAAGCCCTGAGCCTGTATCTGATCCCGCTCTAACCCCTGAGCACGCTCTAACCCCTGAGCCTGTATCTGAGCCCGCTCTAACCCCTGAGCCTGTATCTGAGCCCGCTCTAACCCCTGAGCCTGTATCTGAGCCCGCTCTAACCCCTGAGCCTGTATCTGATCCCGCTCTAACCCCTGAGCACGCTCTAACCCCTGAGCCTGTATCAGAGCCCGCTCTAACCCCTGAGCCTGTATCTGAGCCCGCTCTAACCCCTGAGCCTGTATCTGAGCCCGCTCTAACCCCTGAGCCTGTATCTGAGCCCGCTCTAACCCCTGAGCCTGTATCAGAGCCCGCTCTAACCCCTGAGCCTGTATCTGAGCCCGCTCTAACCCCTGAGCCCGCTCTAGCCCCTGAGCCCGCTCTAACCCCTGAGCCTGTATCTGAGCCCGCTCTAACCCCTGAGCCTGTATCTGAGCCCGCTCTAACCCCTGAGCCTGTATCTGAGCCCGCTCTAACCCCTGAGCCTGTATCTGAGCCCGCTCTAACCCCTGAGCCTGTATCTGAGCCCGCTCTAACCCCTGAGCCTGTATCTGAGCCCGCTCTAACCCCTGAGCCTGTATCTGAGCCCGCTCTAACCCCTGAGCCTGTATCTGAGCCCGCTCTAACCCCTGAGCCTGTATCTGAGCCCGCTCTAACCCCTGAGCCTGTATCAAAGCCCGCTCTAAACCCTAAGCCTGTATCTGAGCCCGCTCTAACCCCTGAGCCTGTATCTGAGCCCGCTCTAACCCCTGAGCCCGCTCTAACCCCTGAGCCTGTATCAAAGCCCGCTCTAACCCCTGAGCCTGTATCAGAGCCCGCTCTAACCCCTGAGCCTGTATCTGAGCCCGCTCTAACCCCTGAGCCTGTATCTGAGCCCGCTCTAACCCCTGAGCCTGTATCAGAGCCCGCTCTAACCCCTGAGCCTGTATCTGAGCCCGCTCTAACTCCTGAGCCTGTATCTGAGCCCGCTCTAACCCCTGAGCCCGCTCTAACCCCTGAGCCTGTATCAGAGTCAACTCCAGTCAATGAGTCTGCTCCAAAGCCCGCTCCTTTCTGTGAGTTCACTCCAGAAATCAGTCCAGTCTATGAGTCCATCCAAGATTTAACTCCTGACCATGAGTCCGCTCCCAAGGCTACTCTAACTCATGAGTCAGCTCAAGAGCCCACTCATGCTCCAAGGTTCATACACGAGTCCGCTCATGAGTTCAGTCAAGAGTCCTCTCCAGAGTTCAGTCCAGAGGCCTCTCCAGAATCAGCTAATTTCCCCAGAGCACAGTCAAGAGCCTGCTCAATTCCCCGAACTCTCTCGGTAGGATAACCCTGTGCACGCTCTCGTACCAGAGCTAAGTTTCCAGAGCACAACCAGGTGTCTGTCTCCATCCATACCCACACAGCTGAGTTCCCGCCTCAAGTTCCCTTGTCTCGGCCACAAAGGATAGCCAAACCTCCTCTCCATCCTGCTCCTTCCTACACTGCGGTCAGGATGACCATTTCTATCCTCCTCGCCATGGGCAGAGTGGCCAATGGAACCTCCTGTTCTCCTGTCTTCTGTGTTCTGTGGCGGCTGATAGAAGCTCCTATGCTCACATCTCCTGTGTTACTGACCCATGGCCCCCTGAGCTACCTACACTGCAATGGCCCCTTCAGCTACCTTCACCACCATGGCTCCCTGAGCTACTGGCGCCTCCCTGGCTCCATGTATCGACAGTACCACCCTGGAGGCTACCCATCTGGCCCACACTGCCCTAGTCCCCTGCTCCCCACTGGCCATCCCATCCAGCACCAGGGCGCCTGCCCTCCCTCCCTGGGTGGATTCTGTAATGATCTCCATTCACTAGTCCAGTCACCTCAGCACGATCACCATTCACCAGTCCAGCCACCTCAGCACACTACGTTTCCCAGAATCCCTCCTGGCTCACACCTGCTCACACTCCACAATCACCACAGCTCATCAGCACCTTTCTATTTAAGCTCACTAGTCAGTTCACCATTTGTCTGGTCTCGTTGTTCCTAACCCGAACTACTTGCCTGATTACCTATTGCTGAGACACTTACCTGTGTGATCCTCTCAGCTAATCTTCAGTCTTCTCCAGTGATCCAGTCATCTGCCATCCCCCTCTGAAACAGATAAGAAATGTCATTCACTGCTATAAAACTGAATGAACCTGTGGGTTTCATTCAGGGTGTCTGGTGGAGCCAAAGGTGGGAGGAGCCAAGGCTGAGCCGACAGGTCGACGGGCCGAGACAAAGTGAGGTGATCAGAGGCTGGAGGCGGAGCCACAAGATCCACTCGCTCAGGAGCTGATGGTGGTTGCATGACCTGCGGCTCGGCGTCACAGCAAGGCATTCCTGGAGATGGCTAAGGGCTGCAAACTTCCAGCAGAGTTTCCTGCAAACTTCCAGCCAGGCTGGAGGACTGGCTGAGCATGGCAGTGACGGAGGCAGATGGAGACTTGACAGGGTCGAAGGTAATTCATTGTCCATGCAGGTGTCTGTGCTGTTTAGGGTTGGATAGGGTGGGAGACGATATCTCTGTGCTGAAGTCAATCAGCCAGTCCTCAGTCTCTATTTCCACTAGAATACCCTCAGCCACCGATGTCGCGGTCAGACACACTAGGGGCTCCTCTTCCGGGCCGAGGGTCCGCCTTGGCCACTTGTCCTCGGGCTCTGGCTGACACACAAGTTCTCCGCGGTTGAAGGTGGTGATTCGGGCTCTGGGTCCGGCTGTGTTCTGGACCGGGGTGCGACGTTCCCAAGACACCGGATGATCACCTCTCTCCAGCTCAGTCCAGTGGTGACAGGGAAGTCCACGGGGTGATGGAAGTTAGAGGGTCTCATCGTCGAATGGGCAGGTGATGGCGAGACAGAAAAAGTTGGTGGAGAAGGTCAAAAAAACTTTGCTCTCACAAGCAATCAAAGGCAGTTTGGCTGCATAATCCATCTTGGTCAGTTGTTCTGTAACGCTTAGATCCACAGAAGAATAAAGATGATTATAAAAGAACACAAGATTTATAATGAACTCAGAAAAACAAGCCAACAAATGAAACAGTGTGCTAGTGCACAGAAAACAGCCGACAAATGAACAGGACAAAGGGAGGAACTTAAATACACAGTGATGATTAACTAAAACGACGAACAGCTGTGAAGAATGGTGACAGATTGTGGTGGGAAACTAGAACAAAGGGAACACATGACATGAATGAAAACAAAACAAACTTAACATGACTGTGACATGAATCTACTTCACCAGCTAATTACTCTTTGACAGCGATGCCATAGAAATATACAGAGCTACTGCAAAAACGGAAGATTAAAGACAAAGTTCTAAAGATGGCTGTGCGCTTGTTTCTCTGGCGCATAAGGTCTATACTCTATAGCAGCGGTTCCCAAACTTTTTTTCCTGCGCACCCCCTTCTATGTCCCAACCGGGTTGGCGCACCCCCAATCTCCACTTCAAAAAAAATAACGCAACAAAGCTTTGTTTTATCGCCATATAAAGACTCATGTTTAATCATGCGCAAATAACCAGAACACGCATGACAACATCGACAAAGTTCCAATATAACGCAACAAAGCTACGCACAAGCTTCCACTTTTAAGAGGACGAGTGACAGACACAGGCTCAGTAACAGAAAGCACGGTTATTTTCAGCCGCGTAAAAGAAACATTGCAGCAATATTAAATGACCGTAAATGACCGTGGAGCTAGCATCATCATCATAACACAACGGTTATGGAAATTAGAACGACAGTACATTTAATTAAATTGCAATGAAGTTACAAACGATCCACAACATTAAAGAGAATAGGCTCCGAAATAGATAAAAATAAATAAAAACGAGGATCAATCTGATACTTTTCAAGTGCAACAATAAAATTAGCCTACACACGATCCACAACATAAGTAACAAAGAGCAAAGGCTCAAACATAAAATAAACAACAATACTCATCATTACTTCAGTGTCACATGACCCTTCAGAAATATGAAAACAGTTTGCTGCTTAATATTTTGGAAACTATATATTTTTTCATGATTATTTGATGTATAAAATTTTCAAAAGAACAGCATTTATTTAAAAACGAAATATCTTGTAACATTACACATGTGACATGTTTTAAGGTCACTTTTGATCACTTTAATGCATCCTTACTGAAAAAAAATTCTGACTAACCAACAAATTTTTGAACGGCAGTGTACATTCAGTAGGTCATATAAACACTATCAGAGTGATCAACAAGGTATATCTTCATTTACCAGTCGAAGACGGAGCAACTTTCTGCTCTTATGTTTACTCCGTGCACTGTCAAGGGCTTAATCATATTTTGTCATGGTAGGCTTAGGCTACCGGTCTTTGCAGCAATTATTTTACCGCAAATACTGCGCGCTGTTGGCATCGATCCTGGAGAAATGTAGCCATACTTCTGATCGACTTTTCCACATCTTTATGGTATTGTGTGTGTGTGTGTGTGTGTGTGTGTGTGTGTGTGTGCTCGCGTCTCAAATGAGTATGTGCGCGGAGAGTTTGTGTGCGTAATGTAAACATTCCTTAAGTACCGGGGCCTGATACTCGGTGATAAGTTGTCTTTTGAGAAACACTTGGGATGAAGCGCAACAGGAAAGAGGTGTTAGTCCATCGTGGAAATGACGAAAAGCATGCAATAGTGCACTGCGTCCTCTTTCCAACAAATCACAGCGTGTCAACAGCACCATTTGAAATGAAATGCACGTGACAATTTTCATGTACTGAGAATCTTTCTTGACTGACAAAAACCACAAAGGTCAAAAATAATTGTTCAGGTTTGAAAGTAGTTGTTCTGTGCAGCACAAACATCCCAATGTACCTAATATCAAATTACATATTTGGATGTGTAACAGCCCATTTCTCTTAGTATTCTGTGTGTGTGTTTAGAGTTTGCTTGTAGCCTATGTGCGTGAGCGACTTCTGTCGTTGTGTATGCATTTGTTTTATCAAAAACTAATAAATTATAGTTTTTTTTAATTTAAAATAAAAGGAAAAGGAAATGTTTACTGTTCATGTTTTTTTATTGTATGGAAAAATACCACTTAAAAAACAGAAATACCACTTAAAAAAAAACACCCTGGGGGTGCGCGTACCACACTTTGGGAATCCCTGCTCTATAGGATAATTAAAAAACATGGCCACCAGCAGCCAATTCAATTTCAGCAGCTAATAACATCAAATCTTAACGGGCTACAGTAAAAAAAATGACATACTTGTACACCTTGTGAAAATGAATGTGTACCGAATTTATTGAAAATCTGCCACATGGTGGTACTATAATAAGCAACTTTATGTTTTATCTAATAACGCCTCAACCGTTTGTGACGGAATCAAAGTTCAGATTTCTTCTGAATCTTTGCTTTAAGCCTGAACAATGGTACATCAAATTTTTATGATTATTTAAAAACTGTATCTGCCACCATTATAATTCGTTACAAAATCACTGTTACACAAAATTCGTTACAGACCATGTTGACAAAAATGTATCAAAAGAATTTTGATCTAATTAAAATTTACCCTATTTACGTTGTTAGTGCACATTATTAGTCTTCTGGTGAACAATTAATCCATGCAGGTTAATACACAGAAAAAAATTGTTTGTCGTGGTAATCTCTAATCAAAATCTGAAAATTAGCTTCCGCTCTGGAATGGCATTCCTTCTCTGATGACGTCAGTTTGACGGCTTGGGTTGAATATCCTTAAAGGCACACTATGCAGTTTCCGTTTTTCTCATACAGCGACCCCTAGAGTCGCTATGGAGTACTTGTATTTAACGTTACTGTCGTAAATACCACTCACGCAGAGACGTCTCTGCACTCTTCCGATCCGGGATGATTCGCCCTACTACGAGTTTGTTTGCCATCGAAATTATTTCGAAGCTGCTATATTAAGGTACAAATCTTGCATAGTGTGCCTTTAACCACTCCTCTTCAACCATCAGTCTGATATGAGCGAGGGATGAAGAGGGGCTGCGCTAAAGTAAAACCCCGCCCTCTATTCATTATACCGTTTCACTTGGAAATATGTCACAACACTGGAGAAAAGTCGGTAGCAACTTCCAGTTCACAGGGACTTGTGAGACAATCTAGGAGATTTTGTGTGTGAGTGTGTGTGTGTCTGGTATGACCCATTATGACTTTTATATCTATAACTTGTGTGCAAAATGCCCAAACTCTTCCAAACTTTGTACATATGGAAAATAAGTCATTCATGAATGCATTATTCTCCGGAGGCTAACAGCAAATGAGCTATTTCAACTGAAAGAAGAAGGCTGTGATAATAATGTTGCAGGGTAAAGAATATTTTAAGCTTAACCCTTTTCTATCGGTTTCCATCCGTTTGAATGGAAATAAAAGCAGTGATCTAGATCATTTGTAAATGTGGTTTACTGACAGTATAGTTTTATATGTGTACACACACAGAAATCTGTGAAATGCGTATAGATAACTTTTTTAGAACCCAATAAAGCACATTTTTGAAGTTGCTAGACACGATTGAATTTAATGCTGTCCATTTAAAATGAACAAACAAATTTTATATATTTTTTTCACGATAGTATATTATAAAATTTCTATAAAGACATTGTTGTGGTATGAATAATAGAAATTGTCTTGTGACATCCTGATATGACACGCGATTCATGTAAATACAAAATGTTGAAAATGAGTCGCACATAATATGATCGAACCCTAACATTCAGCAAAGATTCAAGATGACTTGCTATAAAAACCACATCATAAGATACAATTCAATTGAATCGATAATCTTCCACACGGACCATGGTGCTTAGATCCTGATGACTGCGGCTTATGATGAAGCAAAATTATAATATCATTACTATGGAGGAACAACTTTTCTTTATGATCATAGACTGTCAACAATCTGTCTTATGATTTATATGAATGGTCATTTGTGTCGCAGTGATTGAAAGGGAGGGTGGCTGTGGTTATTCTCTAATCGAATGAGCTTTATTGGTTTATAATTTCTATTAATAAGTTGATAATCACTGTTAACACCTGCTATAAACCATAGCCAGTTAACTGTCAGTGTCCTGGTAGCGGGGCACTTGGCACAGCTTTTAAAATGATCAATGATGCACACTTGACTCACTGCCGGACCCCCCAAAAACACCACATGGTGTCCACAAAATGACACCAGTTTTGAAGAACCGGTTTGGTGAGAATTCACTTCCTTTGTATGGATAAAAACCACAGAGGTGTTATAGCCTATAGTGCACTATTTGAGGGAACAGCCATTTCTGCCATATCAGACATTATTGAGTGCACTCATTCAATCCCACAATGTGATTTTGGACACAGACATTTCTCAAAATATAAAGATATAAAAATACATATTTGGAACAACATGAGGATAAATTATATTCAATGCATGCACATTTACACTGCGAAGATTACTGATAATTCATCATTACGAACAAGTTTCTCATTATTTTGGCATAGGCTACCAAGTCATAATGAGTAGGCTAATTCTCTCAATACAATTACATAATAAGTCATAATTTTGCTCATACTTTAACTTTACATAACTTACATCATACTTTACTCAAATATGGCGGAAACGGGCTTACATAATATTAATATATGACTTCTAAACTCTACTGTGTTTCTATACTGCGTCATTGCTTCATGCATAGAGATTTAAATAAAGTTTGCTCTATTTGAACAATATGGCGGCGCCCGTGTAGCGGTGTGAGTCTGTCAAATGTCAGTGTATCGTGTGTTTATGCGTCACCAGAATGAAGCTTTGAATGGATTTGTAATTTAGACCACGCGGAAAGGATCGCAATATATCGGGACAGGTCCCATTGTTCGTCGATGCTTGTCGTGTAAGTAGAACGTGATCCTTCAGTTATAACCATTTGACAGGTGATGTCTTCCTCGCGTGCTACTAGAAATTCTGGCATTATCACTGAAAAACTTGATACTTTTGTTAAGAATAATGCAAGGCTGCATTAGACCTGAGCTGGTGTGGCTCTTTTAACACTCATAATCTCATCTCATTAAACATCGTGTTGTCATTGCAGTCCAATATCACTATGAATCTTCCATATTTGAAGCTGGGTAACCATAGCAACGCGAACATCTCCCTCACTTCTCTTCCACAAACACGAGGCCGTGTGTGTGTGTGTTGAGCAGTAGCGTAGCCAGGAATCACAATGTGGGTGGGCCCAGAGAAAATCAGGTGGGCACAGCCTAAAATGCATCTGTTATCAAAATAGGCCAACACAACTACACCTGCTTGAATACACCACAGTTTAATCAGAGCACAAGCATGTAAGTCATCATAAGCAGTGTTAATAAAGAACAGAACGATAAGAACAGCATTTCCACTGCGCGCGGCCAGGCCACACCACACACACACGCGCATCTGACAGATGCGAAACAACATCATCAAATCAGCAGCAGGACAGTAGTGGACAGTGTGTAAAAACCAAAAACAATGCTTGGTCATAGTCTGGCTCAGCGGCCACATAAACCACGTTATATAAACAACATTGACTAGGCAACTACATAAACGTAGATTTGCTTACTTTTGATGACTAGCTTATAACAGGAGACGACGGGGCTGGGGGTCGCACACAGTTTTAAATTCGAACACATTATTCTCTGAGTGTAGTGTGTACACTACACACACCGGCGGCGTCTGTCCGCGGCGCCCAGCAACGGCTCAGGACCTTGTTCAAAATCCTGCTGCGCCACAGAGCGCCATTTACATAGTTTTATATTAAATTTACATTTATTTGTCTCAAATCGTAGTTAATGAATCTGACTTAACCCTGGGCTGCAATATACGTTTAGTTTTATATTCATGCACAGAAATCAGCTGCTTGAATGAAAATTGCTGACATTATCGGATTTTCAGGTGAGAGTTGTCCTAGACGCGGCGCTGCGCGTCCAGTGTGCGACCCCCTTAAGAGTTGAACACTGCAATGATTTCGTTATTGTCCAACAATGCAGTCAATTCTCCTGAACATCTGCATTATCTTCCTCCTGTGTGCGTGGTCTTTTTGACACAAACTTGTTGCTCTGTTTTCATTTTAGTTTAACATAACGTTCCTTAGCTAAACTTCAGTGTCCCTCTGTGAAATGTGCTCGTCGTTGTGAAGGGGGGATGGGCTGTTCGCAATCATCCGAGTCTGCGCGCTACGCGGGCATTTCGTCATCACCATGACAACCAAACAAGAATCAAGAAACATTAAGATTTATTTTTATAGGTCAAAATTGTTATAATCGCAACATAATTTCCTAGGCTACCTTGTGAGGCCACTGAGTGACTAGATGGGCCTGACTGACAGGTGCAGGCCCACCCGTAGCTACGCGAGTGGTGTTGAGAGCCTGTGGGCGGCAGTCAGAGAAACTCTCGTCCTCTTAAAGTCCCCGTGAAATCAAAATTGACTATATTCACTTTGTTCGCCTAAATTGATCGTTTTGTGCTGAACAATTCATCCATGCGAGTCAATCCACACAAAAAAATTTTTTGGCTTCATAATCTTTAATCAAAATCTGAAAATGCCCCTCCCCTCTGCATTGGAGGACCTTCACTGATGACGTAGGCGTGAGGAATTTGGCGTCTCCTTAATCCGTAACCACGCCCCTCCAACTGACAGTAGACAGGCTGCCTGTGTGTTTGACAGCGCGTGAAAGGAGAGATGGCGAGGAGGTGCATTTTTGGTTACGGCCTCAAACATGTAAGGTCTGATTCCCGTGACGAAATGATCCTCCGTGTGTTCCTGTTCTTCTTCATCTTCCTCCTCCTCCTGCTGCAAACTAAATTGCGGTGATTCAGGTGGCGAGTAATCCTCAACAACGATTGTAAACTTGCGTTTAGATCTGCCTCCATTTTTTGAATTAAACACCTACTTATCTAGATCCAATCAGGTACTAGTTGGAAAATAAGCCACGCCCACTATTTTCCTCATTTATTATTCCGTTTCTCTCGGAAATGCGTCACTACACTGGAGAAAAGTCGTTTGCAACTTCCGGTTCACGGGGACTTTAACATCTCGCCATGATTTCAAGAGCCTCATGTGCGTCACACAGATTCGCAGCTGTTGATAACTGGGTCATTGAATGAAATAGGTGCTTTTGTAAAGTTAAAATGCTGTTTCATGGGGACTGGCCAGTTATAATAGGCATGAGAAGGAAGTTGCGATCCTCATTCCTACTGTGACTTCTGACTGTGGTGGATCTCATGTGATTGTCAGGTTGCCCCGCCCTCGCGCCAGTAAACACACGTCATCAGAGAAGAGAAATCTAGTTAATGGATGCTGTAATGTTTAAAGTTTGTTTTTGATTTATGGAATTGTTCAATACTTTTTTTAATGGGAACAATATGATGGTAAATAGAAGCAGCCGTTGCAAATCGAAGGCCTGTTTCAAAGAAACAGTCTAATATTTACATTTACAATGTTATCTCATATTTTGCTCCTAATAGTTAATTTTTTAGATGCATTCTATCTTTTTAAACAAATATATTGTTACAATCACGACCGAAAACAAAAACAGTATTCAATCTTTAATCGCTCAGTCAGTCCGTTAGCTAAAATGAAATGACACTAAACCTGCCAGTAGGCGGCGGCAAATCATTGCTTTAACGAGTTAGTGATTTAATCACACAGTCAAACTGTTCGTTCAAAATGGCTGATTCATTCAGGGACAAAGCAGAAGTCTTTCATTAGAACGATTCGTTCAAAAACTAAACTGAAACTGTGATGATTTCTACAGTTCGGACCTATTTTCATTGTTAAAATGGAGGAAAAACAGACAATATTGTGTCTACAATGTAAGTCACCTAATAGCCTATTAACTTATTGTTTATCAAATTGTATAAAATCAGTATCTTATTTGCAAACGTGCTGATGTTTGGGAAAACAGCACTTCGGCTCGTGTGATAGCCTGTTGCTTATAAATTAAAAACAAGAACTTATATGGAGAATTAAAGGTGCTGTATGTAACTTTTTTACTCTATTAAAGCATACAAATACCTAGCCTGACTACATCAGACTTTGTACTTCCGCTCAATTTCATTTCACTTCAGTCTGATACAGCGTAATAGCTTTCCGTTTTCCTCCGGCCTGAAAACAGCCGGCCAATCAACGAACAGAGGGCGGGCTGAGAGAGGGCCTATTTCAACCCGTAGCTGTCATTCTTACAGTCTGCACCTTTAATATTATTAATTTTGGTGGTATTTTTGGTGGTTGAAACAGCAATGGCTACTGGTAAGGGATTGACACTTGACAGATAACCTGACATTAGTCCCTCCAGTTTTTCGCGATTCCGCGATCGCTGAATACAACGCAAAATCAACAAAATGTTGCATTTTTTTGCGACCCTGCATAATTCCTAATTTAACCGCAAAATAATCACAAAAATGAAAAAGACCTCACAAAACATTAAATTATAATCACCCAATTGAAATATCTCCAGTTAAATTAAAGTTTCAGTGCATTTTTACGTGGATACAGATGTTGCGGGAAAAGGGGTAACTACTTTTCCTCGATTTACTGAAGCCTATCATGTAAAACGCATTTTGCAGCTGCACAGTGAGCGTCTGGCTCACTCATTGGCTGTGCTGCGGCAACTGCACATCCGATGGCGCGGGCGCCTCTGACGTGTGCGCCAATGAGCTAGCATCATGCTATTACACATCAGAGCCCGCCATGGGGGCGCGGCCTTAGCCTACATTATTCTTTTACTGTCTATGATATTAGTCCCCGAAAAACGCCATTTTAGCAGGTTTAACGACTGAAGCGACAACTTGCCAGGTTACTATAGTGCGGCCGGCTACGCAATACTCGTTCCCTACTCTCAGGGATCTGAGGTTACGATAGTAACCGAGTATTTCCCCTTCGAACAGTCACTTTGTATTGCGTAGCTATACGCTGTGGGGACGCCATGCAAAACGCCGCACTATAAGTAACTGGTTGCCTACTGCAGCACAGGACCCCTCAACTCAGGATTTACACACAGTTCTACAGTATAAATTACTACACCTGCTGTTAATATTTACATAGGTCAGGTAGAAAAATTGCCCTTAGGTTGTTTTAAAAGTTAATTTGATGAGAATTTGATTTAGACCAAAATAAACAAGCTTTATACATTTTGTTTGTGATTTGTGTCATGTATGACTATTGTGCATCTGACATAATACTATTATGGTAAATGTGAAGTCCTAATTATAAAATATAAAAATCGCAAATTTTTTCAATTTCTGGAAATTACCACCACAAAATCGGTCATTTTGATCACAAAAATCACACAAAAAAAAAAATCGTGAAATCCTGGAGGGACTGTGATATACATGTTTTTAATTTTGCTTCCATATCTTGTCTTCTTTGACTTTCAGACTAGTGGAAATAAACTAATTTAAGTGTTTGCTTAATTGCACTTTATTTATTTGCATCTGTAGATTTCAATTACAATACATATCTTTAAAGGTTGTTTTCTCAAAATTAAGTCAGAAATCTTCACTCCTTACACACACCAAACTTTGCACATTTATTTTTATCTAGGCCTATATATTCTGAAGGTTTTTCCTGATGGGTTTGTTCATGCACCATTCCTGCGCATTTTGTTCATAAAAAACAATTTTTTTATTTTATGGGGTTTATGGATTGATCCAAGATCCCCTCTGCAAAAACATGTCAACAAAATAAGACAAGAATTTTTAACTTGACCATATCCAATGTTCAGATTTCTGTTCTGCAGTTTTTTACATGTTGTATACGTTTGTGCTGTTTTGTCTGTTAATCAACCGGTGATTTCAATTAGTTAAACATTTTATCCTATTCACCTGTGGTGTCTTTTCTTAATGCATAATATCAATTAAAATCCAAAAGAGAATAAAGATGAACAAACGTAATGTTTAAAACATAATATAAAAATCAAGGCTTTATCATTCAATTGAAATGATGAAGCCAGTTTTACTCAGATTTACATGAATTATAAACACTAGAATGAATCATAGTGAAAAATTCTAAGTAACTCTCTTTCTTCTTTCTGCACTGAAACATAATAATGCCTCCCTACACGCATTGTGTTTGAGAATTATTATCATGTTTAATGTGACCAGTATAGAAGTTTTTGTAGGTGTTAAAACATTTGTTTCCAAGGGGACAGGTTTATTGCCACCTTACAGTATGGCATGTTGCCATAGTTACGCCGCAATATATCCAAGTCTATTTGTTTCTCCAACAGAACAGACATCTGAGCACAATACGCCATGACAATCTGTTTAAATGAAGGAACGTTTTATACCGAGATGGTGAACGTGTTTGCATTAATCATCAGGCCACACAGTTAGCTCACAGTTCCCAGTGTAACCACTCTCCTCCTGCGCTCCTGCAGGTCCCAGGGTCCCGCTGATGTCTGTGTGGAGGGTCACCGTGTTCCCGTGGAGGCCGGGGCTGCGTGTCCAGCTGATCCGGGGTCTGTTCAGTGAATCTGGGGTGTGGGAGCGGGACTACAGGGCCGAGACCCGGCGTCGAGTGGAGCAGAGCTGGAGCGCCCGGATCCAGGAGCAGTGGAAGAGGGATCAGGCACACCAGGTACATCCCATCATGATGAACTGGAGATGATGTGCAGTAGATGAGTGTAATATTGAACGATATTGAAGGTGCAGTCTGTAAGAATGACAACTAGTGGGTGAAATAGGTACTGTAATCGAATTAAATTTTTAGCGCAATTTTCCACCGGACAAAATTGCGATTGTTAATTCATGATTTCTGTTCTGTCTGTGCGCACCAATCTTGCACTTCTATCTCCTCCTCAACCAGACCACCTAGAGACTTCGGGTTTTCGGCATTATGTTAAGGAAGGTCTAATCTCGGGAACGCACACACAAAAAAAAAAAAAAAAAAAACATAAAAAGATTGACTATCTCTTAGTGTTGTGATCCCATGACGTCAGAAAATTGCGCTAAAACACTCACTGAGTTTTTATTACTTGTTTTTTTTATCTTATCATGCAGTTCCAAACCTGTATGACTGAAAAAAAAATTCTTAACACAATTTTAGAATAAGCTTAAAGCAGTTATTTTCCATACAATGACCACTGAAGTCACGTGTGCTTTATGTGAGAAACAAGGATCAAAATATTTAGTTAACTGAGTTTCAATTTATTGACTCAAAAATGTTTGTAATGACATATTTTCCATACATCTTTAAGGACATAAAAACATATTTAAATATATTGTTTACGTTAAAAGTTTTGTCATAGTCAAATTATTTACATACTTATTGACCTTTTTCTTTAGCACTCAAATTTAAGTAAATTTCCCACATCGGAATAGTTATAGTAAATACTTTTTTACATACTACTTTTTTTAAAGCAAGTGTTTACATAAAATACACTGATCTCAAGTTTAGACATAAGACCCCCAGAATGTTTTGTTGTATAAATATCTGAACATGCAATATATCAAAAGTAAGAACAGAGCCTCTGCTTAAAAAAAAAAAAAAAAAAAAAAAACCTCCGTTTTATTCTAGTTTCATGCATTCTTTTTTATCAACACTTGAATGCGGGGAAGTTTCATAAAAAAGCACAATTTTGAAGAAAAAAAAAGAGAAAATCAAGTTTTTCATTGACTACATCGTGCACAAGCAATGCTTTTAGCAATGCTATTGTATTTCAGGAGATGTGTTGCCCTGCCTGTTAGTCTCCTAGGTTACAAATGGTTTGATTCAGTAAGCACAGGTGTTTCACGCTTCTTTGATTGGTTTAAGCCCTGTGTGTCTTTCAGTTCATTGTCCTTGTGTTAAGTTGCTTGTTCCGTTCTTGTTCTTGAGTGTTATGCGAAGATTTGAGTTTGTGTCTATATAAAGACTGCTGCACTTGGATCCTGTTTCATCTCTGCTGCAACCAACGTGTGACCCACACATCGAAACAAATTAGCTTAAATATTTTAAGAGGGTTACCAATGCTACGTTAACTTTTGCAGATAGTACTGGTGCTACAGAGGTTGAAAGTTTTGTAGGACAGGCCACACAATTGTATAGCACAATTGAATAAAACGTCTGTTACCATCTCTGAAAACAACCAAAAGTAGAGCAGTTCATCGCTTAAACAGGCATGTGACTGACAAAGGACATTTAATGTTCAAAACAGGGCGCACAAAATACAATCCTCAGCAAGAAATGTTTTCAGACCAATATTTTCTTTATTTGCCAAAAATGGCAGACTGCAGGAACATAACACCTCTCGCTTAACATGAAGTCAGTTTTGCTTTTGTAGCCAAATATCACTAATCACAATCCAAACAAAATCCATCTGTTTTGGGTGAGACCTTGAAAATACAGCTTAAGTATTTATTTTAAGTATTTTTATTTAAAGTCATTAGAAAGGTCTAAAATGTTATTATAAAAAAATTAATTATCTGCGGTAATTTCTACATTTTTGTCTGGAAATCTTATGCATTCACTGAGAAAAAAAACTGTACACCTCTCTACACTGGAGAAAAACATGGATTTACATGTTTACTTCATATTTCTCATTTAGAGAAGTATTATTTTTCCTACTTTTACCAAAATAGGCCTAAGGGTGTTGTGAGCATTACACACACACGTCTGTTTCATTCCCGCAATCAGAAAGTCCTCAATTGAGACTCATAAAGTCATCAAACTTATTACATTCCAGTAATTCATTTATATGATCAAACCAAGCGGCAACATTCTGATCTGAAAAATGAAGCCTACCCGGAAGTGCGAAAAACTGCAATACATTGAAAATCCGCTTGGGGCAGGTCCCAAAAGTGAGCAAATGTCCATAGCCCCCATGTTATTCACAGCATAAATTCATGTTTTTACAGGTTGGTCCCATGGACTTTTATTGTATTTTTCAATAGGTTCCGAGTGCCTGACAACTGTGAGGGGGGTGAATTTTTTTCTGACTCGTTAGTTTAGATCGTATTTAGATATAAAATGAATGACAAATAAGGGCGTGGTTAACTTTGATTGACAGCTTGATTGACAGCTGACAAGGCAGCGCCACGGAGAATGACAACATAAGAAGCGACATCTAATACTACTGTTTTTGTATCATGAAATGTAGTTTTAAGAGTTTTCCAGGCGAGAATGTAGTTGTTTAAAGCTCAAATCTGTGGTTTATTTGTAAAGATTTATGAAAATTTTATCCAGTTGTGAGATCCAGCGATGACCGGGCGCTCAGCGTTCATGTACCCCGCCTGGAACAGCCTATCCTCGGCTAGTCGCTCTGACATTTGCCGCTGACTCTGGCGTCTCTGTAGTGGTTAAACATGAGATTTAATTCGTCTTGTGTATATCTAACGGGCGATTTTTGGTCTCGTGAATCTATAATTTGTTCCCTGGCCAATCGTTTTGGCTGAGGGCTAAGTTAAGTTTCATAACTTTATAAGTTATTTAACTTTACCGTTGTATGGTTAGACTAGAGCGCTGACTTTGTATGTTTGACTGAATTGTTTGCTTTATTTGTATAGCTTCTTGTACATTTTACTTATACTTTTATAATGGCTAATATTGATAAAACTGAAATTTAACAAAAAGAGACTGGGTTGAGTTTTGAGGGGGGCAGACCAAACTCAACCAGGACCAAATCGCTTTGGTTTCATGCGGAAAGAACCCGGGAACCAGGGGCCGCATCCAAATCCAGGTTATAAAATGTAATAAAAGTGTGCGAAGAGGACCAATAGAGCCTAACTGAAAGCGGTCTATATGGAGGGAAGATGCGACACTCGTGAGCTGCAGTGCCCAGAGGTGAAGGAAGCATCCGCACCTCATAAGCCAAAGAAATTACATCTCTCACCCAATGAGAGATCCTGAGCTTAGAGGCGGCGAGCCCCAAAACACACAAACAACTGAGACGCCCTGCGCCACTGGCAGTGCCGGTCCACCTTTAAAGGAGTAGATCACTTCAGAATTAACATTTCCTGATAATTTACTCACCACTATGTCATCCTAGATGTTCATGTCTTTCTTACTTCAGTCGAAAAGAAATTAAGTTTTTTGAGGAAAACATTCCAGGATTTTCTCCATATAGTGACTTCAATGGGGTCCGACGGGTTGAAGGTCCAAATGTGAGTTTCAGTGCAGCTTCAAAGTCTCGACACGATCCCAGCCGAGGAATAAGAGTCTTATCTAGAGAAACAATCGGTCATTTTCTAAAAAAATTAAATATATATACTTTTTAAACACAAATGCTCGTCTTGCACATCCATGACTTCACACATTACGTAATTGCATTGGAAAGGTCAGGCGTAATTCTTTCCTCCAACTTCAAAATCATCCGACATCGTTGTTGTACCTTTTATTAATTATAATTTTTTTTGTAAATGGCGTTTGACTTAGTCTTGCACGTTGGCTTTTCAAACACTAGGTCGGTACTTACGCCTATGTCACACTTGACCTTTCAGCGTGATTAAGTAATGCGTGATGCATCACAGATCTAGAGCAAGACGAGCATTTCTGGGTAAAAAGTATATAAATGTAAATTCTTTTTAGAAAATGACCAATGGTTCAGATGGCTAGATAAGACTCTTATTCCTCGGCTGGGATCGTGTCGAGACTTTGAAGCTGCACTGAAACTCACATTTGGACCTTCAACCTGTTGGTTCCCATTGAAGTCACTATATGGAGAAAAATCCTGGAATGTTTTCCTCAAAATCCTTAATTTCTTTAAGAAAGACATGAACATCTTGGATGACATAGGGGTGAGTAAATTATCAAGAAAATTATTCTGAAGTGATCTACTCCTTTAAAGCCTGAACAGGGTAGAGAAAATGGAGCCTCTCCTCCACCGTGGAGGAAAAGCATGAGCACTTGAGAGCAAAATGACATGGACAAAACTTTGGGGACATAACCAGGCCTGGGTCACAGAAAACCCTTCACCAGACCCAGGGCAAACTCCATGCAAGAAAGAGCCTGCAGATCCACACACGCTTGAGAGAGGCTAATGCTAACACAAACGCCACCTCAAGAGTCAGAATCCGGTCAGGAGTTGACTCTAAAGGTTTGAAAGGAGATTCCAGTAATAACCCCTACAAAACAACTGATAAATCCCAGGTGGGGACATTAACCTCAAGGCACAGGCCTCAAACGTCTCACTCCACACATAAGCAAAGAGATCAGACGGGCAAAAATAAAACTAGGTTCTTGAAACGTGGTCGTGAAACTGCAGTCTCCGATATTGCATTGTGATAAAAATGTTCAGCAATTGTGTTGCTTTAGCTCATTTTAATTAAGTAAAATGAAGAAGACGCAAAAATCCTTTTTTTTCCAGTGTAGGTGACTTATAGTCCTATGGACACTTTCATGAGACATTTATGGTGTTTCTTGAGAGACGTTGTCACTGTTAACTGTCTTTGTATGGATACGCATTAATAATTCTCTTTTTAAATGCGAGAGGTGGGCATGTAGCCTCTGTACAGTTACAGTATGTCGTGTTTCTACTTTGAGATTTTCATTGAAAGAATCACTTCCATCTCCCAGCGGAAACCCTTTGTTCAGTATGTGAGTGAGAAATAGTCTGGCATCTGAAGCATTACTCTTACAGAGAAGCTGCTTTCGTTCAGGTGGCTTTTAAGCCGAACACATTGTGCTTTCAGTGGCGTTGATGTGTTTTGCTATCACGAGCACGACGTCTCTCCATCATGTCCATTATTCCCTTTGTTTTGTGGAGCTGCAGTTGCTGATTGCATTTATTAATGGCATCATTCAAAGACAGCAAAAATGCTGAAAGCTCAAATCTCGATGTACATGGATCAGACTTTATCCAACCAACCAGCCCAGAGAATAATCACATTACAACCCATTCAGTGCTAGTAACATTAGAAAATTAGATTTGAAGCTAAAAGTAAAAATCAGAGAGAGTAACTTTCTGCGGATGTGGTCTGATCTGTCTGACTTCAGTGCCCCATGAGGATATGCTGATCTCCTTTCTGATATTATTGATTTTCTCAGAGAAGAAGGAAGCAAACTCACTGCATTTGCGGTCTGAGAGCATTTCACTGGGAATCTGGCTTGGGGGGTTTGTTAGTCTCTTTACAGTAGCAAAAAGAGTGCGTGTGTTGTTTAATAGGAGTGGGAATTGGCAAAAATGTGACCTAAGGGGAGTGTAAAAACTTTGTCCTTGAACATTCAGGATCCAGGACCTTATTACAGGACAGGACGTAATTATTCTCTGAATAGGAGACCTCTCACATGAATGGTGAGCTCCCAGCACATAACTTAAAATTATTTAAATACTATATAGTAACATAAAGCAGACATAATAGGGTAACATAAACCTGAGAATAATCATATAAATAAGAGTAACTTAGAGCTTCAATCAAATTGAGAAGAATTTACAAAAATGAGTCCAGTCCTATTGGCTGCAAGGTCATCAACCAAAATTAATTTGGGAATATTGGCATTTTTGTTTAGAAAAAGGTTGGTCACCATGCCCACACTTTCGATTTGAAAGAAGACGGAGCGTCGTGTACAACCGGTTGTGATGGTGAAGCCATTTTCAGTTGAATTTGCTGTTGAATGCACAACAACAAAGCACCGCAACAAGCGCCACCTTGTGGATGTAATACGCAAATGTAAATTATCAGAGTAAACCCGAGAAAACCTGAAAGTAAAACAGATAATTTTATAATTAAAGGTGCATTAAGCAAGTCTCTGAGTTTTTGCAGAACTATGCCCCCTCTGGCGGCAAGCGAAACTGCAACCAGAGGTGTGCACGCTCACGGACAAAAGTTTTCTTTTTTTTATCTTACGTGGAGTTTGCGTTGGTGTTTGAAATGAACTATAAGCAGGTCTCTTACAATCCATCTTCTACGGAGAATGCCGGCGAATACACAAACCTGCTATGTGAGCGTGCCGTGATCGCGCATGACGTCACGCCCAGTCTAAAATTCCGGCCCGAATCCCTCTTATTTATTTTACTTTACAGGATTATAGAGACAATCTCAGTGATCAGAGAAGGGCTCATTCAGCCCATCAGGCAATTGTTTAAGCATGTATGGGTTAGAAAACGGGTATTTTTAACATGAAATATATATAAATATATATAAATAATGCACCTTTAAATATTGCAATACTTTGTGCTACTGTATCGATATAATTGCGTGCGCAAAATATCGCGATACTGACCAGAATCAATTTTATTGTTTATGTTTCTATTTATGATATTTGAGAAGAAAATTTGTCTAGCTTTGCCTAGTTCCATATTGAAAGCATGAAGGCTGTCTTTATAGATGTTATAATGGACTACAAGTTTTGTCTTCCGCCACATACGCTCCTCTTTTCTGCATTGTCTTTTCTTATTTTGCTCTGCTGTTGAGTTTCTCCAAGGTGCTTTTTGTCTGCCACTCTTCTTCCTGACTTTCACAGGAGCAATATCATCAATTACACTGAACTTTTGAGTTAAAGGACTCAAGGAGAGAATCAACCGAGTCCGCAGATATGCTTGGTGTTAAAGAAAATAAAAAGCATCTGTAATGGTTGGAGACGTGTCCTGCAAGGTCTGTCTGTCTGTCTAGCTTCCGTCTTGTTTGTCTTAATCCCAACATGCATCTCAAGTGCATGTGTTGTTTACTGTTTTCTAATATACAGTACCAGTCAAAAGTTTGGAAACATTACTATTTTAATGTTTTTGAAAGAAGTCTCTTATGCTCATCAAGCCTGCAGTTAAAAAAAAAAAAAAAAAAAAAAAAAGTAATATTATGAAATATTACAATTTAAAATAATGGTTCTCTTTTTAATATATTTTAAAATGTAATTTATTTTTGTGATGCAAAGCTGAATTTTCATCAGCAAGTACTCCAGTCTTTGGTGTCTTATGATCCTTCAGAAATCATTCTAATATGATGATTTGATACTCAGTTATTATCAATGATGGAAACAGTTGTGCTGTTTAATATATTTCTTTGGAATACTTGCAGGATTCATTGATGAGTAAAACGTTAACAGCATTTATTCATAAAAACAGCATTTATTCAAAATAAAAACATTTCTAACAATATAAATCGTTACCATCACCTTTTATCAATTTAACGCATCCTTGTTGAATTAAAGTACTAATTTCTTAAAAAAAAAAATAGTTATTGTTCCCAAACTTTTGAACGGTAGTGTATATTGTTACAAAAGATTTCTATTCTAAATAAATACAGTTCTTTTTAACTTTTTATTCATCAAATAATCCTGAAAAAAGTATCTCAGGTTATAAAAAAAATATTAAGCAGCACAACTGTTTCCAACATTGATCATAAATCATCATATTAGAATGATTTCTGAAGGATCATAAGACACCAAAGACTGGAGTACTTGCTGATGAAAATTCAGCTTTGCATCACAAAAATAAATTACATTTTAAAGTATATTAAAAAAGAGAACCATTATTTTAAATTGTAATAATATTTAATAATATTACTGTTTTTTTTTTTTTTTAACTGCGGGCTTGATGAGCATAAGAGACTTCTTTCAAAAACATTAAAAATAGTAATGTTTCCAAACTTTTGACTGGTACTGTATATTGCCAGAATATGTCCTTTTCATTGATATCAAGAACTTTGTCTGGGTTTTCTGCTGTGGTGTTTCGGCAGTGGTTTGAAGGCGCTCATGTCATGGCTTCTAAAATTAGTCTGACCCGGAGCCGAGACCATTTAACACCTTTAGCTTTCATTCCCCAGACGTGTGTGCAGCATCGGCTTTGTTTTCATCAGCGTTTCTCTCTATTGTTTTCTCACGCTGTTTGTTTTCACATGTTCTCACTACACAAAGGGTTTCGTACACAGTCATTGTGCTTTAAATAAAAAATATGCTTCTCTTGTGCCCCGAATAGATCTCAGTAGGGTCGACTCTGTGTGAACTGACCTCAATTGTTTACGTACCAAATGTATCAGAGTTTCCACACCGTACGCTCATCTGAAGACTGATCCACGGGCACGAAGGGAAAAGCTTCTTGGAGAGATGCGGTGGAGATGTATTCTCTCCCAAAATGTGTCCTTGTCTCTTTCAGCTGCTGAATAATTCAGGGCTTTTTGACCCGCACTGATTAATGCTTTCCCAGTGCGGCGAGCTTCTTCAAAGCCGTCATGAATCATTAAAACTGCTGTGGAGAGCGTGACTGAATGAATGAGCCTTAGCGGATGTCGCAGGTCAGTCTGCGTTAAGACAAGTAATGTGAATGCCTCATTCATTCATCTATGTATTCATGGAGAATGAATGCATCTCCACCGCATCTCTCCAAGAAGCTTTTCCCTTCGTGAATCAGTCTTCAGATGGGTGTACGGTGTGGAAACTCTGATAAATTTGAGGTCAGTTTACACGGTCGACCCTACTTTATGAGCTCTCCTGTGTCAACCAATCCACGATATTAAGTTGTAAACTTGAGTTGCCGCTTTATTAAGCGTGATCGCATGTATTTGACCAGGATGACCCAGCCTGAATATTATTACAAGCAGCAACGTGAACATGGGCCTACTATAAGTACCATGCGATATGACCTTTTTTTACATTATGAGAAGTTCTTATTCTTATTAAAGGTTAAAAAAAGTTTTTCAGTAAAGAGCAGTACATTTTTTTTTTTACATTAATGAGACAGAGCAGCAGGTTTATTAGGCTGCTGTCACTTTAAGACCGAACGCTGCACGGATCCATTATTTTAATACACATCCGGTTTTCACCCAACTGTTCACTTTCACTTGAGACATAACCAGCTGTGTTTGCATGAACAATGCTCACCATGGCATTTTAAATTAACTGCATGTGTATCGGCCATTCAAGCGCAATAAGATGTGAAAGAGAACTGAATTTGCGGTCGCATGCTGAGAGACTCGACTTTTTGTGCACAGACTTTCTGATTCCAGTGTAGGAGCGTTTTTGCAAGGGTCGCTCATACTAGTATTCCAATGCTAGTTTGATATTTTGTTCTAGATTTTGTTCTTTGTTCAGAATATTTTAAACAAGACCTATTATGCTTTTTTTCCCATGTTCATCTTTCTTTAGTTTGTAATGTTGCTGTTTGAGCATGAAACTGAAATGCTTTTACTGAAATATTTTACATTCTACCAGTAGTGTTTTGACTTCATAATGCATAACAGTGACTGTAAACCATGCATTATAGGCATGGGAGTGGCATATGTTTTTTATTTTATTTAATTTAATTTAATTATTATTAATATTGCATTTTAACTATACACATGAACATATACATTTCCATGTAACAGAAAAAAAACAGCCTCTCAGTGTTTTACATTGATATTCTATACCTCCTCTTTTCTTAGTCTTTTATTAATACCTTTCCAAGTCCACCACATTTTAAGAACGATCTGAAAGGTCCCCAAACTGTATATTTGTCCCTTAAAATATAAGTCATATTTCCCTTTAACATATTTGTTACCATGTCTTTTAGCCAATGTCCTATACTTGGTGCGCAAATACTTTTCCAATTTAAAGTCAAGCAAATAGAAATTTGCTTGAAACTTCAAGCAAAACGGCTTATATTTATACTCTTTCTTTTTTAACTTGATTTCCTTAGGAAATAAATGTAATAGAAAAAGTAAAGGTGACAATGGAATGTTAACATCAAGGATCTTCTCTATCATTTCTTTCACACCTTTCCAAAATGTTTGGACTTCTTCGCGCTCCCATATGCAATGAAATGATGTACCTTTTAACTCACTGCACCTTAAGCAAGTGTCAGGGACATTTTCGTTATGTTTACGCAATACAACTGGAGTTATATAAATCCACATCAACCACTTATATTGCAGCAGTTTCAGACATGTTCATGGGAGTGGCATATGTTGAGTTGTGGCAAGAAAAATGCAAGCATAAAAACCTATTCTAATAGACCTCAAAAACAAGAATCAAGACATAATGGGTCCCCATTAAAGCAGGAATGATTTGTGTTCTTGCCTTTTGCTTTTTATTCAATTGTTGGTGTCCAAAATGAACCTTCCCAGACAAATCTTGGATTAGTGACAATCTGTATAGCTTTTAACATTTAGTAATCCGTTGAATGAACATGCATTTTCATTATATTTTTAATCTGTTTATTAGCACTTAAAGGAATATTCTGTTTTCAATACGAGTTAAGCTCTTCACAAAATGAATTTCGACTTCTCCTTTTCTCTAAAAAAAAGCAAAAATCTCACAGTGAAAAGGGCCATTTTGTAAACATTAAAATCCTGTTTCAAAAGTATAGCCACAAGGTGTAAGGAATATGTGAGTTAACATGATTTTTGTGTGAAAAATTACTTGACCTTTTCTGTGTAAAGTTATATCCAATTTTATTTCATTGCCACAACAACACAGACCTAAAAAACAGTTTTATCTGAATAATTCATGTAAGTGCATTTATAAACTTAGAAGATTCACATTTCTATTTACATTGTAAGAAAAATTAAAAGAAAGATTGGAATCCACTGCTGCTTCAATGTATATGATTATAATCAAGGTATTAATCAATATTTTTCCTTCTAAATATCAAATGAGTTGAATGACTTCTCTGGAGATTTTACTTTGTTATAGAAGTTACCAGTGTGATGTAAGATTAATAAGGGAATTAAGATCAATATAACTCAAAGGGGATTGAATTACAGGAAATAAGAACCGAATTATTATGCAAACTATTCAGAATTAATATTTAACACTTTATCAACTATTCGTCCACCGATAAGTTGAGATTAGGGTATTTTACCAATTCTGGACAGAATATTATTCCGTGGCCTACGGTAATAATATCATAAAGTTATGATAACTGATTAATATGAGCAAGGTAGCAAAATCTTTTTAGTTTAAGGCAGTAACTTGTAAGCACACAGCACAAGACGCTTGTATGTAAAATCAACCAAGACTTTATTGAACTACTCTAATACACACAAACTAAACTAACAAAAACACACAAACATTCATTCAAACAGTGACAGAGAGTGACGTTGTTAACGGAGTGTGAATGGAGTCCCAAATGTCTAGCGTTAGACACTATTTCTTGACCGCAACCTGAGAGAATCAAACTACTAGCACTTTAATCTTAGTTCGTTTTCTTAATAAGATTTGCACCAGTTCACTTCAGCCAGAATTAGGAGAATTGTGTACTTGCGTTTAGATGCTCCTGAGCGCGTGCGTTCCCTGTGACGAAGTTGCTGGAGAGGGAATCTCTTCGGCGCTGATTGGCTGGCAGTCGGTCGATGATGCGTTCTGAGGGACAGCACTCGATGGTGAGTGGTTGGTTGGCTTTGCCGGGTGGCGCTTCGTTCGCGGGATTTCCTGGATTGCGGGTTGCTATGCAACGGAGTTTCCTCTGAGTCTGGAGCGACTCTGAGAGGGGTTTCTTTGACGAAGTTCAGCGAAGGATCTTACGGAAGAGTTGATGAGTTTTGCGTGAGCTCTTGGTGGTTTGAAGAGTATGTAAGCATACACGCTGGACGATGGAAAGGTCAGCGAGAGCAAAAGTCACTGCAAAAGCGAGGCACAAGGCAGGCAAAAAGCAAGGCAAAAAGCAACTCATAGCTGCTTGTCATTGGGTTATAAGCGTGTCCATCTGACCCGTCCTTCCTAGTGCGACAGCCAATCAGATATTGTCTTGGGCGGGACCTACGCCCTGTTCTCCGGTTCTTGCATGTAATTAGCGTAAAGTCCACATGATCACGTGTGCCCAAACTCCTGAGAGTTTAGTTAAACGCTTTAATAAGTAAACTTAATAGTTTAAATATGGTGCATCCTACACACATCTACTTTATATCAAAATTCTAGAAATCATTTACCCATCAAGTAGGTACCAAAATACATATACTTCCCATAGTTGAGGTGGGAGTAAATAAGGATTTAGCTGTGATAAGTGTTTAACACACAAAATTAACTTGAGTAATATAAAGCATACAGACTACAGAGAATACACATGTATGAGGCAACTTCTGGTGATTAGTTCCTATAGCTGAGGTAGAAAACCTTACAAATAGGCTGTAATGAAAGTTAAACACACAGAAATAACTCCACAGGTTACATAAAATATACATGATACTTAAGATATATGTGAGGTAAATACTGGTGATCAGTTCAGCTTATTGGAAGCAATTTTGAGATCGTTGTTTGTATTAAACCACAAGTGGGTTAATTTCAGTCTATTGGTTTTGGAGACAAAAGTCTCTGGAATTTACAACTGCAGAAAGGGGGGTGTCCCCTGGTTTAGGGTTTCTGGTGATTCTGGGCCATAAGAATGCTTTAGCATCCTTCGTTTCCTGATAAGGCTGTGGATTTATGCATTGGGGTCACCACAGGGTTCTTGGCCATTTGGTCTTAAGTTTGTGGAACAAAGAGGAATCTTTTCCTGCTGTCCTGGCATCGCTGGTTTGAGATTAGACACACACAAAAAGGGGAAGGGGGGTGACATCTCCTTTAGCCATCTCGCCACCATGACTGTGTTTTATGACTTACTAATGGTTCACTAGGGAATCGTTCCGAACTGTGGAATGTGGTGTTGGGTTAATATGAAATGGACTGTTCAAGGATAATCCTACATATTCCCCCTTTCGGTCGGTGATGTTCCAGGTGAGGACATCGGCGAGCGCTGGATAAAATAGGCAGAGAGAGAGAGACAACACATACAAACACAACACAACACTCCATTACTTAGCTGAGTTCTGGTGCAAGATTTCGCTTTTGAGAATATTGTGGGCCTATGGCGCGACAGGTTAACAATTATGATGATGATGGTGGCTTTTCTTGATTACCCTAGTTTTGGTTGTGCGACGCACGGGTAGGGGCGTAATCTCAATTAAATTGGTCGAGTTCTCAGATCGGGATCTGGTTCTGCTCGCTCGCATTGAGTCTTGTTCTACATCGGTTGCGAGAGTGCCATGACTGGTAGCTCACGGGACTCTGCAATCCACGTTTTTGCACAGTGGACGTAGTGAGTCAATCCTATCATCAGGCCCTATACCAAGTTTTTGTAGGTTTAAGATTGTTTAGGTGAGAGGAGTGGAGAGTGGAAGAGAAGGAAGGGAATAAAGAAAGTGAGCATTAGTAATGACTTCTAGCAATTACTTCTTGTTAGTGGGGCAATCTCAAAAGAGTGGGTGCATATCAGTTGAACAACTCTGAGTAAGGTGTTTATGAAGACAATTGAGTGTTTCATGAAATAGGGTGTAGTGTGTGGTGTAATTGATCTGTGTCAGTCACTTTTGGTTTCCCCCTTTTCTTGTCTGTTGGAGCCCAAGTGCCCTTTTATCTGGTTTCGGTGGACCCAACGTAGGACTGGCTCATTGCGCTTTTGGCTCATCTTGATTCGGTATGCGACAGGTGAGAGCTTGTCCACGATTTCATGGGGTCCTGTCCAGCGAGGCAGGAACTTCTTTGACAGGCGATGGGGACCCGATTGTTGTGACTGCACAAAATTGTAGTACCACACTTTGTCTCCGATGTTGAATTCTTGGTGAGAGGCCTTCTGGTCGTAATAGGCTTTGCGACCTTCTGCACTTTTCTGTAGTTGTTGTTGCGTAAAAGCAAAGGCGGTTCTTAGATGGCGATGCAACTCTTCAAGATACTGGTGGGTGGTATATGCCGTGACAAGGCTCATGTCACCTGGCTGGTAGAGCAGGTGGAGCGGCAGTGTCATTTGCCGTCCCGTCATTAGCTCAAAGGGTGGCACCCCAGTGGACTTGTTAGGAGTTGCTCTGATAGCCATTAGCACTAGCGGGAGCTTGATATCCCAATCCTTTTGGTTCGCAGACACATACTTCTTTAGCATGCTGACCATAATGTCTGCTCCGATGTAGATATCGTGTGGCAGGTCGGGGACAACAAGGAAGTAGTGACTTAGGTGTCTGTCGTTCCAGCACATGTCTAGGGCACAGACAGTCTTAGAGGTAATCATGGTTAAGGAGCATGGATTCAGAGGGAAGCGGTTATGCTTGGTGGCATGTGGCAGTTCAGGTTTGTCTTTCTTTAAGGCTCTGAAGAGCTTCAGGCTGATGGCTGAGTTTTCGGCCCATAGGGCTAGCACCGAGTCAGGTACTGACATGCCTTGAATGTCTATAGCTGTCATCAGTTGAAAGCCATTTGAGCCTGGTTCTGTGGTTTTGAATGCGCACAGAAGAGAAGTTTGACTCTTGCCATGTGGCACCAAGTTCGAGACTTGCCTTGGTCTTGGGCTTGCGTTTTCGCTCATTGAGCTGGAACCAGTGTCTGTGACTTGACAATGCGCTTCTGTGGAGCATTGTGAGTGAAAGGGAAGGGGCTCCCGAACTTGGGCCCATATCTTTAGTTGCTTAAAGTCTATTAAGGGCTCAAAGCGATTCAGCAGGTCTTTGCCGATGAGAAGAGGGTATGTGTCCAACGGCGAGATGTACACAGGGTGTATAAGGCTCATTGGTCCTACGGTCAGGTGGATTGGGGCCACCTGCTCCAACCGCAGTCCCGTGTGGGAATAGGCTTGAACGTTGAGTGCACACTTTTGAAGTCTGAGGGTTCCACTGGTTCTTTTGGTTCTTTCTTGAATTTCTTCTAAGAGCTGAGTGGACATTAGGGTGATGTCGGCTCCCGTGTCTACCAGGGCCTCTAGTTTGACATGGTGTTCTAGTGTGATGGAGAGATAGAACTTCCTTGCCACACCTTTCTCGATGAGGTCACCCAGAAGTTGAGGAACTGGAGTTTGGGTTGAGACAGGTAGAGTGTTGTGGTTTGTTTGCTGTTGCTCGCAGGGGTGACAGACAACCAAGATGGCACTTTCTGGTACTTGAGTGGTTCCATCCTCCTCTGGTTGTTGGAGGTTTCCATGGTATGAGTTGACATGTGTCGGATCAGGTTCTGAATCTGTTGCTAGGCATTCAGGTTCAGTCTCTTGTTTCCTTGACAATGGGGTTATGGCAGCTTGACTTGTCATGTTTTGAGGGTGGTGAGTGTGAGAGAGGTGGTTATTGCTCTGGTTGATGTGTACCAGGTGGTCGCTGTTCCCTTGCTTCACCTCTAGTCACGCCGAATCTGACTTGTCTTTCTTTTCCCATTTCCTGTCCTCTTCATTGCGTTTGAAGAATTCTTTCATGAACATCTGCATCATTTCTTGTGAACTGATACCTGGTGCAGTCTGTTGTTCTTGTGTGGACTCAGTGTGGGGTTGGTCTGATTGACGCCTGGGTGGATTTCGTCGTCGACCCCTTGGGCTAGTTGTTCCTGGGGGCGTGTGTCGCTTTCCTTTAGACGTCCAGTTGGGCTCCCATGAACCTTTTCCTCTTGAGTTTCCATATGACCGTGTCTGGTTCCATGAATTATCCCAGCGGTTTTCGTGCGGCCATGACTGGTCCCATGATTTCTCCCAGTGGTGTCCAGACGTGTGTGGCGTGTCTCGTTGCTTGTGCCAGTGATTGTTTGGTTGTTTGGGTCTGACACTGTCATGAGAGTCCCGTTCTTTTCTGAAGGAGGATTGTCTTTGTTCTTTAGGTGGCAGATTGGTGCTTTCGTGATGCTGGGTGCCCTCTAGGGCTAATCCTTGATGTTGAGTATTGAAATCACAAACTGCTGGGGGTTTGGATCCCTTTTCTGAGGCCATCTTTTGTTTGCCATAGGCTTTGTGGGCCAAGTCCCTCAACTGTTGTGTAGTCATTGTGCGTGGACAGGCCATGACGCCTAGGTGGTGGCTTACTCCAGGGTGGAGGTTTCTCAGAAAGAGGGTTTTGAAATTCAAGTCATCCTCCATGTCAGGTTCATTACGTGCGCCAAAGTATGCTCGTCTGAGTCTGTTGTAAAAGGCTTGGGGTGTCTCGTGCCGGCCTTGTTTGGTTTCTAGCGCGGCCACCAGTCCTTGGTCTGCCTCTGGGTCTGCAAATTCTTTGATTAGGGCTTCTCGGAGGAGGTGGAAGTCTGACTTGGTGTGTGTAGGCTGTCTATCCAAGAAACTTCGCACCTCAGGACTGGATGTTGTTCGAAGCAAATAAAGTCTGTCTCTGTCTGTCACATTGGATCTCATTTCCAAGTGGAATTCAATATCTTGCAGGTAGGCCTGGACATCTTGACTTCCTGCCACATTTGGGGTGAATTTGTTGATGTTCCTGGCCAGCTTGTCAAGGTCCTTGAGTTCCAGGCCAGGTGCAGCTTCATAGTCGGTTCGGAGAGACCCCCTTCTCTTGTCAGCAGGGTAGCGCTCCTCCATGACAGCTGTATAGGGCTTTGGTGGTGATTCTTCACTTTTTCTTTGATGTGGCAGTCCCAGGATAGGGGACGCAGCTCTGCTGGGCAGGGGTGAGACCAGAGGACGCCTTGTCCTGGTTGGCTCAGGGTGCAGCTCATACGCATGCTTGAGTTCCTCTCTGATTGAGTCGGATTCTTCTTTTACATAGTCGAGCTGTTGAGTCAAGTCGCTGATCTGATTTCGTGACCTTTCAAGATGGTTTTCAAGGGCCTTTATTCGGCTGTTCTTGTCTCTGAAGTCAGCCTTGGCTTTTTCCAGTAGCTGCTCTGCATACTGTAACTTGTTGGCCAGATCATCTTGGGCAGCCCTAGCTTGTTCTAATTCTCTGTTGGTGGTTGTCAATGTTTCTTGAAGCCTTTCGATTTCCTCTTTGGCGCCTGGCTCCACCTCGTCGGACCCTTCCTGTTGGTCCTGTGCTTCCAGTTCTAACTGCTTGATGCGTTGTTTTGCGCGAGTCAGCTCCTCCTGGAGGTGAGCTTCTTGCTCATCACTCAGTTTGAGTGAGGCTATCAGCGTGTGACTTAGGGAGCCAGTGATCTTTGCTATCTCTTTGTGGTTGTAGCTGCGCGTTGGATCCTGTGTTGTGATGTCAGAGATGTTGGCATCCAGTTGTTCTTGCGTGTGCTGTCGTAGGTTGTTGGCAGCCTGGGGCAAGAAGTTGCATGTCACGATACTTAACCAGTTCTCTAAGTCTTCCCAGTGGGTGGTGTGATCATCGGTGCGAGACATGTTGGCACAAGGTAGGGAAAACCTGGAAAAGAGACTGGCACAGATCTGTGAAAGTGTGTGTGAGCTAAGTATGTGATGGGTGGTTAAGTGTGGTTTGCTGGAGCTGTGGGCCTCCTTTGACGTGTACTGCTACTCGTAGTCTCTGTGGGAGAAAATAGTGCAGCTTGGAGGATACAGCTGAGAGGAGGGAGAGTGAGCAAAGACCAGACAAAGCAAGGTGATATTCAAAGACAGTAGATAGCAATCAGGGCTGTGAAACAAAGAACTAAAAATAAAATAATAGTAATATTCTCAAGGAAGGGAAGAATTTTTTTTGTAAATAATTCAATAGAGATACTTCAATGAAGGTCAAATTGAAAGGTACCTGGAATCTCTTAATTCTGTGTATTATTGTCGTTATAACTTCCTCCTGGTAGAAAGAAAGTGTTAACGACAATAATCGTGCTCCTTCTTATAGGATCGACACCATACACCTGTTACGTGCTCCTTTTTTTTTTGGAATGCGTTAAGTGAGCGGTAGTCGTTTATGGTTCCTCCTATCAATTTATTTATTAATTTATTTATTTATTTGCCAATAAATTTATTTTAATTTTATTCCAATTTATTCGACTGTGTAGGATGCCAAAATGTAGGGTAGCGTGCGGTGCAAGGAGGGTGAATTCACACAACTGTTAAAACTTCAGAATGTTTGCGAACAGTTTCTTTGAAAACTTCCTGTAATTACTGATTGATTCTCACAGGTTCAGTTCCAGAAATATCATGGGTAGAAGAGAGAAGAAGCAGAAAAGACAAGGAAGGAGTTAAATGCAAGTGAGGGAAGGGATACTGACTCAATTAGCATGTGGATCTAGTTGACCAATAGTTATGCTATGGTTATATGCTAATCCACTAAGCCTTGTTGCGATTAAAGGCTGCTTTTATTTGGTGCACATCTAAATAAGACAATGTCAAAAGGGAGTTGTTTCCACTTTATCATTAAACTCGCAGAGTGTTTTATCTATACATTTATGTCAATAAATATATACATACATTACTGCTCCCACTGAAAATAGGAGAAGGGAAAATGGAGCGGAAGGGAAAACAATACTGGCAATAGGAGATTTTGAAAACAAAATTAATTAAAAAGAAAATAATAAAATAAAATAAAAATAAAATAAAATTAATGTAAAATTAAAAGTAAATAAACAAAATTTTAATTATCGTAGTCTCTTTATTGAAAACAAATGAACGATGAAGTTCCTCGTTATTTGTTTAAAAGAAATGAGACTAACAGTGTAATCCAAGCGTTAATAATAATTAACATGCAAAGGGACCGCCCATGACGGTACAGAATGAGAGAGAAAACAAATGAAAATGGGAAATAAACAACAAAACAGAGTGAATAAATAAAGTAAAATAAAGGAATAAAAAAAAAGGAAGAAAAAAATTAATAATAATAAAATAATACAAAAATAAAGAAAAATAAAATGGCTGATCTAATTGGTAACTGGTTTACTTAAACTTTGAAGGTCAAGATTTCCTATTACACAATTGAAGAGCTATTGCCAATGTAATGCTTAGGGTATTGGTGATTACGATTAGCCTAGATTTAACTCTAGTTAATTGTATATTCGTCACAAATTAAATACTTCTGAGTCAATATTCCTTTAATGGGGATAGGGAGTTGAAAAAAAAAATAAAGTAAAACATAAAATGGGAATGTTCACAGATTGTTAGAGTGGAGATGTGAAAAGGTTAAATCATTTCAACACTGCTACACAACACACTGCATCCAGCTTCAGCGAGCCACACCAATGCTTGCGCTAACCTACGAGGCTAATGGCTTTAGCATAGACTTCCGTGAACACCTGAGTTGTTTACAAAAGTGCGCGCATGCGCACTTGAGGGTCAACCCGAAAATCTTTTAAGACTTCCGTGTCACGGCTGTTACTATGGTGACGCACAGCCTAACAGTTCAAGACGCACGTGGGTATGTCTGCGTGCAGACAAAGTTCAAAACATTACATGAAATGGCGGCGCATTTCAGTATTACACAAACACTGGGCGCTTATTCTTTACGATATGGCGCTCAATAAATCTCAGCTCTTTGTGAGTGAGGCAAAATATTTCGTGCACTGCAGATGCACTGTTAAAACAATAACGTTATTGCGATCTCGGCGGATCGGAATTCTTCGTGTCAGTTTCTGTGGACACGCAACACAGCATGCAGGATTTACTGCATCAATTTACTTGATCAAGTTTAACAAAACTCCCATTCAAATCAGGCTCGGACACATGTAGTGTTTCACGAGTAACAGTATCTACTTCACCAAGTGAGTCAATACAAACAGGTACATTAGTTAGCTACTCTAATGTCAACCTAGGGAGACAGCTTAGTTGATTTAATATTGGAACACGCAATAATTAATCAATCTAGCTATAACAAGGCCTTTTAGAAAGAAAGTAAGGAACACGCTTACTTCTCTCCTGGTGCGCTGTAAGGCGACTTTCTTTTGTCTCAACAGACAATCTTAAATTCGTTTACTGCAGTTTTAACAATAACAACAAAACACTTATACAAACTAAACGTGAGTTTAGATTTCCATTCATTCACACAACGCCCTGTTATGCGCTCTTAACGTTACACATCAACAATAAAATACTCGTTTTCCTGTGTCTCTAATCTATCTTTCCGGACCAATAGATTAGATACAATCACAAATGACTTGTTTTGTGCTTACAATTTAGTTTAAACTGCCCGCATCCTCCACCAGATATGTAAGATTAATAAGGGAATTAAGATCAATATAACTCAAAGGGGATTGAATTACAGGAAATAAGAACCGAATTATTATGCAAACTATTCAGAATTAATATTTAACACTTTATCAACTATTCGTCCACCGATAAGTTGAGATTAGGGTATTTTACCAATTCTGGACAGAATATTATTCCGTGGCCTACGGTAATAATATCATAAAGTTATGATAACTGATTAATATGAGCAAGGTAGCAAAATCTTTTTAGTTTAAGGCAGTAACTTGTAAGCACACAGCACAAGACGCTTGTATGTAAAATCAACCAAGACTTTATTGAACTACTCTAATACACACAAACTAAACTAACAAAAACACACAAACATTCATTCAAACAGTGACAGAGAGTGACGTTGTTAACGGAGTGTGAATGGAGTCCCAAATGTCTAGCGTTAGACACTATTTCTTGACCGCAACCTGAGAGAATCAAACTACTAGCACTTTAATCTTAGTTCGTTTTCTTAATAAGATTTGCACCAGTTCACTTCAGCCAGAATTAGGAGAATTGTGTACTTGCGTTTAGATGCTCCTGAGCGCGTGCGTTCCCTGTGACGAAGTTGCTGGAGAGGGAATCTCTTCGGCGCTGATTGGCTGGCAGTCGGTCGATGATGCGTTCTGAGGGACAGCACTCGATGGTGAGTGGTTGGTTGGCTTTGCCGGGTGGCGCTTCGTTCGCGGGATTTCCTGGATTGCGGGTTGCTATGCAACGGAGTTTCCTCTGAGTCTGGAGCGACTCTGAGAGGGGTTTCTTTGACGAAGTTCAGCGAAGGATCTTACGGAAGAGTTGATGAGTTTTGCGTGAGCTCTTGGTGGTTTGAAGAGTATGTAAGCATACACGCTGGACGATGGAAAGGTCAGCGAGAGCAAAAGTCACTGCAAAAGCGAGGCACAAGGCAGGCAAAAAGCAAGGCAAAAAGCAACTCATAGCTGCTTGTCATTGGGTTATAAGCGTGTCCATCTGACCCGTCCTTCCTAGTGCGACAGCCAATCAGATATTGTCTTGGGCGGGACCTACGCCCTGTTCTCCGGTTCTTGCATGTAATTAGCGTAAAGTCCACATGATCACGTGTGCCCAAACTCCTGAGAGTTTAGTTAAACGCTTTAATAAGTAAACTTAATAGTTTAAATATGGTGCATCCTACACACATCTACTTTATATCAAAATTCTAGAAATCATTTACCCATCAAGTAGGTACCAAAATACATATACTTCCCATAGTTGAGGTGGGAGTAAATAAGGATTTAGCTGTGATAAGTGTTTAACACACAAAATTAACTTGAGTAATATAAAGCATACAGACTACAGAGAATACACATGTATGAGGCAACTTCTGGTGATTAGTTCCTATAGCTGAGGTAGAAAACCTTACAAATAGGCTGTAATGAAAGTTAAACACACAGAAATAACTCCACAGGTTACATAAAATATACATGATACTTAAGATATATGTGAGGTAAATACTGGTGATCAGTTCAGCTTATTGGAAGCAATTTTGAGATCGTTGTTTGTATTAAACCACAAGTGGGTTAATTTCAGTCTATTGGTTTTGGAGACAAAAGTCTCTGGAATTTACAACTGCAGAAAGGGGGGTGTCCCCTGGTTTAGGGTTTCTGGTGATTCTGGGCCATAAGAATGCTTTAGCATCCTTCGTTTCCTGATAAGGCTGTGGATTTATGCATTGGGGTCACCACAGGGTTCTTGGCCATTTGGTCTTAAGTTTGTGGAACAAAGAGGAATCTTTTCCTGCTGTCCTGGCATCGCTGGTTTGAGATTAGACACACACAAAAAGGGGAAGGGGGGTGACATCTCCTTTAGCCATCTCGCCACCATGACTGTGTTTTATGACTTACTAATGGTTCACTAGGGAATCGTTCCGAACTGTGGAATGTGGTGTTGGGTTAATATGAAATGGACTGTTCAAGGATAATCCTACAGATCACTGAAATGATCTTTTCATGTGTTCTGTAATGTCAGTGTTTGATATCTGAATGCAGTAACAGTGCTTGCTCATTTAGTCCGACTTCCAGAAATGAAATATGGACATGTTTTGTGTTTGAGAAAGGTCTTCAACGTGTTAAACACATAGGGGTCATTGAAGCCAATAGTTTAAGGGACCATTTCTTTGTTAAAGCCTATATTTTCCACTTAGACTGAAGTGTACCTCTCCTTGAGAAAGAACGCATTATCGTGATGTTTTGAGAATACTCTCCTGTTTATAGTTAGAGCCTGGCCAAATCCAACCTTGGAAAAGCTGTGTGTCGGCATGTGTGTTAATCTTCTTGGTTACAGGTTAAGGAATCACTGGCATTATTGGAGATTGACTGAGTTGTTGTTCGGGACAGGCTGGCGCCCATCAACCCAAATCTGCGAGCTGGAAGGTCATGACGTGCCTAACTTCAGGGTCCGAGTGTCAGCTGCATAATCCATGGAGATATGCTTCAGTCTATCTGTTTATGTGTGGAAAATTACTATGTTTATCTATTTCTTAGCCAATCAGAAACTGCAACCTGAAGCAAAGACGTAGCTTAGACGTTGGTGAAGTGTGTGTGTGTGTATAACTGCTGTGATCTTTGTAACTGTAAGCGGGACAGCCTATGAACCTAATGACTGTCTTGAGTCTTGAAGCTGAACTTCTGCTGATGAAACTGCAAACTATCTTCAGTAAAACTTTTCTTCAATTTATTATAATTCTGACTCCGTGTCTTCTTTTAAACATCTGGTCCTAAACTATTACCCCCTAACAGTTAACACAGTACAAGCTAGAACAGCGAGGGCTTAAGGAATAGTGAGAGCGTAGAGGAGATTTATTTATTTGTGTTTATTAGCAGGATGCGGTTATGTGTTCACGGAAGAGATGAGTTTTCATGTGCTTCTTGGAAACCGTGAGGGATTCGGCTGTCCGGTTGTGGTTGGGAAGATCATTCCACATCCTTAAGAGTGATTTTGTGCCTCTCTGCGGTGAAACCATGAGGCGAGGCTCACTTCCAGGCTTCTGGAGGAGATGTAGACCATTAGATGTGGACTCGTAGGAGAGGGCGAGGATCGAGGAGCCCGTGGCTGCTGTGTAGGCAAACGTCAAAGTCTTGAACTCGATGCGAGCCATAACCGGAAGCCAGTGCAGAGAGATATACAGAGCTCTGTTGCGTTCGGGATCATTTGCAGAGGTTGCACATGTTGGAAGCCCAGCCAGAAGAGCATTGCAATAGTCCAGTCTAGAATTGACACGGGCCTGGACGAGAAGCTGTTCATGCTCAGATCTTCCTAATGTTGTGCAGTGCAAACCTGCTATTTTTTTTTTGGTGATAATCCACATTACGCCAAAACTGCTTCTTGTATTGAACACAAACTATTTCTTTACAACTTTAAGGGTTTGTTCACACTTGGCAGGCTTAGTTTGGTTAAAATGAATTGTAGTGTAATTGCTCTGTTAGTGCGGTTCACTTAAATAAGTGTGAACGCTGCCATCTAAACCCTGGTGCGCATCGAACAAGCAGACTGAGACGCTGAAAAGAAGAGTCTCGATCCACTTCCAAACGAACTCTGGTGCGGTTCGAAAGAAATATGAACACAACACGGACCAAACACATGTAAACAAACCAAAAACTGGAAGGCGTGACCCTAAAAAGGACAGAATGCTCAAGCATATTCGTGATGTTGCCCGTCACAGTTCAGTACAGGCGTCAGAACCGCGTCTCCTCACAGCAGATCTGGGTGTGTGTGACGGAGGGATTCCCGACGCTGTTTTGACTCCTTTACACACATTATAAGCTCTTCACGAGTTCTCAGCTGATATGTTTTTGCATTTATCCCAGAACACATTGTTGGTTTGGATGTTCGCTAAATTCCGCTTCGAAATATACGTCATAAAAGCCGAGTTCAGGTTGTGAACATATCCCCATGCCTTTAGGTTCGGTATCTTTAGGTTCGTGTTTAAAATGCCAATGTGAACGCTAAGCTGAACAGGACTAACTTTTTTTTTTTTTTTTTGGTTCGAACCAAGAGAACTACAAGTGTGAACACACCCTAAATCTTTAAAACCTTTTTAGAAATTTTAGAAAAAAAAAACATCTGTCTTTTTAAAAGGAAAAGGCACAGAATAACTCTTGTGGTTTTCTTGTTTAGAGCTCCCGGAAGAAGTTCTACGTCCTCTCCATGTTCCCGTACCCGTCGGGTCGTCTTCATATGGGTCACGTGAGGGTTTACACCATTAGCGACACCATCAGCCACTTCCAGAGGATGAGGGGCCATCAGGTAATTTCACTCTTAAAAACAGTAATATCAGAATTTACTCCGCTCTGTCACCGCCACACACACACGGTTTGATCCATTTTTATATTCACCCACCCACCTACACACACACAGACATACCAAAACACATTCCCATGAAAGTAAAAGCTGCAGTCAAGGTCTGCTGGAATGATGTGTGTTTTAATTATGAGGTGTCTGAATAATGGGAACAGTGTGAATATGTTCTTAATTAGAGCTGCTCCTAACTTTGTCTATGTTCAGGAGGATGTCATCATCTGTGTGAATGTTTCTGAAATGTGCTGTCAGTTCATAACAAGGAACGGCAGGTCATAACGGACATCATTATCCTGATGCAGGACTGATGGAGGATGTTGTTTAGGGGTGGGTGTTGTGACCTGAGTTGATATCACTGCATGCTTAATTGTATGTCATGCTAACCGGACATAAAATAGAATATAGAAGAGTCATTTTGCTGGAAATTCGACACATGATTTATGATATAAATATGCAGCTCGCATCTGGTACAGCCGCATTGCAGAGTCATGATAAACAAGCTCTCAAAGACTTGTAGAAGCAAGTTCAAATGGATCGGTTGCTTTTTTTGTTCAGGATTAAATGTTTAAATGTTTGGGATTTGGTGTAGGTGGTACATTAGTTTCAAGCGCAATACAGCATTAACCTTTTAGCTCCACTCACTGGACATTTCATTTCTCAAATCTGCCGTGAAACAAACAAGAAGCAACTTAATATAATTTTGAGATATTTTGAAAAATATTTGAGCCTGGATTGGTCTATTTTTAAACAAGTCTGAAATGAAAGGTTCTTTATTTCCTTTTATCACTTTCTTTTTTAGAACTTAGAATTAGAAAACAGTCAAACTAGATTTCCTACTCCAAACTCTGATTGGACGAGTGATGTACAAATGCTCTGTGAAATAGCAAAATGCTCCTTTAATAGGAGTGTAACGATACCTTCATGTCACGATTCGATACATAACACGATACTGAACTCCCGATACGATATTATGGCGATTCTCCTAGACATGGTAAAATGTTAACAATGTACCGTTGATTAAAATGATAAATTTGATATTAAATCGTGGCTGTAAATGAATAAGCTTGGACTTAGTGCTGGTAACCCAATGCACACCAGAATAAAAAATATTCATGATTCTGAAGCTGAAAATACACAATTATTTTAGACGAATATGCTTGCACTCTCTGGCACTGATATTTAAAATAATGTAGGCCACTTTTTTCTGGTAACATCAGACATTTGGCATTATCAGGACCCACAAATATTGCATTATATTCAACAAAACTCTGAAAACTTGAATTTTTTTCTCACAGTAATTTTCTATTTTAGATGAACTATACACAGTACATATTGTTGCATTTTTGTATTGCGATATATTGTGACACGATACATTGTTACACCCCTATCATTTAATGTCATCTTGGTAACTAATTAGCATATTATTAACAAATAGCAGTTCTGCTAGACTGCTATGCAAATATATCTAATGCAATGTAAAGAGTATAAGTTTCTACTGGTTTGTACTGTAACTCTATTGAAACCAGTTGTGAGTTGAGTCTCGTGAAGAATAAGATCTCTATTTGCTTGAGTTTCTGTTCATATCATGTCTTCCACATCGCTCTCTAATGGTTTTGGATGCAGTCGAGATCAAGGCCGCTCACTACTTTCAGCGTGTCTGCCTAGGGCTGTGCGATTATTGGGGGAAGAAAGATTTCCCACTATTCTTCTGGTACTTTGGCTGGTTTAGGACTGCCGTGGACAGCCGACTTCTGACGCTTGTCATATTCTTCATGTTGGTTAGTTCAAAGCTGCAACAGAAATTAAGTTTCCCACTACAATGGAGTAATTGTCCCTTTAAAGTTAAACTGATTTTTACATTTTGTTTTTTCTAACCTTGTTAGAGATGTATGCATCATATTTTGTCAAATTGTTACATTAAATAAATTAAATTAGAATAAGATAGCGCTTACCAATCAAATTAAATCAGCATCACCAAAATGCATCTTTGCACTGCAGAAGTGGCATTTAGATGCATTTACACACACTGTTTAATGCAGCTCAGAGGTGGCTTGAATACATTTTCAATTGCATAAACTGAATCCACTCGTAGGTGGCGGCATGTCACTGTCTTAATGACTTATTAAATCATTCATTAAACTGATTCGTTCAAAACATTTGTTCTGCTGTGAAACTTTTAATTGTCAAAACAAAGCAAAAGCTGACAATATTGTGTCTAAAATGTAACTCACAATAGCTAAGTTTACATGGACACCTTTCGTTTCAGTCTTAATGAATTAATTCCGATTGATGAATCTGAACGTAGTGTTTACATGAACTATAAACAAGTGATTGGGTTGATGTGTGCGTTTGTCACAAGGTATTCTCCTATTCTCCTACATTGCTTCTTTTCTTTGATTTCGGGTGCTAATTAGAAGATGACGAGCACAGGAACCATGGCGGTGCTGCTTGTGTTTATCAAGCAGGAAAAACGCCTCCAACAAGGCGTCTGTGGATGAGAGTTCGAAACAAGAACTGATGGGACGCTGTCCTGCTCCACTTCAGATTAATTAATTATATGCAGAACTTTAAGGCTTAATATAATTTAAACGGATGAGTTATTAAAAAAAATTACCCCCTTCACAGTCGTCATGAAGGGCAAAATTAGCATTATAGACCAAAACCACTTTTTGTACCAGGCTGTAAACACATGTTTTTCTGCTGTAAAGTTGGGCATTTTAACATGGGGGGTTATGGGGTTGACTCTCTTTTAGAGCCTGTCTCTAGTGGCCAGTCGATGAAGTGCAGTTTAAGTCACTTTCGTGTAGGATTCACGAGAGAGAGACATAATTACGCTGTTGTTTAAAGTTTTTGTTCATTATAAAATCAATATGACAATTGCAGTCGTGCTGATATTCAGGGAAAAGCGGCTTGTGTGACATTGCTGAACTATATGACAAGATCAAACTTACGGGGGAAGATGTGCTTTTGTTTGCTTTTTGTTTAAAGCGAATAACATTCTCGATAATGTCAGCTTGCACATCGTTAAAATAATTACAATATTACTGTACACAGTTCTCTGTGTTTCCCAGCCTCTCAGTTTTACTGCCTTTGAGTCTCTCTCTCTCTCTCTCTCTCTCTCTCTCTCTCTCTCTCTCTCTCTCTCTCTCTCTCTCTCTCTCTCTCATCCATCTCTGTCCTCTCCGTGACGAATCCCTCTCTCCTCAAAGGACAGGCAGCATCTGGTGTGTGTTGTAAGCACAGCACTAAGTGTGTGATGATTTAATGGAGCCTGACGAAGCGCTACTGTTGATTGAATTGGAATTGACAGTGTTCAGTTTCGACTGCTTCAACGAAACACACCGACAAACTGAACGATTGAGCGACTCTCAATCTCAGCATGTTATCATTGACTTCGACTGCGATTTACCCCATGTTTGTTCTTACATGTTTAGAGAACAAGTAAAAGAAAAAGCCTTGCTGCCTCACAGCTTAGTCAGTCGATGACTGAATCCAGCAGATCTGTAGTGCTCATGTCTCAGCAGAACTGGGGTCATCCGTTCAAAAAGATGAAAAATAATACAGCATCTGTCCAAAGTTTTAAAACATCACAATTTCTAATGTTTTTGAAAATAAGTCACTTTTTCTTATCACTTATCACTTATTTATTTAATCAAAAATACAGTCTATGTGAATATATTATAAGATGTGCTCACACTTTTCTTTCCATTGACCTCCATTCAAGCAAATATGAATGCAAGAGAACAGTAAACTCAAGCTCATGCAAAGAAGCTTCGCACTTCTCTGCGCTGTAAAGTTCAGTCTGATGAATCCTGGTCTGTGGATCTGTATCATGTACAGACGTGTGACCAATAGAAGATTGGCAAGTAACAGCGTGAACAACCATTTACCTAAATGAAAAGAACTCAAACTTTAAAGCTGCTGCATTGCAGGACAGTGGAGTAGATTGAACATTTTACATTGTGGTTTTATTATTATTATGTATGAGTTGAATTTGTTTTTCAAGCAGAGTGTGACGCCACATCACGAGAGTTGCAAAGGCGTTTTCCGTGCTCAAAATGTGATGAGCACCAGGTTTAATGTGGCCTCTGCTTCAGTCAGATCCTGCTGATGGCCTGTTATCTCGCAGATGATTGTTTTTTTGCATTATGTGGTAACGCTGTGCTCTTTTAGCAGATGTTTCAGGCATCAAGCCTCTCAGCTGTCTGCGAGCAGGAGTGTTCGAGCACAAGACTATAGACTACAGTGCGCTTTCTCAGCCATGATTGACACTTGTGTTTGACGGCTGTGTCAGTGCGTTGTTTTCTCCATGTTTCTGTCAAAGTAAAAAAAAAAAAAGTATTTACAGTGCTTACTCATATACACACACACACGCACGCACACACGCACTCACATACACACGTCTGGTTCTCTATCTTTGTGGGGACTCTCCATAGACGTAATGGTTTTTATACTGTAAAAACTGTATATTCTCTCCCCTAACAATAATTTTACCTCGAAATCAAAGAAAACTTTCCATTTTTACTTTTTTTTTAAAACAAACACTCATTCTGTATGATTTATAAGCTTGTTTCCTCAATTCTCCAGTAGCAGTATTAACATTAAGTGGCAGCATCTGACGCACAGAAGCCGATGGCACATGTCACATTGGCACATCCGGTCTTCATTGGCATGTGCCAGCGGATAGTGGCATCACGCACGTGTCACTGACATTATCGCGACACACTGACACCGAGGCGCGGAGCATGTCGTCGTGTGTTAACGCCTCCAGTAGTGACTGACAGATTAATCGAGCACCTACTGACGTAATTGTGACACAAAATCCTAAATAAATAGCCTAATTTTGTGATATTTTACATATCAATTAAACGCATTAAAGTCAGTAATATTTTTTCAAACTTGTTATTTGTCTGTACTTGATTGGCCTGTGCCACTGAATGTTTTGTAATACCAGTGCTACTTTACGTTGTTTATCTCGCAAACTGCCCATTCTAGGAAAGACACGAAATAAATCTCTCATGGATCACTACGAGTAACGCATTAACAGTCGCGTCCGTTACTGTAAACCTTTATTTTTGCGTGATGCTGCACAGACGCACGCCAGTAGGTGTCAGTATAAGTGAGTGTAACACTGGCCAGCGCAAGATTCTCATCTGTGGCTTTAAAGCAAAAAAAAAAAAAAACACACGAAATGATATGTGCTCATTCATGTGTAATTACTTCCACCAACTAATCAAGTATTCTCGTGAGCGTAGAATCTGCCATTCAGAATACATACGAGCGAGTCGCTCTAACGGCGGCAGCCATGTTGCGCCTCCATCTTGAAAATACATTAGCCAAAGAGGGACATACCTGGAAATTCAAGCTTCGCCTTTCACACTTTTATGGTGCGTTCAAGTCCTCCTGGGAAGTTCGTACGTACGAGGTGGGAAGTCGTGCTTATAACGGCATGTGCGTTCAAGTCACTTTCGACGGAGCAAAATGGCGAAGTACTTTCTCTTAATTAATTACACAAAAATACAGTAAGGTTCTTAAACTCTTGTTCTAGAAAATGAAGAACAAAGAAATGTGCATCAGGTATACTTTGTATTTTTATGTTTTTAATTAATTTATGAAGCCACTGCCAACACATCATTACATGTTGCATTGTTATATTATAATACTATCATATTCTGTGTTGGCGATTAGCTAACTGCGCTGTAAATAGAAAAGCCTGACAATATCACAGCTAAATACCTTTACGTATTGTGTATTCCGCCATGTTAATCACTGACACGCCCCCAACTCGTACAGATCGGAGCTTAGAGAAAATCCCGAGCTCCCCACTGGTATTTACGACATTGTGGTGGCGTTCAAGTGCGTTCAACTCGTAAATACGATCTATACGAGATGACTTGAACGCACCATTACACTCAGTGGCACCGTGACGAATGTGAGGGGGAGATTACTCGCGACTGTCGGCCACCGTAGGAGTTAAAGCGCCCTCGGAATGGGAGGGGCTAAAAAAGTAATATTCAGTTTGTAGTCATACAATTTCACCGCTAGACGGGAGAAAATCATACACAGTGTGGCTTTAATATTTCAAGTCCTTCCAAAAAAAGTGTTAAAAAAATCAACTATTAAAAATCATTTGTTAGGCTACGTATCTGAAAAGGATTACATATCGAGCTACTAGTAATCTTCTTTATTTATATAAGTGCAAAAAAGTGCTCAGTGCATTTTAAAAATTCAACAAACATCGATCATGCAGGATTAATTATTCATTTAATTGTACAAATTAACTATGTGCATATGTTACATAATCTACATTATACTCTATAGCCGCAGGTGTCACTACTGGAGGTGCCGCGACATAAAGAGACATGTCAGTTTTAGTGACAGGCCAAAGGGCATGTGCCAGTGGATAGAGGCATGTGTCACTTAAACGTGTGATGTGCCAATAGATTGCGTCATGTGTCACTTGCATAACAATTTGCTTTATGCTGTCAAACATATGATTTATTACATTGCTGAGTTAATGTGTACAGCATTATTATCCATAATTCGATTAAATTATTTTTGAAATATTAAAGCCACAGATGAGAATCTTGCGCTGGCCAGTGTTACACTCACTTATACTGACACCTACTGGCGTGCGTCCGTGCAGCATCACGCAGAAATAAAGGTTTACAGTAACGGACGCGACTGTTAATGCGTTATTAATGCGTTATTCGTAGTGACCCGTGATTTATTTCGTAGAGATTTATTTCGTGTCTTTCCTAGAATGGGCAGTTTGCGAGATAAACAACGTAAAGTAGCACTGGTATTACAAAACATTCAGTGGCACAGGCCAATCAAGTACAGACAAATAACAAGTTTGAAAAAATATTACTGACTTTAATGCGTTTAATTGATATGTAAAATGTCACAAAATTAGGCTATTTATTTAGGATTTTGTGTCACAATTACGTCAGTAGGTGCTCGATTAATCTGTCAGTCACTACTGGAGGCGTCAACACACGACGGATGCTCCGCGCCTCGGTGTCAGTGTGTCGCGATAATGTCAGTGACACATGCATTAATTACGGCAATAACATTTAATTTACTGGAGGTTCTTACAAAATATTTATTGGCGCAGTCTATACATTTTTTTTAACTTAATTTGAATGAATTATTTTAATAAATGGTTTGAATCACTGCGTCCGAAATCAGCTGCTGTGAGTCTATATGGGTGTTTGCTTGGGTGTCGTTGCTAGGAAATTAGGGATGGTGATTTGGTCCCATTAAAAGACCTGGTATTGGATGCGTTTTGGTCGATTGGATCACAAGTGGACAACACTAAATACAGGTGTAAACGGGGTCTAAAACGCTTTGAGTTTGTCCACTTTCCACCACTTCCAGATGGAAGAAAACGCATTTGACGCAAAAAACAAACAAAAATAACGACTTTATTCAACAATTTCTTCTCTTCTGTCTCAGATCTCCTACGCTATTCGCGTAGCAAACACAGTACATCGCTTCCGGCTTCATTATTGTCCGGCTCCGGCGTCAGCATCACACGCATGCGTCGTGGGGCTCACATGACCAGCGTCGGCCAATAGTGAGCCGGCATGGACTATTTTAACGATGTCTTTACTACCTTTCTGGGCCTTGAAAGTTGCAATGACGTTGCTGTCAATGAAGGGTCAGAAAGCTCTCGTATTTCATCAAAAATATCTTAATTCGTGTTCTGAAGATGAACAAAAGGTCTGACGGGTTTGGAACGACATGAGGGCGAGTAAATAATGACAGAATTTTCATTTTTGGGTGAACTAACCCTTTAAACCAGATGCTAATTCACGCTGCTCTTGGTGGATTGTGTTGGTCATTATGCAAATGATCCATCTGAGTCTGTGTTCGTTAATTTGCTCGTCGTCAGTAAATCACGAGCAGAACTTTACACTCCCATCAGTGCTTTTATGGGATTGTGCTCTCACGCTAATTAACATCTTAACAGTGACTTTGTATTACTATGTTAGCACCACGATTAATCAACGACTTCTTAAAAAACCTTCCTGAGAAAGGAAGACAGTCCTCTTGTGTTTAAATGTAAGGTATGTCAGTAGTTTATTGTTAGTGAATGTTGTATATGACAGTTGAAATGGGTGCTTGTGCTGGTTTGTTAATGTTCATTGTCTTCGCTTAACGAATGAGATGCAGCCAGTTGCCAAGGATACGGCATCTCCTTCTCCACTCACTCTGTCCCCAAAAGACTCTGTTCACTAAAAGGAACAGTACATGATCACACATGTACTCTCTCATGAAGTTTGGAAAACAAAAGGAGAATTTCTGAAGACTTTTTATGCGGCTTTTCCCATATGACAGGTTCATAGTGATCATATATGTCATATGTCTCAAAAAAAGAGCCATCAAAGTTTTCTGAAGTCATACAGTGGGGAAGATTTGTGAATAACATCTTCAGGGATGTGATTATACCGTATATACTGTATACGACCTGAGAAGGATGACCCATGGGAATTAAGTAAATCTGAGGAAAATATTCCTTGTTTTATGATTTATGTCAAGTAATTGTTTTACTATTATTACTTGTTATATTATACACTATAATAGAAATGTCTTTATTGATTTGTTAAATTGTTATAATTATAAAAATATTATTATTATAAAATGATTCAATCTAAACAGAAATATATATTTAAAAAACTAAATCTAAAATAAAAATACAAAAATAAACTAAATTATTTAATTTGAAAATGTAAAAAAATCTAATTTTAATATCTAATATTAATAAATAATACTAAAATGACACTGGAACTAAAATGTATTTTCTATGTTTAAATAATAATAATAACAGTGCCACAGTGCAGTCATTCTTTGTTCTCAAAGCATGCTAAATTATTTAGCAAGGAGACATCATCATAAATCTTTGCTATCGTAAGAGACTGTGTTAATTTACAATAATATATTTTTTAGAATATTTATAATATATAATTTGCAGTATATAAGATGTGGAGATATTTAAATATACAGTAGTCAACATTTGAAGTGGATCAAAACCTTTCATCAAAGTTATGCATGAATTTTGGACAATACCCGTTCTTGTCTTAGGACAACTTTGATGAACTTTTTTTGATCCACTTCAAATGTTGACTTATGTAAATAATAAAAGAGATTGGTTATTATTAGTGTAAGTGTTGTTGTTGTATAGTTACTCTTTATCCCTCTTTTTGGTATTGATTACATGCATGCAACTTAAATTTCATTTGATTTCTCTCACAAAGCTTTTATGTTTCTGTCTTTTTATGTATTCTGTCATAATTTACTCACCCTCATGTCGTTCCAAACCCATAAGGCTTTCGTTCATCTTCAGAACACAAATGAAGATATTTTTGGTGAAATCGGAAAGCTCTCTGTCCCTCCATTGACAGCTGCACAACTACCACTTCTCTTTGACGCTTTAAAAAGTTAAAGAGATCGTTAAACTAATCCATATGTTTTGAGTGGTTTAGTACAAATTTTCTGAAGAGCCACGATTGTTTTAGGGTATATGATGAACAGATTGAATTTAGTCTTTTATTCACATCTAAACATTAATCAGTGAAAATAAACAGAAGCTCAAATGTGTTGTGTAACACGAGAATGAACCTCATTGGTTCTCGCACGTCAAGCGAATATGCTTGAGCTTCTGTTTACCACAACTTATGTGTGTGTGTTGAAGAATGTTTATATGTGAATAAATGCCTAAATCGAATCTGTTCATCATATAAATCGATCGAGTCTCTTCAGAAAATTTGGACTAAACCACTCAAATCATATGGATTAGTTTTTTTTAATCTCTTTATGAACTTTTTATCAAAGTGGTTGCTTGGACTGTCAATGGAGGGACAGAAATCTCTCAGATTTCATCAAAAACATCTTAATTTTTGTTCTGAAGATAAACGAAAGTCTTACAGGTTTGTAATGACACATAAGGGTGAGTAAATGATGACAGAAGTTTCATTTTTGGGTGAACTAACCCTTTAATGTTTTCTACTCTGTCTATTTATGTCTGCTTTTCTGTTGTTCCTCTCGTCCTTTGCAGAAACACAGTATACTGTAAGAGAAAGAAAGAGAGCGAAGAGGATAGAGGCAGATAGAGATGTTATTATCTCCGTGATCGTCTGTGGTGATGAGGGCACAATGACATGAATCCACATTAGTGTGAAATATAGACCATGCTTTCAGAGAGTTCATGCTCTCCATTTGCATTATCCATTAAACACTTTACCACACACACAGCGTTTATGATGATGACTACATGCATTTTATTAGTCACATCTGACTGAACATCTCTTCTGAGTTATAGTATGTCACATATGTTGTAACTCTTCTGGATTTAGAGTCTGATATCCATGCGGGAACAGGGACGTTCATCCAGCTTGGCTGAAAGTTAAAAAACCCTTAATGTCTGAAGGTTATTTGACTGTGAATGTGGGGCGGTTGGAAGATAGATCTCTAGTTTTAATGATTTCGGCTTGCAAGGGTGTCCTCGATGGTTGATATGATGCTAAGTGGTTGCATGGTGGTTGCCAAAGGATTTAAGGGTGTGTTTCACACACAACTATGTAACTCGCTGATTAACTACCATACGATGCATCATTGGAGAAATTTACCAGCTAGTCATGACTGTTTCCCAAACTGTAGTAACATGGTCGTGCCTCCGTCGCTTAAACCACATTGGTTCAACATTACAGGACTGACGTTAATGACATCACGCACAGGTGGAGGAGTAATAACTTCTGCTAATGAGTCTATTCCCGATCACCGAGATGCAGCGGTAACGAACATGGCACCTAACGACTACTTCACTGTTTTTGTCCCATGTCATTTTGTTTTATTTGATGTTTGTTCATTTTACATACATGCACACTCAAATAAAATAAAATATACAGAATTTTAGCTTGCTTATTGTGCCCAAGAACATGATCTATTAAAGGCATGTGTCATTTAACAAGAGACTAATGCTTCATTAAGTGGTGGGTGGTGATTTTAAGGCCGTCTTATAATCCTGCATTTGATAAATCTCACCCTGATACAACAGCTAACCCGTCTTCTAAGTGATTGAATAAATGTATCACTGAACTTAATATAATCGATCTTTGGATCTAAGGACTTCACTTTTTTTTCTAACAGACATAAGACTTGCATATTTCTCAGCCCATCTCTAATTTCATCTCACTCCTCCATTTCTATATTACCAATTTTATTGTCTGATCACTCTGCAGTGTTGTGTAATGTTCACCTTTCTAACATTAAGACCAAGGCCCCTAGATGGCGTTTTAACACATCAATACTAAGTAATCAGATGTTCATTAATTCGCTGAAAGATCATATAAAGGAATTTCTCGAAATGAATACATCTCGCGATATAGACCCTCAAATACTGTTGTAAACGACTAAATGTGCTATATGAGGATACTGTATATCTTCTTCTTCTACTCTTGCCAAAGTGAAAACCCGCTAATTTACACAATTAGAAAGTAAGACCCAATAATTACAAAACTTACAAAAACAAAAAAAATCTGTTCAACAAGCAAGATTTTACATAGAACCAGGCAAAAATATTATTTCGAATCGGAGAGACCTAGCCACTTATTGGCCCTCAGGTTGAGGGAATGCGAGTCTAAGGCATTTATCAGTGCAATAAAATCTTCAGATGTTCAGGGGTCTCATTTATAAAACCTTACTAAAAGTGTACGTGCGCCCGAAAGCCAAAAATGGCGTACGCAAAAAAATATTCAGACTTATAAAACCGTTCGTACACCAGAACCTGCGCAGAATTCACTTTATAAATCCCAGTCAGCGGAAGATTGTGTGCACATGCGTCTCCTCCCGAAATAACCATATATGGAGCTTACAACGCCTAGTTTTACTATGCAGATCCTCATCTGCATATCATTTGCATATGATTATTCATCCACGTGATAACGTTTAACGGTAGGCCTACAAGACACAGTACATTAATAAAAATCAAGTAGTTGCCTATCTTTGCTTTGTTTTTGAATACATAAATCAAATAGTGTATAAAATACATTTCAGAGAAAGTTTTTCTCAATCTTTTCCACTGGCCGAATTGTATTTTTAATTGATTTCTATTTTTAATGGAAACGGATGGACATTGGGCATTATTTGCACGAAACTATTTTCTCAGACAATCTGGTATTATCATGATTATCAAAAATAGCAATTATCTCTGTGGTTAAAACATTTAAACACAGCACGCCACAGGAAAAGTGTTCAAAAAGTGTTCACATCCACAACAAATATTTCTATTGATTGAATATAAAAATGTTGTAACTTCAGTAATGATTTCATGTTTAAGTGTTTAACTCCATTAATTTGAATGTCATATTTAATCTAAATGTTTTTATCAGAAGTAAAACATAGTTTAAATAATAATTTTATTTATTTCAACTGTTATTTGCGTCAGTTTCACTAAATGGCCAACGCGCTCGCTGGTGCGGACATTTAAGAAGGGATGGATATTTGCTTCAAGTGACAGGCTTGGTGAGTGAAATTATATTTGTATTATCTTTCCATATATGTATGTTTAATTTTCTTTAGATTTTCTGTCTAAAAGTGACCAAAAAGACACTTAACTCCAGCTCACCATCGGTGTCGCCAAACTGCTCCGTCTCCAAAACGTTCGTACGCATGGGTCAGAGTTTGCGTGCAGGTGCGCACATTTTCCCGTCAAGTTTGTTTTTATATATCACAACTTATGCGTCGGAAGTGGCGTACGCCTCTTTCAGGGCCTGTTTTATGCGTATGCAACGGTTATAAATGAGGCCCCAGGTCACCACGAATCCTGTGATAATTAATGACATATTTTAAGATTTTTACACAAATTTATACAAAGCCGAAACCGATTTTGATGAGTTAATCTGCAAAGAGTATCTAGGTAAATTTAGCACTGCCACGGATGGAGAAATACTCTTTGGAGGCCCCGTTAAATTTGGAGGAGCTCCATGAATCACTAAAAAGTCTTCAAAAGGGCAAGTCACCAAATCCCTCCTGAATTGTATTTGGAAATATGGGATTTGGTAGGGACTCTCATGCTTGATTCGTTTAATTTTGCAATTGAGCATGGGGCATTTCATAGAGATCAAAAAACATCTTTGATATCATTGCTTCTTAAAAAGGAGAAAGATCCGCTAGATTGCTCCAACTACAGAGCAGTATCACTCATCCCATGCGATTGAAAAGTTTATGCTAAAGTTCTTGCCTCTCGCATGGAGAAAGTATTCATAGCTTAATTAAGGAGGACCAAACCGGTTTTATTAAGGGGTGTCACGCATCGACTTTTTCATGTTCTTGATTTTGCAGACACTCATCCGAGCCCTTGTGCGTTTTTTTCACTTGACGCAGAAAAAGCCTTTGACAGGCTAGAGTGGAACTATATGTGGGCAGTTCTGCAATGTTTTGGTTTTGGTGAACTTCACCACTCACCTGAGGCATCAGTCTTAACTGGTAATATTATCTCCTCTGCAGCGAGGAACGAGGCAGGGACGTCCACTCTCCCACTTATTGCTTTGTTTATCCCTTGAACCAATAGCACAAGCCATTAGGAAATCTGAAGTAACACCGATTAAGATTCATGACCATAATCATATTATTTCCCTGTATGCTGATGACATTATTTTATATTTAGATCACTTTGATATGTCAATAACCGGTATAATTAAGGAATTCGATCGCTTGAGTAGCTTATTGGGATACAAGATAAACTGGACCAGATCTGCTTTAATGCCAATTAACAATGTTAAGGTTAATTATCCTATCCCCTCATTCATTCCTGTTAGGGAAGATTCTTTCATCTATTTATAAGATTGCCTGGGACAATTTTAATAACATTTTAGGCAAGATCAAGAGTGATACTCAAAGATGGAATAATCTTAAAGTCTCTCTTCAAGGCCGAATCTGCACAGTCAAAATTAATGTGTTACCTCGGCTTAATTTTTTTCTTTTTTCTATGCTGCCACTTCCCCCCCCTCCAGGTTACTTTAAGGAGATCAATTCCATACTTTCCCATTTTAATTGGAATGGTAAACGACCCAGAATAAAACTTGCCACATTGCAGCATCCTATGCTTTCAGGAGGATTGGCTGTGCCAAATTTTTAATTTATTTTGGTCGTTCCAGCTTAAGGCTCTTCATATTTGGGTTGATCCTCAATCCAAAGTTTCATGGAGAGAAATTGAAGCTGACAAGGTTAAACCACATATGCTCCAATATATTCTATTTGCTGTTACAGGAAATAAAAATGAGTATAAATTCGGCCCGGTTGTGGCCAATTCTATTAGGATCTGGAAAACGTCTGATGGGAGGATCTTTTAAATATGTTTTCTTTTGTGGAAATCGGCCATTTGTCCAGCCTTGGTCTTCACTGGGCATAAACACATGCAGCAACTTAAATGATAACCAGGGACTTTCTATTAAATCTATTTGGAATCGTGAATTATCCGATTTTAACTTATCTGTCGACTGGGAGAGGGTGTGGTCTAATCTAATCTTAACTTCTAAAAATTTGGCTCATCGTCTTCTGTCAAGTCATCCATAGAGCACACATAACTCCTTATAAGAGGTTCAAAATGAAACCGCAATCAGCTTATAACTGCCAGATCTGTAACACTGTATCATCAGGTACGTTTCTTCATATGTTTTGGGAGTGTCCAATTGTTGTCAGCCTATGGGCTAATGTAAACTTGGTTTTGTCCTCCTTACTACCCCTTGATTACATGTCTAATCCAGGTTTATGTCTTCTCAATGATGGTTCTGACTCCTGTATAAGTTCATTGCAAAAGAGAATGTTGTTTGCTGGGTTTACACCTGCAAAAACATATTGGATTCATAGCCTCCATAAAATAGTGACTTGTGAAATGTATAACAGCACGAATTAACAAGGCGAAACCTATACCATTGATGCATGACAATGTTTTTCTTCCAACAAATTGGACTATTAAAGGAATGACTATATAAAGGTTTTTTTTTTTTTTTTTTTTTCTCCTTTCATATTGTTAAAATTATTGATAATATGTCTGTTGCTCCCCCTTCCCTGTCTGTTGGTTTGTTTGAATGGATGTTATTTTGTTATTTCTAAAGACAATAAAAATAAAATAATGCTTCTAATTACAGGTTGAGAGTGTTTTTGCTGTTTGCGAATGTTTGTTGGATCTATGGCGATGTGTTTATGCTGACATGTAATAAAAAAAAAGCTTTGTCTTTATTGAATTGACTCGTGCATTTTGTTTCGGGCTTCAGAAATGTGGTGTAATTTCCGGTAAGGGTGGATAGTGAGCATTGATGCTCCCTGTTTTTGCAGTGCATTGTGGGATTTTTTAGGGAGCATGTGCACTTGAAGGATTTTACAATTGAGACAGCCCTAATAATGGCCGAATCCCTGATCGGTGTCTTGAGTACTGAGAGCTGATTGAGAGACACACCCTAAGTGGACAAAGGCAAACAGGAACTAAACAGGAAACGCTGAAACAACAGAAAATACACTTCAAAACAAAAGTCCATAAAACCAGACAAAGAAACAGAAAACCCCTGAACCCGTAACACTAGCCATATTTTTATACTTGTAAACTGAATAAATTCAAATAAGTGTATTTTGAAAATCAAAAAGTAAAATCAAACGATGCAAAATAGTTTATAATAAGCAATGCTATGATATTTTTTGAGTGCAGAAATCTTACCGGTTTCATTTATGTATGACTGACAAATATGCATCACATTAAGTTTATTAGTTTGGGGTTAAAACTGTGTAAACTGAATGGATAGCAAGTTTATATGCAATTCAAATACATAAATCTTAAATTCAGGCTTACATTTTTTGTGTATTATTATTGTAATTATTACTACTCTTATTATTATTGTTAGCATTACGTCAGACATGGTGCTCTTTAGAGCTCAGAATCTGTTGTCGATTGCAGCTGATAGCGAAAGCAGACCGGAGGGGTTTGACATTACTAACAGCTCGATGTTGCTTGACTTGCAGGTGTTGAACCCCATGGGCTGGGACGCGTTCGGGCTGCCGGCTGAGAACGCTGCCATCGAGCGAGACCTGGACCCAGAGGCGTGGACCAAAAGGTGCCGTTTCTCCACTCGATTAGTCACAGCCCCAACACACGTAACGATCCGTCACACGGGTTCCTCACCAGCTCTTATTGTGTGTCTTCCAGTAACATGGAGTCCATGCGGAAGCAGCTGGACAGCCTGGGGCTCTGCTTTAATTGGGAGCGGGTGAGTGAGCGGAGGTGGATGAACACACACTCAACAGATGTGGGAACTGACCTGTGTTAACTTCGCTGGCTTACTTCATTGCATCAGTTCACATCAGGAGTTTTTCCTCAGACACACATTCCCACACTGCGTTACACAGGCCATGCTGTATTTTGAACACTAAAGGGCATTGTTAGTCACCATGTGCATCACAGCTGTATTTATTAATTTCTTACAATAGTGACGACATCATCATCAGTCTGAATCCGATCTGGATGTAGTCTGAGACAAAAAATGTGTTTTTCTCAGCCTTTTGCTCAAAATGTTGCTTTTTTTAAATGAAAATTACCCAAATTTAAGTGTTGATTAAAAAAAAAAGAAAACAGTTTTTATAGTTAAAGTGTTCTAGGGGCCAAGAACATTTTGTAAAATGATCAAAAATGGCTGGCAACTTTTTTCATTCGCCAACTCTATAGAAAAAGCACAAAGAATTTACAACATTTCTAGTACAATCTTGTTCTTATTATAATGCGATGTATATGGCAGATTGGCACTGTTTATCGCACAGTTTTTATCGTTTTTGACCAAAGTGGCACGTTTTCGAAGCCACAACGAGAAACAACTTTAATTAAATAATATGATAACAAAATAACACTGCTGCATTATTAATATGAGCAATGACTTTGAAAAAGAAATAGCCAATTTAAACAGAACGTGACCGTCTCAAATAACCCATAGTCTGTAATGTCAGGCATTGCATTTGAGCTGAAACTGAAGAGTGAATGGACGGTCGGTAAACTGAAGCGCTTTGCTAGCTGGTTAATATTCTCAACCAAACACGTCCTATATGAGATTAATCAGATAAAGACAACTTAAAAGTAATCTTACAACTTACATCTGCTGAAAAGTACGTGAATGCGCACATGAACTTGACCATGCTAGTCTGATGTGTAACACGTGAACGTGCTGAAAAACTAAAGCACAGAGAATTTACAACATTCTAATCTATTACAATCGTGTTCTCATTATATATGTATGTGATAGATTGGCGCTACACATCTTGTGCAAACTGCATTTCATGATCAGTGTTTCCAGGTATCACTGCCTTTCAAATCCAGTTTCACTTTATTTCACCGTTCTGGAAGGTGTGCTGTCTAACGCTAACCAATCAAGACCTCAGGTACCACCCATAATGCCCCAATAATCAATCAGAAAAATTGACAAATATACAGGGTGGGCCATTTATATGTATACACCGTAATAACATGGGAATGGTTGGTGATATTAAAGTCCTGTTTGTGGCACATTAGTATATGTGAGGGGGCAAACTCCTCAAGATGGGTGGTGACCATGGTGGCCATTTAGAAGTCGGCCATCTTGGATACAACTTTTGTTTTTTCAATAGGAAGAGGGCCATGTGACACATCAAACTTATTGGTAATGTCACAAGAAAAACAATGGTGTGCTTGGTTTCAACGTAACTTTATTCGTTCATGAGTTATTGACAAGTTTCTGACCACTTATAAAATGTGTTCAATGTGCTGCCCATTGTGTTGGATTGTCAATGCAACCCTGTTCTCCCACTCTTCACACACTGATAGCAACACCGCAGGAGAAATGCCAGCACAGGCATCCAGTATCCGTAGTTTCAGGTGCTGCACATCTCGTATCTTCACACCATAGACAATTGCCTTCAGATGACCCCAAAGATAAAAGTCTAAGGGGGTCAGATCGGGAGACCTTGGGGGCCATTCAGTGTGTGAAGAGTGGGAGAACAGGGTTGCATTGACAATCCAACACAATGGGCAGCACATTGAACACATTTTATAAGTGGTCAGAAACTTGTAAATAACTCATGAACGAATAAAGTTACGTTGAAACCAAGCACACCATTGTTTTTCTTGTGACATTACCAATAAGTTTGATGTGTCACATGGCACTCTTCCTATTGAAAAAACAAAAGTTGTATCCAAGATGGCCGACTTCTAAATGGCCACCATGGTCACCACCCATCTTGAGGAGTTTGCCCCCTCACATATACTAATGTGCCACAAACAGGACTTTAATATCACCAACCATTCCCATGTTATTACGGTGTATCCATATAAATGGCCCACCCTGTATTTTTTAAAGTCAGGGCGATGGTCGTTTTCATGATCGATCGTCGCTGTCACATCCGAGCACTCAATGACTCAATCCCTAGTATTGACCAATCGGGTTTATCATTTATTATTAAAAGAGCCTTTAGAATTGATTGTTTTGTGCTAATTTACGGAAAAATGTATTTAATGATAAAATAAAAGCCATAAATAGTTTAAGCCATAAACAAATCTCTTCTGTACATCAGGGTTTAAACCCAGAGCATTTTTGCCGGTTCACAGCAGGATTGGGCTGGACTGTATCTATAGCGAAGCTGATCTGATGAGCAGATCTGAGCTGGTGCCAGACGTGACACTCGGAGTTCAGTTTTATCTAATCGGATTAGAGAATGTCTTCTTAATGCTTTTAGAGTTTGTTAAGTGATGCAGACTCTGGCTGTCTAAAGCTCAAGACTGCTTGGGTTTAGTCACATTACCATAGAGACCAGACCGAAAAAGAGATTATCATCAAAGTGGACATTGGGTTCTTCTTCACCTCTTGGTGACCTCTATTCTTCCGGCCCAAATGCTCAATTTGGGACGAGTCTAGACTGCAGAGTCTTTATGGTTTCAGACTGCTTTCCCAGTTTTGTAGTATTTTGTGACACTACACTCTTCTATATAGAAGATGTTCTTATACCAGAAAGTTGCCTGAACTGTTACTTACTGGTATTTTTGAAAAGGTCTTGTTCACACATGATCTATAAACGGTAATTTACCGGTAAAGACTGTATGTGTGAAAGGCGCTTGTGAAATAACTCAAAAGGTTAGGAAGTATGGGAGTTATGTAGTGGCAAGTGTTAAACAACCCAAAACTCTTTTATATGTGAGCTCTGCTCAATCTGGAGTTTCTAGATAATGAAAAGAGATTCATGAATACACATTTGTGTAACAGGGTTAAAAAGAACATTTGAGAGTGTGTCCTTCCACATCCGTTACATTTGCATGTAGCGTATTTGTAAAAGCCTATTTGTAATGTATTGGTATAAATTAGTATTTGACTATAAGACATATTTCAAGCATTTAACCCTTTAAATCCCAAAGGTTTTCATAGTTTTTATCCAGACTTTTTACTAGTAGTGGATTGTATCTTTATGGCTCGGTCTGACGAGTAATTCAGATTTGTATTTGCCTTTTCGGTATTTTCACTGATCCACTACAATTATCACTAACCCTAAAACAAAACAATACATTTTATAGTTATATAAATATAGTTTTTTTATAGTAAATATAATAGTAGTTATTTTTTTGTATGTTTGTTGAAAACATATTGTTTTGCTCTGTATATTGTCTTTTTGCTCTGCCTTCCGTTTTATGTTTTTTTTTTTATATATTTGGGTTTTATATTGAAATGACTTCTTTCTTTGAATGTAGTTTTGTCTAATCTTTTGACAGGAGATCACAACCTGTCTGCCTGATTATTATAAGTGGACCCAATATCTGTTCCTCAAGCTGTTTGAGGCTGGACTGGCCTATCAGAAAGAGGTGAGTTGGTTTTTCATCTACAGCTGAGAAACACACTCTTGTCTATGTCTGGTGTGGTGAACTGCACCATTCATGTTTCTGTTGTTCTCTCTCGATAAACCTTTCACACTTCTGCTGGGTATGAGACCTACTCTTCATTATTCTTTGGTTTTATTCAGCCATTATTAGCCTTTGTTCTGACATTACATGGCTTGCCCATCAGCACCACTTTCTTCCCACTATAGCCTACATCTGAATTATCTGAAGTCTTTCTAGAAAACATAAAAGCATTTTCTTGGGCCTTTCTGTGAAATTTTTTCCCCAACCAATTAGATTATGAAATAGAAAAGTTTTGGCGCAACAAGTGCATTAAAGCTACAATTAGCGTCAAGCTACATAACACAAGATTAATATTACGCTTTTACACAAAACTTTAAACAACAATTGAGTGTTTGTAAAAACTTCCGAATGTTATCTAATGTGGATTTTAGTCATAATGGTTTTGAAATATGTTATATTTAGCATTTTATAACCAGTTAATTGTTATACTTGCTTAGCATTTATAATGAAAACATCCATTATTGATTTGAAAATACTCCAAATCGCATGAAAATCACACACAAATCATATACTATTGTAATCGTGTGTTTATTAGCTCCTTGTTTCACGTGTAGAAATGTTTCTTTGGGTGTGAGGAAGTTTACTGGGCATCTTCATCCTGATTATGGTCACGTAAGATGATTGACAGCTCTAGACCGAATAAGCGCTCGCTGAGGTCATAACTCAAGCCAGGAACAGGACAGGCGGACAGCGCTCTGGTCGAGGTTTCAGCTCTTCAGCTCGCAGAATTCAGTGGGAAATGAGTAGAAATGATATTCGGTATGATGAAATAAGTGAGAATAAATCAGTATTTCTCCAACTTTGCGCTCTTTTGGACTAAGGGCCCTAATGGACGCTGTTCAGTGCAGCTGTGTGAACACCGTTACAGTCTATGATGAACACATAAAAACGTGACTGAACATGAGTGCCTGTTTTTATTCTATTCAAAATATCATAAGTTACAGATGGATTATTTTGCACTCCTGACATAAATTAAGAAATTACTGTCGTGGACCCGAGTTTTATCATAAACAGTGGTGAAATATCGAAGCTGGAGTCTTTAATCTTTCTAATGATGCTCAGTTTATCCAGATCAAGTAAGAGCTCGTCTGCGATGCGCTGCTGATATTTTTTTTATGAAGTTTTTTAGGAGTTAATCATCAGTAAGTAATGTTGAATGTAAGTAATATATATATATATATAAAAATAATGATAAATGATAAAAAATACACTTCTGTTCAAGTGTGGGAGTTTGGGATCACTATGCTTTTTTTATGTAAAGAAACTGACACTTTTATTCAGCAAGGATGCATTAAGTTAAAAGACATTTGTGTTACAAGAGGTTTCAATTTCAAAGAAATGCTGTACTTTTGAAAAATGACATGTTGCTGATTCCAGCAAATATGAAGCAGCACATCTGTTTTCAACACTGATAATAATCAATGTTTCTTGAGCAACAAATCAGCATATTAGAATGATTTCTGAAGGAAAGTAATGATGCTGAAAATCCAGCTTTGATCACAGGAATAAATAAAATTGTACTATTTTCATATAGAAATCAGTTATTTTAAATTGTAATAATATTTCACAGTATTGCTGTTTTTTTTATCAAATAAATGCAGCCATGGTGAGCAGAACAGACTTTTTTCAAAAATATAAAAAAATCTTACTGATCCCGAACTTTGATCCCTGTGGTTCCTGCGATAGGATACCTGTGTGAATTTGAGGAGAAATGACTTCATACATCCGCTAAAAATCACATTAACACCAGCTGATTAAAACCTATTGTCCCAAATGATGAATAAAAGTCAATTTTAGTGAATAGTAAAGATCTTGCTGCATCATTGACAGATTCCACTTGGTTTAATATTAGCAGCATCTAACGAAATGACATTTAATTCTCCTGGGGCCCTGTGTGCAGGCGCTGGTGAACTGGGACCCCGTGGATCAGACGGTTCTGGCAGATGAACAGGTGGATGAAAGCGGTCGCTCGTGGAGGTCTGGAGCTCCCGTGGAACAGAAGCTTCTAAAGCAGTGGTTCATCAAAACCACAAACTATGCCAAGGTATGACAGCCTGAAGCGGTCTGATCCTAGAAACACACTCTATACTTTAGTGTGCAATGTTGCTGTTTGAGCATGAAAAAGCTCTGCAACATTACAAAGTTATTCTCTATAACAGTGTCAGTGTTTCTGAAGTCCCTGAAACGCCTCCGTTGAAGTCTTGAGTTTCTTCCTGAACGAACACGTCACAATATTCCTCATTTAAATAATTAATACGCAGAATAAAGGGGCGGGGCCTGGTTGAGTTAGTTAGTAGTGTGTTGAAACTGGTGGTTATGGTAAGGGGCGGGATATTTCCCAAACACACTCAAAGCGCTCGACCAATCACAACACACTTTCTTCTCAAATATTATAAACAGCAATTTAAACAGCACACGCACTCTTTTTGCTACTGTAGAGAGACTGACAAACCCCCCAAGCCAGATTCCCAGTGAAATGCTCTTAGACAACAAGTGCAGTGAGTTTTCTTCTTTCTTCTCTGAGAAAATCAATAATATCAGAAAGGTGATCAGCATATCCTTGAGTTGCCCTGGGGTCAGACAGATCAGACCACCTGAGAAAGTAGTTAATATGTCTGATTTCAAAGAGATTGATGGCAAAATTTTGGAAGAAACCGTACAGCACCTTAAAACATCAACCTGCGCCCTTGACACACTTCCCACATCATTTTTCAAAAGTGTGTTAAACAGTTTAGAAGCAGATCTTCTAGAAGTGGTAAATGCCTCACTTCGCTCTGGGAGTTTTCCAAACTCCCTGAAAACTGCAGTTGTCAAGCCGGATAATCTGGATAAAACCATATTGAGCAACTATAGACCGATCTCAAATCTTCCTTTCATAGGCAAGATCATTGAAAAAGTTGCTTCAATCAGCTGAACAAATTCTTATGCTCGAATGGATACTTTGACAATTTTCAGTCTGGTTTCCGACCGCACCACAGCACAGAGACAGCACTCATAAAGATAATAAACGATATTCGCTTAAATACTGATTCAGGCAAACTATCAGTGCTGGTACTACTCGACCTCAGCATTTGACACTGTCAATCACAACATACTTCTTGACAGGCTGGAAAACTGGGTGGGGCTTTCTGGGATAGTCCTAAAATGGTTCAGGTCATACTTAGATGGGAGAGGTTATTATGTGAGTGTAGGAGATCATAAGTCTGAGTGGACATCCATGACATGCGGAGTCCCTCAAGGCTCAATTCTTGCGCCACTCCTGTTCAACCTGTATGTGCTCCCAATGAGCCAAATAATGAGAAAGAACCAAATTGCTTACCACAGCTATGCAGACGACACACAGCTCTACGTTTAGCCCTATCGCCTAACAATTACAGCCCCATTAGCCGCGTTTCCACTGTCGGGCCAGGGCCGGGCCAGGGCTTTAAACGGGCCGTGCCGGGCTAATGGCCTCGGGCCAATAGCACCAGGCATGCGTTTCCACTGTCGGGCCAGAAGCTCCACAGCGCTTCACTAAAACACGCCCGTAACACGCCTCTCTGGGACAACGTCACACTAACCCATCATTTCACCAACAAATGGAAGTTTTATCAGAAAACTAATCAGAAATCACTGGAAACAGCGTTGAAAACAAACACGATAAAAGCGGCCGTTTGCTAGCTTTTTTGTTTGTTTGTTTAGCAGCTACTTGAATATTTAAAACCCAAGCATCGATGTTTTACCACAGGTTTACAATAAAAAGTGATACATTGATCATAATGAATTAATTTATGTAAAAATTGCACATTTAGTCACTCAGAAATAAATTACCGTTAGGTCTATTTCACAAAAGAAAGAGGACACACTTACTTTTTCCGTCGCGTCTGTTTCTTTATCTGGTAACTTAGTTAGGCTACAGGACATATTTACATCACATTTAGAAAAAATGATAATTTCTACAAATATATGCCATACGACCTGAGGAGCTTTAGCACTCTCTCGACTCCCATACAGATATTTTCAGTCAGAGAAACAGAGGAAGCTCCCGAAAAAAAAAAGTTACTTTATTTTTTGATAGTCCGGTTTATAGAGACGAGACGTAGGCTATGACAGATAAAATAAAAACATGACTGTGATAGCCTTTAAGACTGATTTCTTCAAGCGTTCGCTATGTTGTTTTTTTTACTATGCGTATCTTCAAGCGTTTAGCTGCTACTATGTTTACTATGGTAACGGCTAGCGCGCATAGTCTTTTGCATCACAAACAGAAGGCATTCAAACATGAACGCGATTTAAATTATTTTATTTTTAAGTCTTTAATGCTGACAGAATCATCCGGCGCTGCCGTCTCCCAGCGGTAAACTCCTCCTCTGTTGGTAACCACTCCTCTAGCCCGAGCTGGCCCGCTTTGGCCCAAGGTATTCGACGGGCCAGAAATCCTGGCCGTTGGCCCCGATCAAGCCCCGGAAGTGACAGTGGAAACGCGACTGGCCCTGGCACGCACTAGCACGGCCCGGCCCTGGCCCGACAGTGGAAACGCGGCTATTGACTCGCTGTGCCAATGCATTGATGAAGTCAACAGTTGGATGTGTCAAAACTTTCTTCAGTTAAACAAAGACAAAACTGAAGTCATTGTGTTTGGAAACAAAGATGAAGTTCTCAAGGCGAACGCATACCTTCACTCTACCTTCAGACTGGGAAGAGAGGAGATTAAACAATGGAGAATATGGGGAAAATAATGTGTTTATTGAACATTCAAGCATGAAAACCTGTTCTAGTTGAGCCCAAAAACATAAAAGGGCATACTAGGCCCCATTCAAGAAGCTTTGATGGAAAATTAAAAAAGTTCTGTAAATCTCAATAAAAATACAATTTTATATTAAATTTAATTTTCTTCTGTAAATTAAAAGAATGATTCGCAAATGAAACATGACTATGGTTTGAAGCCAGTTTTGAGTTTTCTTTGTGGTGAGTTGCTGTAATGGCGATGATTCCAAGAGTTTGAAGAATTGAGCCATATCAAAGCTGAAAGCAAACAAGGCACCAGGCACAGATGGTTATCCGTCTGAATGGTACAAAATATTTAGACCCCAAGTAATCCCACAGTCATGGAGAGAAGCGGTAATTTCAATTATTCCAAAGGAAGGGAAAGATAAGAAGGAATGCAGTTCATATAGACCGATATCCGTCCTAAATGTGGACTATAAATTATTTGCTTCAATCTTGGAGGTTATCATCCCTGAGTTGGTGGATCTTCATCAAACTGGCTTCATACAAAACAGGCAAACACAGGATAATATTAGGAGAGCATTGCAAGTAATGAGTCATGTTGTAACAAAAAATATAAGCGCAATGTTGATGAGTCTAGATGCTGAGAAAGCTTTCGACTCTGTTGGATCATGGGATTACTTGTATCAATTATTGGCAAGATTCGGGTTTAATGATCATTTTATTCAGTGTATTAAAGCGTTATATTCCTCACCAGTAGCTAGGATAAAAATTAATGGTCACTTGTCTGAAACAATCCATTTGGAAAGAGGAACACGTCAGAACCCTTAAGTCCGGCTCTGTTTGCCCTGTTCATTGAGCCTTTGGCCCAAGCAAAGAGAGGGATCTTGATTAAAGGAGATGAACATAAGATCACAAATCTAAAGTCTAGTATTCCTAAATCGATGACCCTTTTAAAAACATATAATTTATATTCTGGGTTCTCAAACCCTTATTTATAATTTTAGACCCAATCTGCTTATAAGAAGGCAATATGACTTCAATTGGAAATCTCGATCAATAAAATATTTGGGGAGAACTCTAACAAAAGATATACCGAAACTCTTTGAAAGTAATTATGGTCCTGTTAATAAGGAGGTAAAATCTGATATCTCTAAATGGACCCTGCTCCCATTAGATATGAGTAATCGAATAGAAATAATTAAAATGAACATGCTACCACGGATGCTTTATCTTTTTCAATCACTGCCTCCCGGAGTATTGCAAAAACATTTTAATGAATGGGATGGTATGATTTCAAGGTTTGTCTGGAATGGTAGAAGACCTAGAATAAGGTTTAAAACCTTGCAGTTGACAAAAGAAAAGGGAGGGAGAGCTCTACCATCCCTTCAGGACTATTATTATGCTGCACAATTGAAACCCTTAGTAAGTTGGTGTATACCAAGCTATGAATCAAGATGGAAAACCCTAGAAGTTTCACAGATAGACACACCTATACAGTCGATACTTGGAAATAAAAATCTAGCTGAAAGGAGCTATAACAGATTGAGGACTTGGACTTTATTTCCATTGAGGGTATGGTTTAGAGTATTGAAGAAACTGCAGTTAGAGAAACAAGCTGGAGTTTTATGTTGGATAACATTTGACCCAGGGTTTGAGCCGGCTGGGGTAGACGAGAGATTTAAAAAATGGGTTTGGAGAGGTATCACATCTCACTGTTCAGTCATCTCTAATGGGAAATTACAGAGTTATCAGGCACTTTCAAATACATTTGGACTAGAAAAGCAGGATTTTTATAGATAACAAAAAAATTAAAAGTTCATTGACAGAAGATTATAATTTAATTACAATATTTTCCAATGCGTACACATTAAAAGATAGCAAAAGCCTGGTTTCAGGATTGTAAGGAAGTATGCAAGCATCCAAGGACCATTCGTCAATATACATTAAACAAAAATGTGAGAAAGAGTCTGACTCACAAATATAACAGATGAAGACTGGGCAGATATATGTGTGATACAGGCAAATACCACAAACTCAAGATCCTGGAGGGAATTTGGATGGAAGAATTTGGTACGATTTTTTTATAACTCCCAAATTAACAGCACTCCACACAGGCGCACAGAGCCGTGGCTTTAGCTGGAGGCAATGTGAGACCCCGATGGCTAATCATTACCATAGTTTCTGGGCCTGCCCAAAAATAAAATTGTTTTGGCAAGAAGTAGTGGCAGAGATTGGGAAAATAATGGGAGTAGAGGTTGATTTTTCGTTCACCACATTATATTAAGGTAAAATACCAGAAAATGTTTTTAGACAAGGATAAATACTTATTAAAAATATTGTTAGCAAGCAGTAGGAAAGCAATAACCCGTAAATGGTTGCAGGTTGACCCTCCAACAAAGGATCAATGGCTAGGGATCGTAAATGAAATGTACAGTATGGAGAGACTTACATTTATATTAAGGCTCAAATCTGAAATATTTAACAAGTATTGGGGAAAATGGATTATGTATGTAAACCATTGAGGAAAGTGTGATAATGTATATCAAGATGTTGGAAATATTTTGTGTACTGATATTATAGCATCCATGATAACTTTGTGTTCTTTGTTCCAATAATAAAAAAAAAAAAAAAAAAAAAATAAATATATATATATATATATATATATATTATAATTCAGAACAGCGTGTATTCTAATGAGACATTCAGATTTGGCAATCATATTATCTCAATTACAACAAATTACTTTAGTACGAATCCAAATGAACATGTCGACCATTTATTATTGTACAATATCTGCTCTAGGAAAGCTGGCTAGAGTGCACTCGATCTTAATTATACTTCCTCTATTAAAAAATAAATAAATAATCCACCCACACAATAACTGGTTAAAAGTCCTGTGAGTCTAAACCATTTGAAGCACTCAAGCTCTCACGGAGGAGGCCTGTCTGTGCTCAGGATCTGAAAGCTTATGAGACCCTCGAGTCCACATGTTCATGTTTACGAGATGCCCGTACATGAACGCCACTACGACGTGATGACTGTCAGTTAAAGAATCATGTTGGAAGCCAAAAGGAATTGGTCATAAATAAGTTTATATTGTGAACGTAGACTGTGAAATTCAGTTTCGTGTTCTGCTAATGAACAATAAAGCTTGCCAGAAAATATATAACTCATTTAGCCAGTTCATACAACAACAACAGACCCATGCGACTAAATTTCCCATTATTCTCTATGGCAGCGCTAAATAGATAAATGACATAATGCTGCAGTCGCACACCTAATGCACATCATTTGCTGTTCATTTTCTTGCAATAACACTATAAAGCTTCCAGTCTTTGTGAGTAAGTGCAAAAAGGGAAAAAGGAATGCATCCATTTTTTTTTTTTTTTTAACCAAAGGGCAGCATTAGTTCAGGTCAGTCCCGCATGAAACGACCCATCTGAGGTGTGAGCGACTGCTGGTTCGTCTCGTCCTCCATCTCTAATTGTACTGGGAATGAGAGCCTGAGAGTTTTGAACCCACTTTTTTTTGCTCTTATGTGTATATACAAGAACTGCATCCCAAATAAAAGTTTTGTTTAAAATATATGTGTGTGTACAATTAGTTTGTATTAATACACACATATGCATGTATACATTTAAAGGAACACTCCACCGTTTTTTGAAATAGGGCTTATTCCCCTTCTTTCCTACATTTCGATAGGTGGGCAAATGCATTTTTGTCTCAGTGCATGCATTGTTGTAGTTTGACAGTGTCGGCACTAGCTTAGCTTAGCATAATGAATGGAATCCTTTGTTGCCAGCTAGCATGTCCTGAGTAAAAGTGATACTTGTTGTGAATACGCAGGCCACAAGAAGTAATTAGGTGGGTTTTTTACATTTTTATATCACTTTTACTCAGGACATGCTAGCTGGCAACAAAGGATTCCATTCATTATGCTAAGCTAAGCTAGCGCCGACCCTGTCAAACTACAACAATGCATGCACTGAGACAAAAATGCATTTGCCCACCTATCTAAATGTAGGAAAGAAGGTGAATAAGCCCTATTTCAAAAAACGGTGGAGTGTTCCTTTAAGAATATTTGCATGTATATACTGTATTTATACATTTATTTACACTTATATATAAATAATAAAGAAATTCTTAAATATATACAGTACATGCATGTGTGTGTATTTACATATACTAAATAATTATACACACTGCACACATATATATTATGTAAACACAAACTTTTATTTTGTGATTTATATATATTTTATATATATTATGTGTAATAATTGCTATTATGTGTAACAAAGTCCACTAGAGGCAAGCTTGACGAACCCAAGTGCAGTTTTATTAACATTAAACTGAACGAAATACTAAATAATAGCGATGGGACGGTCTAAACGCAGTTTTCAAAGCACTATTGTATCACACACTCTGCCGATGCTTGTGTCGAAATGACAGTACCACGTGATTAATGACGTTTGAAGCTTCGACTCGAGACAGCTGGTCTGAAAAAAAATTGGCGCTTTGCGACCTCATGCTTAAAAAGGGAAATGATTATGGAGGAGGCATTATTTAAATGATTTAACACCACACTTCCCTGTAACATAATTTATATTTTTTACTATAATTATGATCACATAATTGTATATTTTATATTATTGATCAATATGCGAATCTGTGGTCTCATTGGCAGAGATTAATTTAGATGAGATTAGATAGAACTGTATTGATCCCACTCTTTTGTATGTCACGGACCTTCGGAGCTTTTGTTTGGTCACCCTTTTCTGCTCCGCTGTGATTTGTTAGATATGGCGGAGAAAACATGACCGTGACCACCAGATGTCGCTAATACGCATTGTGTTAAAAGCTTTGAGTAATGAACCTTTTTTTTGGCACAATTTGATTAAAACGCCTCAAATGCCTCAGAAAGCCTTGGTTTCCCATCACTGCTAAATAAACAAAGGCTTGATTTGACTTGACTTGCCCATAAACCGAAACATAAACTCACCAACAATGGTTACAGGGAACAAAGCTAGACCTGATGACAATGGAAACATGAGAGCTGTTAACACACAGAGACTAATGACTAAACAAGGAACACCTGTGAACAATCAAGATGATCAACCAATAAGAAAATGACACATAAGACTCAGGAAACACGATCACAGGAGGGCAAGGAATCACATGACAAGAAATCAGGAAACATGACAAAATAAAAGACATGAAACTTAAACTTGAAACAAAACCAAATATATGTAAAATACAAAGTAAATATTAGTAATAGTATTTTTTTTTATTTAATTTTGCAAAGTAAGTATTAGTAATGTCTAGTTAGATGTTAAAACGTGTAATGAACATGCTTGAAACATGCTAGCAATGACATCATCATAAGACATGTTGGCTCAGTCTAGAAAGCATGCTAAATCATGCTAAAAACACCTAGAAACAGGTTAATAATGCCTAACAACACTTAAGAAATGCTAATATGCTAGAAATGCCTATGTGGGCTGATTTAATTACTTATAAGGTTAGTGATCTAATTGTGTATAAAAACTGATTATTGGGAAATAGTGCAAATTACGTTTTGAAAGTATCTTGATGCTTCAAATAATGATTGTATCAATTACACCGTCACACCAGTAGGTGGCGACAACTGTGTTAAAAGACCTATTAGTCGTCATTGAATCATTTATTCAAGAGATCCGTTTAAAAGCACTGATTCATCCAGTAAGAAAACAAGTATTTATGAGTGAGTCATTGAATCATTCATTCAGTTTTTTAAATAATTCATTGAAATTATTTTAACATTTTTAAATTGACTCTATAAATGATCATTTTTTGTCTGAGCCTTTAGTAAATTACATGTTATTTTGTTTAGTTCATAATCGTAGGAGAATCACAATCTCTATTTTAAACCAAAAAAATCGTGATTCTCAATTTGTCCAGGATCGTGCAGCTCTTGTCTGAAGTGGTCTAATACGGTCTGTCAGAGATTACATTTGTTTTCCTTTCCTCACCTGACTTTCATTCTGTCTTACAGTAAGACCTTCAAGCCTCAAGCTTTAAAATGGTTTCATACTTTCAGGCAGGCTTTGTCAAGCCAACATCAAAGTGTGTCATCAGACTTTATCTATATGTTATTAGCTTAGCAACATGCTAACAGGAAACTTGAAATCAGTCACAAGTCGAGTCTCCTGTCATACACTAACACTACATTGTATTTATATCTAGTTGCATCAATTTGGTTAAGTAAAGGAGGCTGCTTTAGATGGCAGTTGTCTGTGTTGGCAGCTCAGTGTGAGTGTGTGTGTTAATTCACTCTCTGTCTCTGTCGGATGTGTTGAAGTGGCACAGCATGTTCCTGCGATTCACATAGACTCTCATTTTCTCAGTAGTGGAGGTGTGTGTGTGTATCTGCATAACTGTGCTGTCCAGTAAAGTAAAAAAAAAAAAAAAAAAAAGTAAAACAATTATTATGTAAAGAAACATATTTTCCTTCCATCTTTCATAAATGTGAGTGTACACATCTTTATGATTATTTTCAAAACCGTTTAAAATATATTGCTAAAATGATCATGAATTTTAAATTCATAAATAGCATTTACGTTTTGGCAAGTTGCACACTCCTGACAACCTGAGCTAACCTTGCCTTGTCAAATTATCAGATTTTTTAAGATATTTGTTGGCCTTGATACACATTCAGGAGGGTTGTCATGATATCATTTAATATATATATTGCATGTTGGTTGCATCACATGGCAGACAAAAAGTTACCAAATATGTATACTATTTTAACAAAACTGGATTTGTTTTTAAGGATTTTTTTTCCCATTGTGATATCATGACAGTTATGCCCAGACATTTTTGTCTGCATTACACAATGCATATTTGAATAAATTAATAGATCTGGACAAAAAAAAATTGCACTATTGCTTAAGGGTTGTTCAAAGCCCAAAATATGCAATTAAACAACCATCCAGAACAACTTCACAGCAACACCACTGGCATCTCTCCACAACTCGCTCGCGTCATGCCTGAGTTTTGCACAGCCAAACAGCACTCATATTTTCACATCCAGTTCATCAAAGCACTCTCTCAATCAGCCCTGACTATGCAGTCATGAATCATGTATGCAAATATTTCTGTCTGCACTAAAGCGGATCGCCAAACACTTGCTACCTTGCATCACTTTTTCCACTGTTTAAGAGATTTGTGCGTTGCCATGGATACTCTATAAATGGCTTCAGAAATGTTCTCTATAGCCTTGTTGAACCAGGTTTTATTTGAAAACATGGATGGGTTTGAATAGAGAGATGTAGCCTTTGGTTCGGCTCTCCTGCAGTGCTTGGCTCTTTGAGCGTTTTGTTTGCCTCTTACACCTCGCACTGTGTCCAAGTCAGATCTAAGCGTGTTTGCAGACTGAGTCCTGGCAGGCCTGTTTGGCTGATAACATCCTCTTCTGCAATGCATGCTGTGAGAAACCAAAGCACAAATTACATGGGCATCTTTGGTGAGCATTTTTTGGGTCCTTGTATCTGTCATTACTTATTACTACTTTTATTATTATTACTTAAGTGGGCGGCTCCTTTAAGGCTTGTCAGTAAACGTCAGTATCTATATTGCTTAAATTATCATGAATTTTAAATTAATAAATATAATTTATGTCTCGGTGAGTTGGACCACGACATTTGACAACCTGAGCTAACCTTGCCTTGTCAAATTATCATTTTTTTCAAGATATTTGTTGGCCTTGACACACATTCAGAAGGGTTGTCATGATATTTAAATATATATATATATATATACTGTATATATTTGATATGTTGGTTGCATCACGTGGCAGACAATAAATACCAAATATTTATAGTATTTTAACAAAACTGCTTATATTTTATTTTTAAGAACTAATAATAAAAGACTAGCCAAATTTATTAATAAGATTTTTTCGAATTAAAGAAAAATGTTATGATTGGCTAACGTCATTGCATGGGAGACTGTATCAACGTTCACGCGCTATTGCGTGTGACTAAGGGTATATGACGTTATACTTAAAACGGAGAGTTTTCCGTGTATTTTGTCAAATCGATCCCCATTCACACGTATCCGCGAAAACGACTGAAAACGGTGTATTCTGCTGTGCGGCCAGTAGATGGCGATGAAACACTATAGACTGAACACGTAATACGTATGTGCATGATGTCATCGTCTTCAGAGATTAGCATTTTTGTTTTTTTACACGGAGACCGTTTTCAAAAACGTCCAATTTGAAACCCGTTTTCAAAAGTTCGCGTTTTCAGGCACCCAAAACGCCGTTTTCGTGTAAATGAACGGCCAAAACGCATAAAAAGTTTTGCGTTTTTAGTTGAAACCGGTGTCGTGTAAACAGCCCCTAAGTCATTTGAAGACATTATCCATGTAAAAAAAAGACAGCATAATGAAATAATTTACTGTTTCTGATGCAGCTGCTGTCAGAGCCATTTTACAAAACAATCTGCAGTCAAATGCTCCAAACAAACATACAGTTCTCTGACGCAATCCGGGACGCTCTTAAAAATAACCCATCTGTTTGTTCCCTGATACTCGGGTCCTTCTGAAGTCTGACTAAAAAGCTGTTTAAACAGGTCTTTTACTCTTCGGCCTTGCTTTACTCTTCCATCTGTCCTGTTGTTGGGACGTGACGCTCGTGTCAGGTGTAGACATGTCAGCTGTTTAGTGACTGAACGCCAGTGGGCGGGGCCTGTGTTGCAATGATGTTAAATGATTCGTTGATGTCTTGCTCCAGAGGGAGTCATATGCAAATGTTTTCATGTTTATAATAGTGTTGTAGAACTCCAGACCGAACTTGATCCTGAGACCATTTTCTGAAGGTCTGGGTCTTGTCTCTGACTCATGTATCAGTTTGATTTTATACAAATGTTCAATGAACAAGAAGTTACTATTACAGTCCCCCTGTAGTCAATCATTTTATCCCTTAAAACTCATCTTTGATCACCAAAATGACATATTTAAAAATTTTTCCTTGAAAAAAAATTCTTCATGCCTTAAAATAGCTTGAATGTAACTCTACACCCTTGCCTCATTTAGTATGTGTGGTTCTATGAATATGCAAATGAGCCCCGCCTCCACTCACTCAGCTCAGAGATCCACTGGTTGATGATCACATGTTGATCTGATTGGTTACAAGGTAGTTTGTGACGTCAGAAACACCAGCGATTTCAAAGCGTGTTTCTGAGACTGTCTTTGGTTCACTGCAGTTTTAAGGAGAAAATACTCAGCAATGCTGTCGACTTATGAATTTACACATGGTTTGTCTTAAAGCATATTAAAAACACCATATAGACATACAAACAACATTAAAACTTGATTTTCACCACAGGGAGACTCAAGTTTTTGCTTTATTTCGCCAACGAAAATAGTTTCAAACAAATCCATAGCTGTTGTGCATTCCTAAGCAACACACTCATTACTCGTTGTTTCGTTACTGTTTCGTAATCAGCTGCTTTTTACAAATTGGTTGAATAAATGATTCCGTGACTCGCTTATTAAGTGATATAGTGATTTCTATATTCAAAGTGTTACTTTTGAAACATTAATTATTTGTACCAATTTAACGTCTGTGGCTCCTCTGCAGTGCAAAGATGAATTTTGTTTGTTCGTTTGATTAGTAACAGCTTTGTATAGTGTCTTATTATTCTAATTGTATTAATTAATTAAATACAAGACATTTTACAGGCAGTAAATGATGTTGATGAATTCTAAGAGGTGCTGGTGTGGTCTTGGTCTCAGCACATGCTGGTCTTGACTTGGTCTCGGTTTAGGTGGTCTTGACTACATCACTAGTTTATGACGAGTAGGATCTTCTAAGCTAAAAAAAAAAACAAAAAAAAACATGCATGATGTTTTAATGGTACAAAGACCCCTTACATGCCAAAGGATCAAATAAAATTTGATTTCTTATGTTATGACCCCTAACAGTGTTTACACACCTCAAGAAGTCAATCTACTGGCTATTGTTCTCCCTACACATCAAACTGAAGAAAAAATGACACTCATGACCTTTAAGCATTTCACAAAGTTCTCGCATTGTCTTGTTCAGAACTCATTTGGTAACTCGCTCTGCTCAAATGAGTTGAAGATTTGAATACCCTGATTAGAGCGCTCTCAAATGAGACGGCTACACCCCTTCCCTCTTCCGCCTCTTCGTGTAAGTGTGAAACGTCCTTCCTGCGAGTGCGTCCGAGTCGCTAATGAGCGCAGTGCTGAGGAAACGTCAACATTTGGGCCCCTTCAATTATTTCTATTGGTTTTGCACTCGGGAAGCGAAGCCTCTTGTGAGTGAGACCGCTAATGGCTAGTGACAGAGAGGAGCGAGATCTCACAACCCAAGTGTTGGCTTTTCATATCACATCCTTTCAGTTCTCGGCAGCCCAGCTGAGCCTTTTGGCCTGAACCTTCGTTATTATGCATAGCTTCCTCTTTTCCATCATCTGCCTCGTCCTTTCTGCCTCACCCCCAAGAGTTTCTGTTTTCAGCCTAAGTCTGAATGCGTGTGTGTGTGTGTGTTGAGACTTCGAGCAGTTCATGAGGCTTTCTTCGAGCCTCGTTCTTCACTCCAAATGTGAGGGCAGACGCTCATTTTATGCCAGTAAATTGAACGTTTTCTGCCAGAACAGCTGAGGCTATATGACATCATCTTGGAGAGATTAGGGAAGTTGATAATACTTGAACAGAGAAGGCCATTAGCATCCCCATTCCTCTAAATGGTGCTAGCTCAGTTAGCACAGGATACCCCCGAAAGTATGCAACCTGCTGTTTTATTGCCTACTGAATGATGCAGTTGCGGGATCCACCAGCAGTGATTAACTTTCCCATGATTAAACCTGACCCTTTAATTATAGTATTGCAAACAGCAACCAAAATGGAGGTCCTGAACACTTTTCTGATTCATAAAGTAATGACAATGAGTCATTGAATCATTCACTCAACCAATTTATTAAAAAAACATTGATTCATTCAGTAACGCCACTATTGAAACATGCAAAGGTTTGATCCTGCTTTGGCTTCGTATGGAAGTATTTTCGTTGGCAGACCAGAAATAAGTAATGTATTTACATATAAGTTTAGGGTCAGGAAAGAAATTAAATTAAAACACAGAAATTTAGAATTATTCAACAAGGATGCATTACAAGTGACAAAACATATATTTATAATGTTTCAAAATGATTTCTTTTTTAAACAAATGTTGTTATTTTCTATTCCCTTTCTATTCATAAAAAAATGATTTCAACATTAATTATAATCAGAAATGTTTCTTTAGCATGTTTGTAGCATGATTCGAACATGACATGCTGCGTTCACTCCAGGTGGTACAAGCTCTCTGAAAATACTCGTATTTTTACAATACACATGTATTGTGATTGATTACTGAACAGAACCCTAAACTTTTGAACATTAGTGTATATTTTAGATAAATCAGTTATATTAACATATGGTGTGAATCCTGTCTTGCAGCCTCTTCTGGATGCGTTGGCCGATCTCCCTGAATGGTATGGAGTCAAAGGCATGCAGGCCAACTGGATTGGCGACTGTTCAGGCTGCTTCTTCAACCACATATTGAAGGTACTGAATGCTTCATCTATGAATTTCCCTTTCAGCTCTTGTGCAGCCAGACTGGATTTGCATTTATCAGCTCCACAGCTCTTTTCAGAGGTGTATTTAATGCTAACTGCTCACAAGGCGTTCGCTGTGAAATGATGAATTTCCATGCTGGCATATGAGCGGGTGCGTTACATCAGGTTTGATTCAGAATTTGGCTGTGTACTGCGTGTACAGCTTTGTTTCTTCAAATCTGTTGTTTCTGTTGTGGGAGGATATTTGTGCTTATAAAGGTCCTAATTTGATTTCCAGCACAGAGAGTGCCTGTTTGCCCAAATCTGTTTATCTATTGCATGTCTTTCTCTCTCTCCCAGGCGGATGGTCATGACACAGGGGAGGTGTTGTCTGCATACACCTGTTCTCCAGAGGCCGTGTTCGGAGCCGCTTATGTCTCAGTCCTGTCCTCACACCGGCTGCTGCACGGCTCCAGTGCCCTCAAACCAGCTCTGCTCAGAGCCCTGAGACCTGGGAGAGGTGAGACACACACACACACACACACACACACACACACACACACACACACACACACAGTCACACATGCACACTCACACCTCACACCGACTGCTGCACGGCTCCAGTGCCCTCAAACCAGCTCTGTTCAGAGCCCTGAGACCTGGGAGAGGTGAGACACACACACACACACACACACACACACACACAGTCACACATGCACACACACACCTCACACCGACTGCTGCACGGCTCCAGTGCCCTCAAACCAGCTCTGCTCAGAGCCCTGAGACCTGGGAGAGGTAAGACACACACACACACACACACACAGTCACACATGCACACACACACCTCACACCGACTGCTGCACGGCTCCAGTGCCCTCAAACCAGCTCTGCTAAGAGCCCTGAGACCTGGGAGAGGTGAGACACAAACACACACACACACTTAGGGCCCTATTTTAACGATCTGAAACACAAGTATCAAACGCGAAACACAAGTAACCTTGTGGGCGGATCTCGGGCGCTGTTGCTATTATACCGGCGGGATAAATGACTCTTGCGCTCGATGCAAATCTAAAATGTGTTGGTCTGAAGCAGCTTCATTACTCATAGGTGTGGTTTGGGCATAACGTGAAATAAACCAATCAGAGCGTCATCTCACATTCCCTTTAAGAGCAGGCGCGCTTGTTCCATGGCGGATTGCTATTATAACGGCGGATTTGCCTGGAGCGGTTCACAGCCGAGGAGACCGACGTTCTCGTCAGGGCCGTAAAACACAGAGAAGTGACATTGGGAATGGAGAAACACACCCAAATTAGCTTCGGTTAAACAGGCGAATGATAATTTGGGTAAATGTTAGATTTAGCTAGATTTATGCCTATTTTTTTCACATCTTCATGGACACAACAATGATTTCCCTCATGTGGAATATTTTTCCTTGTAATTACGTTTGGTTTGCAAAAATGAAAACTGCTGCGTCTGTGTAGAGTAGAGAAGTAAAGTGTATGTGCGTTGTGCACACGCTACATTATGGCCAAGCATGTGCCCTTAAAATAGCATCTGAACGTGCCACTGAAAACGCGCCACTGACTTTAGACGAGGTTTTTCCTGGTCAGTGGCGGAATTGTTTTCTGGAACTGCAAAATAGCATCAGGGAACGTTTGCGCCGGAACACGCCTCCTCTTTTTGCTGAACCGCCCCCGGGAGCGCAAGTTCATTCCCTAATTTACCGACATGCGTCTGTGGAGGGAAAAGTCCGCTGTGCGTCGGGTGCAAAATAGGAATGATACATGCGTCGGTGTACAAAGTTAATTGCGCTGGGTGCAAGATAGGGCCCTCAAAGTGCTTGACCAATCACACCACACTGCTCCAGCCGACCAATCAGAGCACAGTGTGCTTTTCTTAAGGAGGGGCTTCATAGAGACAGGAACTATACAGAGCGTTACTGACAGACTGGGAAGAGAGGAGATTAAACGATGGAGAATACGGGGAAAATAATGAACATTCAAGCAATAAAATCTCTTCTAGTAGAGCCCAAAATCAACATCTAGTCTATTAAAGGATATTCTCTTCTCTTCTCTTCTCTTCTCTTCTCTTCTCTTCTCTTCTCTTCTCTTCTCTTCTCTTCTCTTCTCTTCTCTTCTCTTCTCTTCTCTTCTCTTCTCTTCTCTTCTCTTCTCTTTTTTAAACTACTAAAAATAACAAAAACAACTAAATTACTGAAACTAAATACAATAAAAATTAAATTATAAAATTAAAGTGAATTTAAAATATGAATAAAAAAATAAATATATCTCGATACTAAAGTAACACTGCTCATGAACATCGCTTGTGGAGACTGATGGAGTTCAGTGGGGTAAAATAGTGAGACATATTTCATCAGCAGTGTTAAAGCTTTTATCATAAAGTTTAGTGAAGAAATGAAAATGACAGTAAAGAAAACCCGTATTCATGTTTTGGTGATCTACAGACGCTTGTGTTTACTGTTTTGTAGTATGTAGGTGTGTTTTGACCCTTGTACGGGTATCTAGTTGTTGATCTTGTGGTGTTGCACCAACACATGAAATAACTGTAAATCCCAAAGGCTTTGTAAGAGGACAGATTTCTGCTAATGAGATCTCAGATTCAGCTTTAGGTATTAGGATCAGTGTTCGTTTATTGACCTTTGACCCCTGCATGTGCAGACAGCCTGACTGAAGTCACTGCCCTCAACGTGTTCACCGGCCGTGAGGTTCCAGTGGTCATCTCTGCCAAGAATGAGTTCGACGGACATCTGGACACTGTGATAGGTGAGAAGGTGTGTGTGTGTGTGTGTGTGTGTGTGTGAAGGGAGGCTTGTAAGCTTTATCAAATGCACTGTAAATCTTTAGTTTGTTAATGTAATATTCTAGAAGGCATTTGAACGACATGTTGTGGATGTTCACGTGTGTGAATTCCCCAAGGAGAATCTACAGTATACATCAGGGATGTGTGTAGCTACACATATACCATAGACACCTCATTAAACTATTTCCCAGCATGCTGTACTCCAGCATCAAGGATTTCTCTAAGGGCTTTTCCGCCACTTCTATACATTAAGCATTGCATGTATGGTTGACCCATTAAGTATTTAGACACTTATGTCACACTTGAAACTATTTTAATTTCTGAATTAGTGAATATATCAAAGAAGGTTTAACCAGCCTGAAATTTAAATGAAAAAATATAGTAACTACATGTAACATTTAAATGAAAATTCTTGTACATGTGCAATTAACAATTAACATAGACGTATATATGCACTAGATGTCTTAAAGGTGTCCTATAATGCCTTTTCACTTTCTCAACTTTAGTTAGTGTGTAGTGTTGCTGATTGAGCATGAAAAAGATCTACAAGGTTACAAAGCTCAAAGTCCCTCCAAAGGGAGATATTTTTATTTAACAGAATCCACTTTCCAAGAACTACAACGAACGGCTGTTATGAAAGCTGCTATGCCAAAGAGTAGGCTTGGGCGGTATTCGAATTTTGATACCGTCAAACCCCCTCCCAATTTTACCGGGGTATACGGTATTACCGTGACTAATTAAAAATGATGACATAATGGGCTCAGACGGCGTCACCAAACTGTTGGTTTGTGCCTACACAGTTCAGAAACTGAATGCCAGATCGGGCAAAAAAAAAAAAAAAAAAATCAAGCCGTGCACGTTGTGTCTGAGTCCGGTCGACGGCATTAACTGTTATTATGAGCCCGAGCCCACCATTATTCAACATAATACTGTGTGCGTGCAACAAGCAAGAAGTGCCTTTGTAATCCGGTGACGCGTGTCCATTTGATTTTTAATAAAACTTTTCTGTAAAGGTGGAAGTTGACGATCGCCATCTCTGTAGTGAGCGCGCATATAGAGAGAAATGCACATCATTGATTAATCAGACTATATTTCTTTTCGTTTTGAATTGTTTCGTTTAAAGAAATTGACGATCACCATCTCCATAGTGAACGATAGAGAGAAATGCACATCATGGATTACAGAGAGTAGGCTAGTCTATTTCTTTTCGGTTTGTATGGTTTCGTTTGCTGAAATTGATGATCACATCTCCGTATGAACGCGCCTAGAGAGAAATGCACATCATGGATTAAATAATCAGAGTGGCCTTTGTCTTTTCGTTTTGAGAAATTGACGATCGCCATCTCTGTGAACGCCATAGAGAGAAATGCACATCATGGATTAATCAGAGAGTAGGCTACCCTATATTTCTTTTCGTTTTGAATTGTTTTGTTTAAAGAAATTGACGATCGCCATCTCCAAGTTTCGGTTAAAGTGACCGCGGCATGCCATCGCCCATCATGTCATGATTATATTAAATATATAGGCAATTGGTTGATGAAAAATTTATTAAAATTAAGATAGAATTTATACAAAACGAAATTCGTTTTAAAGAGGCCTTTTACAAAACGAAATTTATTGAAGTGGTCAAATCGTCTGACTCCCGATGCATCCCATCTTATTTGTGCTGTTCACTTTTCATAATCAAGAAAGATGGAAAAAATAACATTATAATATTTTAACCAATACGAAACAACGCGCTTATTTAATGAACTCGAGAACAAAATGCATCCTGGCAGCAGTGAGTGGGTGGTAGTTTCGGAGATGCGACATTAGGTTAGAGGTGTTTACATCTCTCGCGGTCACCTTTTTATGGAACAATTTACAAATTGCCTCATCAGTATTTACCGCCTCTCCCTTCTCATTCGGTTGGAACCAGAAATATTGCCAAACTGCAACCACACATAAGCATTTTTTAGCCAATAAATAAATTATATATATTATAGGCTATATAAGTGCCGGTAATGACGGTATTGAAACTGATACCGGTGCTATTTTAAGATCCCGCGGTATCCGATATTACCGTAATACCGCCCAACCCTACCAAAGAGACACTGTTTTTCCCACGCCGTTTACAACACTCATTTGTTTGACCTTCTTAAGACTGACGAACTTTATTTTAAACACTGTTCCTGAACATTAAACCCCAACGTTTATCTGTGTGCTGCACATTTAACGGAGCTTCCAGAAACTAATAGAGTTCAATGCAGGCTATACACACAAAAGCTTCTCCTGAGATGGAGCAGTTCCAGATTCGTCGGGACAATCTGTGGTTAATGGATCACAACTTTTAAGTATGTCTTATTATATGTAGTTGTTTGCTATGATGTAAACAAAGGGCACAGCTGTTTGTCTCCGCTTGCCTGCTAGCTAACATTAGTGTTGATGTAGTGTTTACTGTAGCTTTTGTAAGACTGTTCACCACCTCTTAGGAAAATTAACCATCATTTTGTGATTGATTACTGTTTGTATTACCATAGTTTTCTGACAAATATCAGGAATAAATGGTGTATAACTTTGTATATAAAATGTATAAGAAAATTACAAAAAAAACAAACACCGCTCTGAAACGTCCTGTGAAATCTGTGCTTGCAAAGTCCGTTCATGAAATCTGTTCAGCACAATCCTCTTGTTTGTTAACATTGTCAGGGTCTGAATCAGGCTTGAATTGGTTTGAAATCGACACTAGCCTTAATATTTACATCCGAGCAGATGAAACTCTCGGTTATGAAGGGGCGGACATTTCCCGAACACACGCTAGGCACTGCCAATCACAACACACTGGGCCAGCTAACCAATCACAGCACATTTCATATTTCGGAAGGAGGGGCTTCGTCGATACTGGACATAAGCGGCGCGTTCAGGCCAGACTGGGGAGAGGTGCTTTAATAATGTAAAATATGTCAAACATAATGTGTTTTTTTGAACAATCAAGCATGAAATCATATACTAGTACACCCCAAAAACAAAATCAAGACTTCATAAAAGGGCATAGCAGGACCCCTTTAAAAATAAATGCACCTCTTTTATACTTTATATAACAGGCATCCCAGATAGCAGTGAGGAGGATGAGAGGTTGGCTCAGTCTCTGGGTTTGAGCTGGAACTCAGTTCTGAAGTCAGAAGAAGATGGATCACAGACTCTAATGAACTCAGATGAGGTAAACTCACCATCACGGTTAAACACGAGGACAGACGGTTCCAGTTAACTGGTTACAACTGATGATCTCTTCTGCTGTAGTTTACAGGTCAAAGCCGGGAAGAAGCTTTTAACTCGGTTACCCAGAAAGCTCGGGAGAAGAACGTTGGTGGATACCTCACTAGTGCAAAGTTACGTGATTGGCTAATCTCAAGGCAGCGCTACTGGGGCACACCCATTCCCATAGTGCACTGCAGCTCCTGCGGGCCCGTGGCTGTTCCAGCGGAGGACCTGCCGGTCGTGCTGCCTAAAGTACCTTCCCTCACAGGGAAAGGGGTGTCGCCCTTAAAGACGGCACAGGATTGGCGGAGATGCCAGTGTCCGAGGTAAGTGCAATGCATTGAGTCAAAAAATCTTTCTCTAATGACGGCCTTTAAAAAGTACCTGGAAGTGTTAGAAAATATTTATATAATATTTATTTATAATGTAATATTGTTTTGTTAAAATATTTATATTATAAAGAAATATTATTATATTCACACATTATATAAAGTCATACACCAGCTGAGCCACTGCATGGGGATTTTGTTTTGTTTTTATTTTTAAATTTTGTTTTGCTTTGCTTTGTTTTTTGTTTTATTTGATTACAGTATTTTTACATTTCTACAATATTTTTTTATATATATTATTAATAAATATTATTATATTTACATATAGAACAGTGTTTCCCACAGACTTACACTCTATTTGTGGTGGCACTTCCCTCAGTTGGGTGTCACCACAAATTTTTGGATTGTTTTGATTGTATTTTTTTATTTTGTTTATATTTATATTGGACATTGAATTTTGAATATTATTTAATATCGAATATTTATATTATATTGTATTATAAAGAAATACTATTATATTCATATGATATGATATATATCATATAATATAAAGTCATACTCCAGCTGAGCCATTGAGATTTTGGTTATTATATTTGGGATATATACAGGGCTGGACTGGGACAGAAAATCGGCCCTGGCATTTTGGCTTAGACTGGCCCAATACATATGATCATAAACACCACCCATCTTTGCACGCCTTTGAATATGTTTTTGTTTAACTCCTATTCATTAAAACCGCTAATGCCATGTAATGAGTGAGTATAAACGAGTGAGAGTTAACAGATGAAATAAGTACAAAATTGTAATTTATTAATACAGTCGAACTATACTCCACAGTGATGAATCCAAAAAACAAGCTATAAGCTGCATTGGCAGTGTTTCTCAAAGGAATTTTGGTAAAACTGTGGTGGGTGGACCTCTAGGGGGGTTTGGGGGCATGGTCCCCCTAAGAATTTTTTTTGCATTTTAATGTTAAATTCATCAATCTGGTGCAGTTTGAGGGTTCAAAATTAAAAGCTCCAACCCATGTTCAGTGTGCAAGTATAACAAAGAAAACAAATCAAACCTCTTTTAATAACAGTGTCTGTCTATATTACACTACTACATAATAATAGTTATAATATTAATCTCATGATAGTAGCCTATATATTGTAAAAAATAATGCACCGAAAAATAAAGAAAACTTTCATAATTAGTTTTGTACTAATTTCTAAACTTGAAAGAGATAAGCACATGATCTTTTATTTTGACGCATCAAGCTTTTATTTTGGCGGAAAACATGGATACAAACGTGTCTCATTAAACTTCTAGTAAATTGCTGTAATTGTCAACTATGCAGATGTGGAAATAATCTGTAACTGGGTTATGGGTTCCTACACTCATAGCCAAAGTGTTTTGAAAGTAGTTCTGCTTACCGCGGACTCTACGCAGGGTTCTCAAGTTTTATCAAAAGCTTGGAGTGAGATCACATGTGGTTGGGGGAGGAGCCTAATGGAGTCCCGCCCCCACCTGTCCCCGCCCCCCAATTTTACCCATTGTTCATAATTAACCAGCACAAATTGAAATTATAACAATTAGTAAATCTAATAAATGACAGAGCAATTCATCACATCAAATATACTCTTTAATGTTATATTTCAAAATTACAAATAAGTTAACAAATTGCTCCAAACAGTTTGGAAAAACAAATATTTTTGCATTTTGAATGTGTCTAGTTGAAACGGCATAATGATTTATTGTGTGGTGGGACATTGTGAACAAATGACATATTAGTGTATTATTAAGGTGTGTGTGTGTGTGTGTGTGTGTGTGTGTGTGTGTGTACACAAGAGTACACACTCCAGCTTATGAAATGTGTTTTGTGTTGTAAGTGTTTGAAAAATACAAATGCAATGGCAATGATTAATGTATGTTTTGACAGGATATATATTACCCAGAGCACTCTGCTTTAATACGTATGTAGCCTTAATGTAACTAGAAATACTATTAATACAGTATAATATATAATTTAAAATAAAATAAAATAAATACATTTAAATTTATTTAAAATAAAATGAAATAAAAAGAAATACATCTTCATTCCTTCCCATACCCACAAACATTTCCCTTAGTTTCAGATAACGTAAGCTAGCCAAACTGAGCCAAAGCTTCTGGCCTGGTTGCAAAGTAGCTGTAGAGTTTTTGACTGCATCAATAATAAGGTAAACGATGGGCTATATATTAAATGTTCTAGCCTTAAAATGTTAGACGAGCTTTCTTCCAACTTACCTTCTCCATCATCACGACGTGTGTTCGCGCGATGTTGTTGGTTACCTAGTAACGAACGTACGGTGGCCGAGAATGTTCCGTCAACTTCCGTGAGTTCGCGCATCTATGTTGCCTATTAACGAACGCAATCTGGCCGAGATACGTGCTGGCGGCAGAAACCTTCACTTTGTGTGCCCGCGCCTCGTATACAACGTTATATATAAAGCTTGTAGGACAACTTGGTTGGCATTGCCTTTTCAGCGTGAGAAATACACGGTGTGGCGTGTGAGCGTGTGAACTGGTTGAATTGCGTGTGTCTCACGGCCAATGCGTGAGACTTGAGAACCCTGCTCTACGTTACACTTTCTCATCTCTCTCTCCTGATCCTCCTCACTATCCTCATCATCAGCCACTGGAGCTGATGAAGGTCCTGCTGCTGCAGAAAACATATATCTTGACACATTTTACAGCGTCTGCTTGAAGGGCCTGTATCTATTTTTCACGCTATTTCTCTGCACATTCCTTGCGTTTCCTCTCCATCTCTCAGACAATTTTAACAGGACACACTTGACACTGCACGCTCGCTCAGAGCCCAGAGGGGGAGGTGTTTAATGATGTGATTGGGCCAGCCCAGTGTCAATCAAGATAACAACCAATGGGCCGCTGATCTACGCGTTTCATGGGCCGGTCTGTCAGTGGAAAAAAAAAACTAACGCTTACTTTTTTTTTGACCAATGCATTACACCGGCACTAACCCAGCGCTGTCAATTAAACAAAACAAAACGAATGGGCCGCCGATGTACGAGTTTTATGGGCCGTCAAAAAAAAAAAAAAAAAAAAGCTGGTCTTTTCCGCTCCGTGTGTGCGCCGCGCTGTGTTCCGCGTGTGTGTGTGTCGGCGCGCTCTGTCGTTAACGGCCCAGCGGCGCGCTCTCCGTTCCGTGTGTGTGTGTGTGTGTGTGTGTGTGTCGGCGGCTCTAACGGCCCAGCCAGCGGCGCGCTCTCCGTTCCGTGTATGTGTGTGTGTGTCACGTGTGTGTGTGTGTGTGTGTGTGTGTGTCGGCGGCTCTGTCGACAACGGCCCAAACGCTTCAATCATGTACCGAGCACTGGAAAAGTAAAGTCCACTCAAATAACGTGAAATTCTGTTTGCTGAGCTGGTATAGCCATGCTGGGCAGCAATGGTAAAATTACCTGCTCTGATTACATGCTCTGGTAATAATAGCTTTGTAGGACTATATTTTATTTTGATAATTAGTATATACTATGGAAGTCAATGGTACCAGAAACTGTCTGGTTACTGACATTCTTCTAAATATCTTCCTTTGTGTTCAGCAGAAGAAAGAAATTCATACAGGTTTAAAACAACATGAGGGTGAGTGATGACAGAATTTTAATTTTAAAGTGAACTATTCCTTTAAATATTGATGATTACAAGCTTGGGGGAAACGCAATTAATTGCAATTAATTACAGAAATTGTGCAATTAATTAGTTAATTTTTTTTAATCGATTCCCAGCCCTAATATATATATATATATATATATATATATATATATATATATATATATATATATATATATATATATATATATATATATATAATTATTTTTTTATTTTTTATTAAATAATATCATGGAAGGTCGTGTGCTAGCATGGAGTCACTGCCATGGAGGTTTGTTTTCTTTTTATTTCATTGTGGGTTTTTTGTCTTGATTTGTTTTGCTTTGATTTATTGCCATTTGATTTGATAGAGACAGAAAGGTCAGTGAATTTAAAAGTAGAGAGAGAGGGAAGGTAAAAGAAGTGTGCATAGGAGCATAGTTGAATTTGAACCTGCGTCCCCCATATGAGCACCAAGGCTCGATCTGGAGCATGAGCACTAATTACTTGGACTTGTCTCAGAGGAAATGTCTTCTCACATTTAGAGGTCAGACAGTGGTTTCTTTGAGATTATAAATTGAACTCTTAGAAAATGGAAAATAAAAAGTGTTTGATAAGAGATTCATCTGGTGGAATTGTAATATAAGTGGAATAATTTTCTTCCATTATCTGAATCTTTGTACTCCCACTCTGTCATGTGAAATAATGGCAGATTGGACCAGAACTCATTGTCTCAGATATCATCAAAAGACTCAGCCAGACTGAAGTGTCTTGTTTCTGGGAGCTCTCGTCCCCTGGAGACTACAGGGATCATTACCACTGAGTCATGGAGGTGTTGTAGATGTGCGCTCAGATAGCACCTCCTCACTGTGAAGGGTATTAATAGACCCTCTCTGACCATGGAGTAGGTAATGCCGGCAGAGCTGCTGAAAGCTGATGACATTTATACAAAAACCCTTTGTCAGATAGTCACACGAATAGAGAGACGAACATGTTTTAGCTGTAAAATACACACACACAGAAATGTGGTTCAGGAGAGGTCGACTATTATCATTTTTTAGTGGCCGATGCCAATATTCAGGAAGCAGGGTGGCAGATTTAAAATTGGGATTTTTGTAATTATTGTTTTAAAAAAGAGGGGCAACAGAGGAAGTGTGCACTTTGCTCATGCAGTCAGACGGTGATACGGTGTTTACCACGTCTCAGAACGGCTCAGTTCACAGTGAATGAATGCAGTGACCTCTGCATGTGCTGAGAGTTTAGCGTGCATTTGGGAACATGGCGGGCACCTGTACCTGTCCTGTATCATACGTGGTTGTTGATTCTAGCTCCTGAGTTTTCCCTAGTATTCCTGTTGGATTTATTAAAATTGTTTATTTTGTACTCTTTGTCTTCATGCGCTCATTACAGCCACATCGTGACAATAGTAGGGATGTCCCAATCAAGTTTTTTGTATTCTGAGTCATTGAATATTGAGTATCTGATATACATATATACTGTATATAAGACATTAGTAGATATAAACAATGGTAGACATTGTAAACAGACTGTGTGTTCTCAATTATAAATATGGGACTACTGATATAAAATTATTCTATTTTATATGTACAATAAGCAGATTAATTGCGCAAAAAAAAGAAAGAAAAGTGGAGATAAGGTGACAAAGCATGAAGCTCGCGGTATCAGAATGCCGAACCAAGACACAACCCATGGCAACATGTAATGGCAAAAGCGTCTCAGACAATCAGAAGGCTGTGATTCCTCTCAAAAGTCTGTCTAAAATATACTAAACACGGAAGCTTGAACATGCGTGTGTGACGCGCTAGAACAGACCTTATTCTTTCCCTCTTACTGGCGGTTGGCAAACCCACTTGAAGGTGCATTCTGCTACCTGCACCAAACCTGCATGACAGCTGACGTAAAATAAAGGATCGGGCTTAGGATAGCCGATACGATCAGTTTAAAAAATGCTTAAACGATCCCGACACCAATCCTTGAGATCGGCTCAGGACATCCCTACTGCATAGTTTTTGTTTTTTTTTTATAAATAAAATATAGATTAATCCTTAAAGTTACAAAAGTTATTCAGTCAAAGATCAGGGAGGGATTTTCTTTTCTTTTTTTGTTGTTCTTTGATTAATGTTAATGAAACAGACTGCAGCAGGTTTATTAGGCTGCTGTCACTTTAAGAACTCATGCAGGATCCAATTATTCAATTAAAATTCCAAGAGGTTTTTCCTTCCCAGCAGAGGTCCGAACAATACTTTTTTGGAATCGTTATATGTATTTCCATCTGTGCAGCGGGTGTACTTAAATAAAAAAATTCTAAACAAAACGGTCACCAGAGATGAAGATATTGGTTCCTGAGAGCCAAAGTTTCTTAGAATTGATAAAAATGAATATTTCATCAGCTGAGCCCAATTGGATATGAATATTAAAAGTAAAGGTAAAGTCAGATTTTTTATAAGGCTATTTATCATGCTTGTTTTTACATTTAGATATGTAAAAGGCCATGTGACAGAAAATATACTATATGGGGGTTCAGGGCTCATATATATTAATAAGTATCTACTAAAAAGAAACAAACAACGTACATAATAATACAAATATTTGCTCTCATCATGACAAGAATATAAAGTTAACCAGTAATTTCAAATTGTCTAAAGTAGAGGGGCAAACTATTCCAGAGCTTCGGGGCTTCCGCCACTGCACTGCAAACTTTACCCGTTGGACAACTAAAAGCAAATGGCCAGCAGACCTGAGTGCTCTTAGCGGAGCATATGCTTGATCAGGTCAGAAAGATATTTAGGTGCTAAACCATTTAGAGATTTAAAAACAAACACCAAAATCTTAAAATGAATCCTGAAATGGACAGGTAACCAGTGAAGAGAGGCAAGAACAGGGGTAATGTGTTCCCGCTTTCGAGCTGCCGCATTCTGGACCATCTGCAGTCTGAAAGGAGAGGCCTGACTAATACAGAGGCCATTACAATAATCCAGATGAGTTGAAATAAAAAGTCTTTGAAATTATTTAAAGGACAGGAACGATTTAACCTTGGTGTGTTGTCTCAGTTGGAAAAAACTACATTTAACTAACGAGTTAAAGGCACAATATGTATTTTTTTTGCTTTAAAAATATAAAAAATCACTATATCTATGTTATATATTTTTTAAAGTTGTGTATTTACATTATCCCGACAGTTCCAATTAACTTCTAAATCCAGAGAAATTCATATTTTAATTCGAAGACACGGACCGTGTCTTTATTTCCGTTATGTCGCAGTCAATGGCGTCATATCCGCGTTGTCCCTGGTTTCCGCTCGTACTGCCATGGTAACTAGAGCTAAAAATATAAAAATCACTATATCTATGTTATATATTTTTTAAAGTTGTGTATTTACATTATACAATCAGAGCCCTCTGATTAACCAAAGCGACAGACGCAGACAACTGTGGAGTTCGCAATGTTTATTTGCACGCTGTTGTTGTTTCGTTCAAACATTATGGACCATGGCAAGCAGACTTTGGATAAAAAAGGAGAACTAAAACGAGAATCAATATCAGCGCGGTGTTTTCGAGATGCCGAGAGCTCCCATAGACAGTATATAAACGAGAGCTCCACGTCCGAGACTTCGACCGCTCCTACATGTACTTACTAAACAGGTGAGCACATTTACATAAAACTAATCAATGTTATATGGTTCAACAATGATAAAATGTTAGAATATGATCTGTATGTTATTCTAATGTTGATCTAGCTTACTGCTAGTCTCATACAGACAAACTAACACATACATTTCAACACATTCAAATGCAGCTTAGTGTGAGTGTAATGTTAGACCAGGTGAAACAGCGCTGCGTTACCTCAAGTTTAATGTGTCTAATAAACTGATCTGTGAGTAGTAATTCTGCGTGTAGTTCGGTAGAATGAGCCTTTGTTATTGTAAAGAGGTTAATGACCCCGAGTGGAGAAAATTTCTATACTGTGGCTTTAATCTGTTTGTCCCAATTTAAAATCACAATCCATAATAACACCTAAATTTTTTACATAGGGCTTCACAAGTGGATTCAATTCACCATTGTACAAATCTAATGAGTCATAAGTGCCTCCTGGCGTAAAAAGCATAACTTCTGTTTTATTTTCATTAAAGATAAGGAAATGTTCAGGCCTTAAATTTCTCAAGACACTGCAATAGAGGCGCTGAAGTGCGAGTATCTTTTGGTTTCAAAGGCAGATAAATTTGCGTATCGTCTGCATAACAGTGAAAAGAAATGCCAAATTTCCTAAAAATATATCCTAAGGGGAGCATATACAGGGAGAACAAAATAGGCCCCAAAACGGAGCCCTGGGGGACCCCACGCCTGAAAGAAGCCGTCGAGGAGGTAAAGTCTCCAAAACAAACTGAGAAAGTACTTTCAGACAAATAGGATCTAAACCATGCCAACGCAATACCATTAATACCAACATATTGTTCTAAGTGTGTAATCAAGATCTTATTGTCTACACTACAGTATCAAATGCAGCCGAAAGGTCTAGTCAAATTAAAATATCACAGTCCCGAGTGAGTAGCAAGTAACAAGTCATTAAAAACCTTCAACAGTGCAGTTTCTGTACTATACAGGGATTTAAAATCAGAAACACTTCATGAGTACCATGTAGATCTAGAAATGAATTAAATTGTCCAAATACGACCTTCTCCAGTAGTTTGGAAAGAAACGGAAGTTTCGAGATAGGTCTCAAATGAGCAAAGACTGATGAATCCAGATCTAGATTTCTTGATAACTGGTTCCAGTGCTGCGTGTTTACAAGACTTGGGTACAACTCCCATGGTTTTTTACCATGTTTCTGCCACTGTTTTTTTTAAATAACCGCTACATCTGCAGCTCTTGTGGCGCTTTAGCATCTTCAGCGGGAGAGAGAAGCAACGGAAAGGGCTTGAATGAAGCATGCATTAGATAAAAAATAAAGATAAAAATATTAGAGGATATAGCATCGAATAACATCATTACCATAATCGACACTGAGCGCTTGTGGTTTTTTACTGCTACATTGGTTTTATGACAGAAATGTTATTTTTTTTAATTTTAAGTTTAATAGTCGACACTGTTTAATAGTCGGGAATATATTAGACTTTTATTTGTATTTATTATCAACTTTGGCTGTCAGGTGCGGTTTTGCCGGGCTGTGACGTACGCCTAATGCTGTTAGCTAATTTAAAAAAACAATGGTCTTATTACAAATGGTAAAGTTAAACTATGAATACTGTGCAGAAACTGTATATTTATAAGGACACGTATAGAACAGAATCAAGGTTCTGAGCCCTTATGAATTATGGACCAAGCTTCTGTGTAAGGGATGTCCTGTTCTTCTCTGTGGCCTGTAGGTTACCTTTAGAAATTCAAAGAGGTGATTGAAATTAATTCATAAACAACTTGAAATAAAGGGAACAATAGTTGAAGGAGTCACAAGCTGTGTCCCAGCCACTGCTGAAATATTGCAACAGCTGTAGAAATTAGGGCATGAGCTGCAGATAAAGTTGTGGACATGAACCTGTGTTTTTAGCAACCGTTTTTATTTATTTAAAAGCTTAAAGAAGCAACTCTTTGAGATTTAAAGGACTTCGTTTAGTTCTCTTAATTTAGTTAAATAGGCCATATCTTGCCCTTTTTCAAAGGCTCTACTAGAACAGGTTTTCATGCTTGAATGTTCAAAACACATTATTCTCCATTGTTGCGGCTCCTCTCTTCCCAGTCTGTCAGTAACGCTTTGTTTAGTTCCTGTCTCTATGAAGCCACTCCAAGGCTATTTTAAGCAGGCTACACTTATAACTATTCTTAATGGTGAACAATAACAACGAGAATTAGAAGGAAATAAATACAAATTTGTGTTGTGTATTATTATAATAAAATGTCATTAACCACATAGTAAGATAACCCATATTATTTAAATGACTAAAATAGCCTAAATAGTAATAATGAGCAATAATAATTCACGCACTGCATATGATGTATGATGCAACAACAAATTCACCTAATTATATATAATTTATAATTTGAATAAGAGAACACCAGTAAACTTGGGGTAATCATAAAATAACATCATAGATCAGAATAATTTTTTTTACATTTTTTTCAGGAAATGGGCAGATTTTAATATATAGCAACACAGTAGCGAACAATAAACGATAAAAATGGCAAAACCTATCCAAAGTCCAAAATTAATCCAAAGTTTGAACATTTATGAGTAGGCTTAAAACTTCTTTATTTTAACATGCGTTGTGTGACTATTTACAGTAAGCCTACACATTTTGCAAACACAGCACAAAAATAAAGGCAATAAATAGGTAAAATTTTCCCTGCTAAAACCTAAAACCTAAACCTAAAACTCGGCGGTTTTAGGTATAAATGCCCCTTTTTTAATCTGTTTTTTTTTTTTGTTGTTGTTGTTTTTTTTTTTTTAACAACAGGGGATTGTAAATAACACAATATTAGTAAAAGTCAATGACTGGGAGATGTGGGTATTTTATTGAAAATCTGTAATGTAAATTTGATAAACAGCCATGGGTAAATTTTACCCCTTTTTGGTTCTAGTGTTAAAGAGCATGATGGATTGTAAGGTGATAGAAGATCAGTTAAATACACAGGAGCTAAACCATTTAGGGCCTTATAGGTCAGTAGCAATACTTTGTAATCGATACTGAACTTAATAGGTAACCAGTGAGATAATAAAATTGGGGTTATATGATCATATTTTCTTGACCTAGTAAGAACTCTAGCAGCTGCATTTTGGACTAATTGTAGCTTGTTTATTGAGTATGCAGGACAACCGGCTGCGTTACAGTAATCTAGTCTAAAGGTCATGAATGCATGAACTAACTTTTCTGCATCAGAAACTGATAGCATGATCCGTAGCTTAGCGATATTTCTGAGGTGGAAGAAGACTGTTTTTTGTAACATATGAAATATGATTTTCAAAAGACAAGTTGCTGTCAAATATAACACCCAGGTCTTTTACTTTTACCTCAGTCTTATTTGAATTTAATAGATGAAAATGATTGGTCATCCAATATTTTATTTCTCACACTCTGCCAACTTGAATAATTTAGAGATTTCATCTGGTCGTCATTGAAATATAACATAGGCTTTATAGAAAGTACTTTATAGATTACTTTATAGAAAGTAATTACAGTATTTGATTCAGACAGTTAAAGTTTTTGTCAATGAGCACTGCTGACGAGGAGACCGGATCATCTCTTATCTGTTGAGACCTCGATGAAAATCACCTCAGTTCTTTAAATGATCACCTACATTCAGTGAAGCGGCTGAGAGAGACAGAAAGAGACGGAAACAAGATAAAGAGAGAGATGGTGCTTATCTGCCTCGTCCTTGAGGAAAACAGAAGTCATTTCCTGAGCTGTGATATTGTCTCTGGCTTCGTTGTTAGAAGTTTAATTGAAATCTGAGGATAAAAAAACAGAGTAAGCTCTCACAGCCGGATTTTGGTGCTGATTAAATGCTTGAATGATTGTTGTGGGTCACACAAAAACAAAGCCACACCAAGACATGTCTACAAAGCCACGCCTCCTTCAAAACACATGAACGCTCACAGCATAAGTGTCGCAAGAGACGCTGTTAAATTACCTCATGTCTCAAAGGTCAAAGCACATAATATTACAATAATAATGTAAACAGCTTACAGGGCTCTTGTACCACCCGACTACTGTAGATTCATTTCAGCGATGATATTGTTGACATAGAAATGCATAAATCCGATCCTGAAGACATGAACAGCTCCCGGTAGAACGTCACGGGTTGCCATCTCTTAATTGCGATAATTGCAACATGCCGTTTTTTTGCGTAGCAACAGACTGGGCCATCTGACCAATCAGAGCAGAGTAGACCAATCACAACAGACTTGGCCATCTGACCAATCAAAGCAGAGTAGACCAATCACAACAGACTGGGTCATCTGCCCAATCAGAGCAGAGTAGACCAATCACAACAGACTGGGTCATCTGACCAATCAGAGCAGAGTAGACCAATCACAACAGACTGAGCCATCTGACCAATCAGAGCAGAGTAGACCAATCACAACAGACTGGGCCATCTGACCAATCAGAGCAGAGTAGACCAATCACAACAGACTGGGCATCTGACCAATCAGAGCAGAGTAGACCAATCACAACAGACTGGGCCATCTGACCAATCAGAGCAGAGTAGACCAATCACAACAGACTGGGCCATCTGCCCAATCAGAGCAGAGTAGACCAATCACAACAGACTGGGTCATCTGCCCAATCAGAGCAGAGTAGACCAATCACAACAGACTGGGTCATCTGACCAATCAGAGCAGAGTAGACCAATCACAACAGACTGGGCCATCTGACCAATCAGAGCAGAGTAGACCAATCACAACAGACTGGGCCATCTGACCAATCAGAGCAGAGTAGACCAATCACAACAGACTGAGCCATCTGCCCAATCAGAGCAGAGTAGACCAATCACAACAGACTGGGTCATCTGCCCAATCAGAGCAGAGTAGACCAATCACAACAGACTGGGTCATCTGACCAATCAGAGCAGAGTAGACCAATCACAACAGACTGAGCCATCTGACCAATCAGAGCAGAGTAGACCAATCACAACAGACTGGGCCATCTGACCAATCAGAGCAGAGTAGACCAATCACAACAGACTGGGCATCTGACCAATCAGAGCAGAGTAGACCAATCACAACAGACTGGGTCATCTGACCAATCACAACAGACTTGGCCATCTGACCAATCAGAGCAGAGTAGACCAATCACAACAGACTGGGTCATCTGACCAATCACAACAGACTTGGCCATCTGACCAATCAGAGCAGAGTAGACCAATCACAACAGACTGGGCATCTGACCAATCAGAGCAGAGTAGACCAATCACAACAGACTGGACCATCTGACCAATCAGAGCAGAGTAGACCAATCACAACAGACTGGGTCATCTGACCAATCACAACAGACTTGGCCATCTGACCAATCAGAGCAGAGTAGACCAATAACAACAGACTGGGTCATCTGACCAATCAGAGCAGAGTAGACCAATCACAACAGACTGGGTCATCTGACCAATCACAACAGACTTGGCCATCTGACCAATCAGAGCAGAGTAGACCAATCACAACAGACTGGGCATCTGACCAATCAGAGCAGAGTAGACCAATCACAACAGACTGGACCATCTGACCAATCAGAGCAGAGTAGACCAATCACAACAGACTGGGTCATCTGACCAATCACAACAGACTTGGCCATCTGACCAATCAGAGCAGAGTAGACCAATAACAACAGACTGGGTCATCTGACCAATCAGAGCAGAGTAGACCAATCACAACAGACTGGGTCATCTGACCAATCACAACAGACTTGGCCATCTGACCAATCAGAGCAGAGTAGACCAATCACAACAGACTGGGCATCTGACCAATCAGAGCAGAGTAGACCAATCACAACAGACTGGACCATCTGACCAATCAGAGCAGAGTAGACCAATCACAACAGACTGGGTCATCTGACCAATCAGAGCAGAGTAGACCAATCATAACAGACTGGGTCATCTGACCAATCAGAGCAGAGTAGACCAATCACAACAGACTGGGGTGAAATGAGGTGAATGTATATTATGAGAAAAGTGTTTTTTGGCCTTGGATGCATGTGGACCTATTGTAGGAGACTCCAAAACAAATTTAGGAACCTTTAAAATAACATAATAGAGGCATTTTACTATCCATAGCTTGCATTTAGAAAATAGATTCAGTACATTGAAATTGTATTTCATGCCAACTTTAAGGTTTTCTCCCTCATGTGTGCCGTACCCTGTCAGTGTGCATCTAATGTCTTCCTCTCAGGAGAGTCTGTGTTCAGTCTATAATCAGTCCAGCCACACACACACACTTCCACCACTGAGTGGAAAAACAAACCCAAACCAAAACTGTAAAATTGCATTAAAAAAAAGCATAAATCAATAAAGCCCGGATTTCCTAGTGTAGATCAGCGATAAACACACTCCTCATTACGGCTCATATGTGGGACGCTCGTCTCTCAGATGGCACCTGGCTTTCAAAGAATTAACCTGTACACCTTCGCCCTGTTGCTAGGCAACCGTGTGGCGCTTGGCTCCCGTTGCTGGCATTATATAATAGGCAGGACTGTCTGAACGATCCTCTGATTATCAGAGACGAGGCGGATCTCTCCGCCTGGAGTGGAGGGAGGGATGGACACACACTCCTGGATTGACTTTAGCAGGGCTGGAATCTGCTCTTGTTTGGCCATTAATTAGTTTGGTTTGATGCTGAAGATTAGCCGAATGAAGTGTGCCGAGAGCCGCTAGAGTAAGTGTGACTGTCTTCTGAGTGACAGATGGCCTGGGATGCAAAGCGCTGTTTGCTTTGGGTTCGAGACCGAGACGAACACGGGACTGTGTTCGGGAGCTCGGCAGTGCCAGCTGAGAAACCCCACAGCTTTACAGCTTTACTGAAAAAACACTTCATTTTGTATTTTGATTTTCAATTTCAGTTTAATTTAATTGTTCATAGAAAATGACTGGTTGTAGTTTTCATCCTTTATAGAAAATGATTTAAATGAGGAATATTGTGACGTGTTCATCCCGGAAGAAACTCAAGACTACGTTTCAGGAGTTCAGAAACACTGACACTGATACAGAGAAGAACTCAGAGCTTTTTCATGCTCAAACTGCAACATTACACACATGTGAAAAACCTAACAGGTCCTCTTTATATACAATCAGACGACTAATTCTTGTCTAATTAATATATGGTAACAGCCTCAGTACTTATTATTTATCATTATTGAATCTGAGACCTACCCTGATCCTACAGTATTTCAATTCTGTCGCTGTAAGTTTGGAAATCATATACACTTTAATGTTTTTTTAATGTTTTTGAAGTCTCATATTCACCAAGGCTGCATTTATTTGATCAAAAGTACAGTAAAAACAGTAAATATTGTGAAATGTTATTATAAAGTTAAACTGACTGTTTTCTATGTGAATATATTTTAAGATGTAATTTAAAGCTGAATTTTCAGCATCGTTACTCCAGTCTTCAGTGTCACATGATCCTTCAGAAATCACTCTAATATGATGATTTGATGCTCAAGAAACAATTCTGATTGTCATCAAAGTTGAAAACAGTTTTGCTGCTTAATAATTTTTTGGAAACCATGATAAAAATGTATTTTCGGATTCTTTGATGAATTGAAAGTTCAAAAGAACAGCATTTATTTTAAACTGAAATCTTTTGTAACATTATAAATGTCTTTGCAGTCACTTTAGCAAAATTTAATGTATCCTTGATGAATACATTTATTTATTATGACCGCCGCTAGCGTAGCTAGCGAAAGCGGTCATATAGGGATTGTCAAAGTTTTTTTTTTTTTTTTCCCCGTCACCTTACTGAATTTTTCGTCAACGATACCAGGGACAGCGAAGCACCGGGGAACATGAAATTTGGTGGGCATGTAGCCCCACTAGACTTCTAAGGAAAAATTTCGTTTGGTCCCCGGGGGCCACTCCCCCCCCGCGCTGGGCCCCCCCAAACCCCCAAAAATGCAGTTTTTCCTAAATAACTACCTGAACCGTGGCACCGAGGATGAAGAAATTTTTATGGTATGTTGGTCTACTAGACTTTTACGGAAAAATTTCGTTTGGTCCCCGGGGGCCACTTCCCCCCCCGCGCTGGGGCCCCCGTAAATTTTTCGTCAACGATACCAGGGACACCGAAACACCGGGGAACATGAAATTTGATGGGCATGTAGCCCCACTAGACTTCTAAGGAAAAATTTCGTTTGGTCCCCGGGGGCCACTCCCCCCCCGCGCTGGGCCCCCCCCAAACCCCAAAAAATGCAGTTTTTCCTAAATAACTACCTGAACCGTGGCACCGAGGATGAAGAAATTTTTATGGTATGTTGGTCTACTAGACTTTTACGGAAAAATTTCGTTTGGTCCCCGGGGGCCACTCCCCCCCCCGCGCTGGGGCCCCCGTAAATTTTTCGTCAACGATACCAGGGACACCGAAGCACCGGGGAACATGAAATTTGGTGGGCATGTAGCCCCACTAGACTTCTACGGAAAAATTTCGTTTGGTCCCCGGGGGCCACTCCCCCCCAGCGCTGGGCCCCCCCAAACCCCCAAAAATTCAGTTTTTCCTAAATAACTACCTGAACCGTGGCACCGAGGATGAAGAAATTTTTATGGTATGTTGGTCTACTAGACTTTTACGGAAAAATTTCGTTTGGTCCCCGGGGGCCACTCCCCCCCCCGCGTTGGGGCCCCCGTAAATTTTTCGTCAACGATACCAGGGACACCGAAGCACCGGGGAACATGAAATTTGGTGGGCATGTAGCCCCACTAGACTTCTACGGAAAAATTTCGTTTGGTCCCCGGGGGCCACTCCCCCCCCCCCCCCGTGCTGGGCCCCCCTTAACCCAAAAAAATGCAGTTTTTCCTAAATAACTACCTGAACCGTGGCACCGAGGATGAAGAAATTTTTATGGTATGTTGGTCTACTAGACTTTTACGGAAAAATTTCGTTTGGTCCCCGGGGGCCACTCCCCCCCCCGCGTTGGGGCCCCCGTAAATTTTTCGTCAACGATACCAGGGACACCGAAGCACCGGGGAACATGAAATTTGGTGGGCATGTAGCCCCACTAGACTTCTACGGAAAAATTTCGTTTGGTCCCCGGGGGCCACTTCCCCCCCCGCGCTGGGGCCCCCGTAAATTTTTCGTCAACGATACCAGGGACACCGAAGCACCGGGGAACATGAAATTTGATGGGCATGTAGCCCCACTAGACTTCTACGGAAAAATTTCGTTTGGTCCCCGGGGGCCACTCCCCCCCAGCGCTGGGCCCCCCCAAACCCCCAAAAATTCAGTTTTTCCTAAATAACTACCTGAACCGTGGCACCGAGGATGAAGAAATTTTTATGGTATGTTGGTCTACTAGACTTTTACGGAAAAATTTCGTTTGGTCCCCGGAGGCCACTTCCCCCCCCGCGCTGGGGCCCCCGTAAATTTTTCGTCAACGATACCAGGGACACCGAAACACCGGGGAACATGAAATTTGGTGGGCATGTAGCCCCACTAGACTTCTAAGGAAAAATTTCGTTTGGTCCCCGGGGGCCACTCCCCCCCCCCCCGCGCTGGGCCCCCCTTAACCCAAAAAAATGCAGTTTTTCCTAAATAACTACCTGAACCGTGGCACCGAGGATGAAGAAATTTTTATGGTATGTTGGTCTACTAGACTTTTACGGAAAAATTTCGTTTGGTCCCCGGGGGCCACTCCCCCCCCCCTCGTTGGGGCCCCCGTAAATTTTTCGTCAACGATACCAGGGACACCGAAGCACCGGGGAACATGAAATTTGGTGGGCATGTAGCCCCACTAGACTTCTACGGAAAAATTTCGTTTGGTCCCCGGGGGCCACTCCCCCCCCCGCGCTGGGCCCCCCCAAAACCAAAAAAATGCAGTTTTTCCTAAATAACTACCTGAACCGTGGCACCGAGGATGAAGACATTTTTATGGTATGTTGGTCTACTAGACTTTTACGGAAAATTTTTGTTTGGTCCCCGGGGGCCACTTCCCCCCCCGCGCTGGGGCCCCCGTAAATTTTTCGTCAACGATACCAGGGACACCGAAGCACCGGGGAATATGAAATTTGGTGGGCATGTAGCCCCAGTACACTTCTACGGAAAAATTTCGTTTGGTCCCCGGGGGCCACTCCCCCCCCCCCGCGCCCCCCCAAACCCCAAAAAATGCAGTTTTTCCTAAATAACTACCTGAACCGTGGCACCGAGGATGAAGAAATTTTTATGGTATGTTGGTCTACTAGACTTTTATGGAAAAATTTCGTTTGGTCCCCGGGGGCCACTTCCCCCCCCGCGCTGGGGCCCCCGTAAATTTTTCGTCAACGATACCAGGGACACCGAAACACCGGGGAACATGAAATTTGGTGAGCATGTAGCCCCACTAGACTTCTACGGAAAAATTTCGTTTGGTCCCCGGGGGCCACTCACCCCTAACCCCCCCCCCCCCCCGCGCTGGGCCCCCCCAAACCCAAAAAAATGCATTTGTTATTGCTTTGTAATTTGTAATTGTAAACATTTGTAATTGTTATGGTATGTTGCTCTTAAGGGCCCACATCAACCTAGCCCATAATCACTCATTTGTGATTTGCGCCCCTCCCATAAAAAATGAAAATGCAATATTATTCTGCTTTGATCGCCCCTATCTTCAGTGGAGATGTTCAGAACTGCACCATATTTCATGTGTATGATTAACTTGACATCCTCTGGGGGTATCCTCTGCTAAGTTTTGTAGAATTTCATCCATGGGGGGGTATAAAATAAATTCATTTATGTGCACATTTAGTGACTGTACACTCATCGGCCTGTAGATGGTGCTGTTGAGCGAAGGGTTGCTGGTTTAGGATGATACTGTCACACACACACATGCAGGAATACAAACAAACGCAAGCATGCACACACACTGACATCCACACGCACAGACACACACCCATACACACACACATACAAATCCACATGCACAGACACACAAACACACACGCGCACACATGTACGCACACATACATACACGCACAGACACACACACACACACACACACACACACACACACACACACACACACACACAGACACACACATACACACACACACACACACACACACAGACAGACATGCACATACTATTACTTTTTTTAGGTATATACATAAACACGCAATACAGCCAAATTACTCCACGTCATTTATTTTTGTGGAAAGCCAGTGCAGGCCTGAGCGGCGGTCATATTTTGTACCGCGATGCGGTACATCTAGTTTAAATCTTATGGACCTCAAACTTTTGAACTGTAGTGTAGAATAGGTCATATTTTGAATACACTGTAGTATCACCTGGTTTTAGTCTGTCTTGTTATAGTAAATCACGTTTCATTTAACAAATAAAACAACATTTGATGTAATTTTTCTGTCAAAATGTTACTTCGTAAGTTGTCTCACTGCACCACATGTAAACATACATTGGTGTAAACATCTGTTTGAACCATGTGTTCAACAAGACTGATGATTTCACTCTCTAACTTTGGTGAAATGCATTGGTTTTGAGGTTGTTGCCATGTCGGGCTGAGTGAGATGCTCAAACAATCAGAGCAAAGTTTTGTTACCGCCAGTTTAAAAATTTTTCAGGAAAATCGACCTATAAATGACTTGTGTTACTCTTTATTTTAAGGGCCAGATTTACTAACAGCTCCAGCGCAAACTCTCATTTGGTGTTAAAAACGACTGTCAGGATTTACTAAAGACACGCAGTGAAAATGAGCTTTGAAAAGGTGTGGACAGGGTTATTTTTGTGGCTGATATAATTACACATGCATTTGTAGGAGTTTCCCTTTCAGACGCAAGATTTATGGGATGAGAGAATTTAAATGAATCATGCTCATAAATCATAAATTAAATGAAATTAATCATAAATCAAGGTGATTTACTAAGGTCTGCACTCGTCACTTTACTGGTATTTGCACCATTATTTACCGCCCAAGAAAAGCACGTCTTACACCAGACGCTAGTGTGTGCTGATCTTGGTGGATTGTGTTGGTCATTATGGAAATGATCGGCTGAGTCTGTGTTCTTTCATTTGCTCGTCTTCAGTAAATCACGAGCAGAACTTTACACTCCCATCAGTGCTTTAATGGGATTGCGCTCCCACGCTAACTTGCCCTGTTTAGAAAATCTGGCCCTATGCTAGCATATGCAAAAGTATTTTAGCTTTAAAGAGCATGCACATCATCTTTAAATAAATCTAAAACTATGACCAAGTTCAGTATTCTGTTAATTAAACAGGTCATGGAGGAACAAATGGTATTGTTTCTTGAGAACGAACTGTTTCTACAAGCCCAGCACTTATAATAATATCCTTTGTGTTGATGTCAGGTGTAAAGGGCCGGCGGAGAGAGAAACGGACACCATGGACACCTTTGTGGATTCTTCCTGGTACTATTTCAGATACACTGACCCTCACAACCCGCTGAGGTAAGGAAAACATCCAGACGCTCCCTGTGTCCCACCAGGTGTTTGTGGAGAGATGCTGAAAGAGCAAGACTCAGAATGGAAGACCATCTGTCTCTGCTATTTCAGATCAACAGCGAGGATTTTAAAATGTCACTGTAATGCGTCTTCATGAACACACAATGAAGCGGCACCCGCACACGTACACTCTGTTCTGAAGCCTTCATAGGCAGCATCAGTGCATCATAGACATTAGTTAACTAACATTAACATGAACTAATAATGAACAATACTTCTACAGCATTTATTAATCTTAGTTAATATTCATTTCAACATTTACTAGTACGTTATTAAAATCAAAGGTTGTATTGGTTAACATTAGTTAATGCACTGTGAACTAACATGAACAGTTGTATTTCTATTAACTAACATTAACAAAGATTAATAAATACTGTAACAAATGTGTTGCTCATTGTTAGTTCATGTTAGTTAATACATTAACTAATGTTAACTAATGAACATTATTGTAACGTGTTACCTCATAGACTTACAGTAAGACTGATAAATGAAAATAAATGTTTTTTAAACAACATTGGTAACACATCTTGTTTGTTAAAAAGGCCCTATTTTGCCCTTTTACCAAGTCTTGATGTTGTTTTTGGGCTCTACTAGAATGTGTTTTCATGCTTGAATGTTCAAAACACATTATTTGCCCTATATTCTTTGTTTATGAACAACAGATTGTTTAATCTCCTCTCTCTGAAGCCCCTCCTTCTGAATAGCACGCTGTGCTCTGATTGGTCGGCTGGATCAGTGTGTTGTGATTGGTCAGACACTTCAAGTGTGTTTGGGAAATGTCCCGCCAGTTTAACACACTACTAACTAACTCAACCAGGCCCCACCCCTTTATTCTGCGTACGAATTATTTAAATGAGGAATATTGTGACGTGTTCGTTCCCGGAAGAAACTCAAGACTACAATGGAGGCGTTTCAGGAGTTCAGAAACAGTGACACTGATATAGAGAAGAACTGTGTGACTTTGCAGAGCTTTTTCATGCTCAAACAGCAACATTACACACACCCTCCTCTTTAAACGTACAGTATGTCATTTTTTTTAGCCGCTAGGGGTCGCTAACCTCTTACAATAACAAAGGCGTAGTTAGTGACGCAACATTTGCTAAGAATTATGGATCTTGTCGTCAACATCAAGCCGACCGATCTAATAATGTTTATGGATGAGTGAATACATCGATGCTTTTATTATGACTGTGATATGAAGCAGTTCGGGATTGCTAAGAGACAGCTATCAGCTCCACACGCGACGCAAGTCCCGCGGATATAAAAGGAATATGGACATTTCATTCTACCGAACTACACGCAAGTGCAGAATTACAACTCACAGGTCAGTTTATTAGACAAATTAAACTTGTGAGGTAACGCAGCGCTGTTTCACTTGGTCTAACATTAGCCTACACTAGCACACTAAACTGCATTTTAATGTGTTGAAATGTATGTGTTAGTTTGTCTGTATGAGACTAGCAGTAAGCTAGATCAACATTAGAATAACATACAGATCATATTCTGACATTTTATCATTGTTGAACTATAAAACATTGATTAGTTTTATGTAAATGTGCTCACCTGTTTAATAAAGTACATGTAGAAGCGGTCGAAGTCTCGGACGTGGAGCTCTCGTTTATATACTGTCTATGGGAGCTCTCGGCATCTCGAAAACACCGCGCTGATATTGATTCTCGTTTTAGTTCTTTATTTATCCAAAGTCTGCTTGCCATGGTCCATAATGTTTGAACGAAACAACAGCGTGCAAATAGACATTGCGAACTACATTGTCCACGTCTGTCGCCTTGGTTACTATCAGAGGGCTCTGGTTCATAGCTCTGGTTGCCATGGCAGCACGAGCGGAAACCAGGGACAACGCAGATATGACGTCATTGACTGCGACAAAACGGAAATAAAGAAACGGGCCGTGTCTTCGAATTAAATTAAAATTTCTCCTGGTTTGAAAGTTGTTGGAAACAGTCGGGATAATGTAAGTACACAACTAAAAAAAAAATATAACATAGATATAGTGATTTTTGCTATTTTTAAAGCAAAAAAGTTACATATTGTGCCTTTAACATTAGTTAACGTGAACTAACAATGAACAGTACATTTTTACAGCATTTATAAACAAGTTTTGTTCATTGTTAGTTCATGTTAACTAATGTGAATACTATAAAGTGTTACCACAATCTTTTTTTAAAGCCCATTGTTTTGATTGGTTAACAGCTTTGCATATGATATGTGGAACACTTTTTGTAAACTTAAGTTTTTATTACATTACAGCCATCAAGATTAACTAATTGTGAAAAGTGTTTTATAGCATCACATTTAGATGCATAAAAGGCTCCAGCTCTGAGCTTCAGTCTTTTGACTGACGAATGCATCACGATTTCTCATGAATGCTTCCACATTATAACAGTTTCATTCTGTGCTAACACTGATGTGAAGCTTCAGCGCTGACCGGGACTGATGAAGCTGAGACATCTGAGAAAGCCCTCGTTACTGTTCACTCATTTACAGATCAAACTCACAAAACCAAATTCATTGTACGGTGGAATTTTATCATCATCGAAGCTATATGTTCATCACGGGTGAAAGTTGTGCAATTAATAATTATTTTACTTAAAAATGTATAATTAATCATATTAATTATAATTACAGAAACACTGGAAATTTAAACCCAGTATGCAATTCTGTAATAATTAATAATATAAATTACATGTATTTTTAATTATTATATCTGTATGATATTTATTAGCATATTACATATTTGCATTTCCAGTGCTTTTCTTTTTTATGCACTTTTTTTCTTGTAAAGATGAAATAGTTATATAATATAACTCTATTGAGTGTAATCTTCACAATTTGCAAATGACACAATAGCCTTTTATTCACCGTTCTTTCCTTTATTTAGGACTGAATGCGTTTACCTATGATTAATCATGATTAAATATATATAAGCCAATTGAAATCCCTAATTAAACAATTTTGTGACCTATTTAATTATGTGATTTTCTTTCAGAGAACCTGTAAAAGGTGTTTTTTAGTCGGTGGAATCACTGTTAGTTATTAGTCATTCTGTTAGTAATACAACTTGTATTGTCACAGTTACTGTAACTCATTTTGAATGAAAGTAAATGCAGAGCCCTTTATTGTCCTGTACTGTGTGTGTGTATCTGGTTGTGTTAAACGTACGGTTAGTTCAGAGCTGCTGATACAGTGTGGCGTGTCTGTTTATCACAGTTTGTTTAAGTGTGCTTATTGTGGTGTTTTAACTCACATTCTCTCTTGTTGAATGTGTTATTGGAGTGCTGTAAATGTGATGTCTGTGTAAAGCAGTGCCAGTATTCGAGTGTTTCAGTGAGTTTGGTGTGTGTGTATGTCTGTGTGTCAGTGACTCCTAGTGGCCGCTCTCTCAGGACACAGTATTGAGGTGTTCCTCTCGTCTCACAGGCCTTTCGAGCGTTCCCGAGCGGATCACTGGATGCCTGTGGATGTGTACATCGGAGGGAAGGAGCACGCCGTCATGCACCTGTACTACGCACGCTTCCTCAGCCACTTCTGCAGAGACCAGGGCATGGTTTCACACAGGTGCAACACACACACACACACACACACACACACACACACACACACACACACACACACACACACACACACACACACACACACACACATGTACAGTCATGGCCGGTCTAGGAAAATTTATTCAAATGATATCAAAATCATATTAAAAAAAATAAAAAATTAAAAAAAAATATATATATATACACTCACCTAAAGGATTATTAGGAACACCTGTTCAATTTCTCATTAATGCAATTATCTAATCAACCAATCACATGGCAGTTGCTTCAATGCATTTAGGGGTGTGGTCCTGGTCAAGACAATCTCCTGAACTCCAAACTGAATGTCAGAATGGGAAAGAAAGGTGATTTAAGCAATTTTGAGCGTGGCATGGTTGTTGGTGCCAGACGGGCCGGTCTGAGTATTTCACAATCTGCTCAGTGACTGGGATTTTCATGCACAACCATTTCTAGGGTTTACAAAGAATGGTGTGAAAAGGGAAAAACATCCAGTATGCGGCAGTCCTGTGGGCGAAAATGCCTTGTTGATGCTAGAGGTCAGAGGAGAATGGGCCGACTGATTCAAGCTGATAGAGGAGCAACTTTGACTGAAATAACCACTTGTTACAACCGAGGTATGCAGCAAAGCATTTGTGAAGCCACAACACGCACAAACTTGAGGCGGATGGGCTACAACAGCAGAAGACCCCACCGGGTACCACTCATCTCCACTACAAATAGGAAAAAGAGGCTACAATTTGCACGAGCTCACCAAAATTGGACAGTTGAAGACTGGAAAAATGTTGCCTGGTCTGATGAGTCTCGATTTCTGATGAGACATTCAGATGGTAGAGTCAGAATTTGGCGTAAACAGAATGAGAACATGGATCCATCATGCCTTGTTACCACTGTGCAGGCTGGTGGTGGTGGTGTAATGGTGTGGGGGATGTTTTCTTGGCACACTTTAGGCCCCTTAGTGCCAATTGGGCATCGTTTAAATGCCATGGCCTACCTGAGCATTGTTTCTGACCATGTCCATCCCTTTATGACCACCATGTACCCATCCTCTGATGGCTACTTCCAGCAGGATAATGCACATGTCAACAAAACATCCTTAAAAACTGAACTGAGGAAAGTTAGACCGACAACTCATAGCGGAAGGCAGTGGCAAATGACATGGTTCAGAGGAAACAATGGAGCGTCTAATAAAATGTGAAATTTTTTCTGTTTTTAAAAATCTTCACAAAGGTCTAAAGAGGCCTCAGATAAAATATTCATAGTCGGGTTTAGAAGAGAATCAGTCGTATCAAATAGGACTTTTGGTCTCTTCGCGTTGTCAGTAATTAATTGAGAAAAGAAATTAGTTTCTGCCTTCATTACCGGCGTTTGATAGTTGGACAGACTCGATTTTAAAATGTCAATTGAGACCTGGATCTGTTTCGCTCCGCTTTTCGTGCACGGGTGACATCATTTAGATAAAGTAAATCATTATTAAAGTGTGAAGAATAATATTCAGAAAACAAATTTGCAGTGTTAGAGTGAATAGAGAGAGAGAGAGAGAGAGAGAGAGAGAGAGAGAGAGAGAGAGAGAGAGAGAGAGAGAGAGAGAGAGAGAGAGAGAGAGAGAGAGAGGCGGAGAGCAAATAGATGACGGGGAAAAGCACTCAGATTCAAACAAAACTGGATAATGGTCAGACACACATGCATCAATAACCTCCAGATTTGAGATCGAAACACCACGAGTGCGAGTGACCCAGATTGTGAGTTGGACCAAATACAGTTCAGAGACTCTAAAAGAGTTACATATTCTTTGACCAACGGCTTCGAAGGGCAGCAGAGATGAAAGTTAAAGGAATAGTTCACTTAAAAATGAAAATTTGGTCATCATTTACTCACCCAAAGTTGTTTCAAACCTGTATGAATTTCTTTCTTCTGCTGAACACAAACGAAGATATTTAAAAAAAATGTTGGTAACCAAACAGTTGATGGACCCCATTGACTTCCATAGTATTTTCTTCCTACTATAGAAGTCAATGGGGTCCATCAACTGTTAGATTAACAGCATTCTTCAAAATATCTTCGTTTGTGTTCAGCAGAAGAAAGAAATTCACATTCCTAAGTGAACTAAGTCCCCAAGGGTCAATAGTCTATCAGCCTGAGTCACCAGATTAGAGAGAAAATCAGAATATGTATGAATAAAGTCCTTTTAGTGGGTCTGTAGCACAGGAACTTTAAATCAACCTTCAATAACTGGACTTCAAAACTATAAAAGGTGTATTTACTATAAAACCGTTTTGAAACAGTGGCCCGTGGAGAACTGAAAAAGCACAGTCGGGGAGCCATCTCGACAGGCGTTCACTCACCCTGTGTTAACCAGGTCTCAGGAACAAATAAAGTCTAAGGAGCGAGATAAAGTCGTTTGAAATAAAAGATTTATTGGATATTGATTCAGTGAGGCCATCTTAACTGTAGTAGGGCCGGCGGACAGACGGAGCAAACCAGCGTTTCCAAGATTAACTCTCTTACCATTTGACCCGATGGAAGAGCGGCGATGTGATGATAGCGCAATGAAATTGTGCGGGTATAATTTTTGGCCAGGCTGTTATACAAAGAAATTATGAACACATGCAAAAACAAAAAAGAACCAATGAAATATTAATTAGTCAATGTATTATTTTTCCTGTCAGCTTTTTGCTTTTAGCTTTTTTCTATGCATTTTTTGTACAGTAAAATAAAACCTGAGGCTGAAGTTTAGCATTTTTTTTCCTTTGCCAAATAATTTTGTCAGATAAATACCTTAAACAAGTCTAGTGTTTTGTTCTTCCCTCATATTTAAAATATTGAATAAAATATTTTCCTTTAATCAAACTTGTAGGGTTATTAAAAACAAACATCACCTCCAGACATAATTTTTGGCCACTACTGTACAAATACATCATGCATGCACGAAATTGCATTCACAAAACATTTAACTTTCATAATATGACATATAATGATGTGTTTACACTCACATGAGATCCGCCAATAGTCTTTTCACTTGACCACTGATTTTAGGCATTGTGACTTGATTTGGGAACACTTTACAATAAGGTCCTATTATTAGTTCATGCATTAATAAACATTAACTAGCATTGCACAATTCTTTCGTTACAGTATTTATTGATCTATAAATACAACTTTTCATTGTAAGTTCATGTTAACTCAGGCCATTTAGATAATATTAGCAGATTTTTATTTAAATAATGTATTAGTAGATGTTAAAATGTATTAATATTTGTAAATTCTTCAGTAGTATTTTTCATGGTTAGTCGTTGTTAACTAATGCAGTTAATAAAACATTATTCTAAAGTGCTCCCCTTCATTTCATTATGAAAGTTACTGCAAAATTGCCCTTAGTTATGATATTTAAATGAGATGTGGTTTCTTGGTGAGGAAATTACTAGATTTTAAGGAAAGCAATTTCTTATACTATGATAGTAAGAATAACATTAAAAAGTTTATTAACCCTTATTAAAAAGGAATATTTATTAAAGGAATACTGTACAACGAGGTCTCCTTTATTAACATAAATTAATGCATTAACTAACATAAACTAACAATGAGCAATACATTAAACAGCAATTTTTAATCTTTGTTAATGTTAGTTAATAAAAATGTTCATGTTAGTTCACACTGCATTAAATAATGATAACAGATACTTTTGATCCTAAGAACATATTATTAAATCTAGAAATTGACAATCTATCTAAGATTAATAAATGCTGTAGTATTGTTCATTCTTAGTTCATCTTAACTATTGCAGTTAATTTATGTTAACAAATGAAATCTTATTATAGTGTTAACAAATATCATCCAAAAAGGAAAATTCTGTGATAATTCACTGACTAATAAATGAATAATCTTGTGAGCTGTTATTTAATATTTTCTTAATATGATACTTCTATGGTGTTTTCTTTCCTTTTTGATGATTTGACAGATTCTGTTCGGTTCCAAATAATTACAGATAACAGAATACAGGTTTGACACGAGGATTAGGAAGTACTGACAGAGTAAAGAAATAGTTTACCCAAAAATGAAAATGTTGAGGAATGATTTTTGAGGAAAACATTCCAGGATTTTTCTCCATCTATGAATGAGCAACGTAGATCATTTTTGACTGTCCAAAATCCATATTGAAGGTGCTTCGACTTCACTAAAGACCCTTCTCCGTCGGCTGGGGTCGTGTGAAGCCCTCTGAAGATGCAGAAACATGGATTTCGGACCATCAAACGTTGATCATCATTCACCATTCATGGATGGAGAAAAATCCTGGAATGGTTTCCTCAAAAATCTCAAGCTCTGTGATTGTTTACTTCATATGATAGATTGGGTGTCCATGAATGTGTGTCCGTTCTCTTCCTTCTTTTCAGGGAGCCCTTTAGGAAACTGCTGGTCCAGGGTCTCATAAAGGGCCAGACCTTCAGGGTGGCAGAGACCGGCCAGTACCTGCCGAAAGAAGACGTTGATTTCACAGGTGAGTGAGTGAGTGAGTGAGTGAGTGAGTGAGTGAGTGAGTGAGTGAGTGAGTGAGTGAGTGAGTGAGTGAGTGAGTGAGTGAGTGAGTGAGTGAGTGTGTGTGTGTGAGAGAGAGAGAGAGAGACAGAGAGACTTTTAAAGGTCTCTTTATTTACAAAGATACACTTAAATGTGCATTTCCAAGTTTCAAATATACATTATCTTTTGGTCTATCTATTGGACTCTGCAACTGTGTAGGAGGAAACTGCATATGTGACCCTGGATCGTGAAACCAGTCACGAGTCGCACGGGTATATTTGTGGCAATAGCCAACAATACATTGTATGGGTCAAAATGAGCGATTTTTCTTTTATGGCAAAAATCATTAGGATATTAAGTAAAGATCATGATCCATGAAGATATTTTGTAAATTTTCCACCGTAAATATATAAAACATTTATTTTTGTGAGTGAATGCAGGACAATCACGAACATAAATGAACAACTTTAAAGGAGATTTTCTCAGTGTTTTGATTTTTTTGCACCCTCAGATTCCAGATTTCCAATAGTTGTATCTCGGCCAAATATTGTCCTATCCTGACAAACCATACATCAGTGGAAAGCTTATTTAGCTTCATCAGCTTTCAGATGATGTTTAAATCTCAATTTAAAAAAATTGGCCCATGTGACTGGTTTTGTGGTCCAGGGTCACATATGAATCTGATAATAAAGAAGAATATATGTGACCCATGCTGGCAAAAGGAGTCTGAATGTGCACGGGATAATTTCGAGCTACAGGCAAAACTAGTGAAAAACTTGTTTTCACAAAAATGAGTTAATTAAGCCCTTGTGTAGCGATCCCAGTGCTCCAAATAGCAATGAAACATCTAAAAGTATCTTTATTTGTACGTTTTCTAAGAGGAGTGCGTTTCCTTTGCTAATGAGAAACGATCTTACTCGCGCTGACTGACAGATCAGATGCGAGCGCACAAAGACGGCCAAAATATACACACACACACAGAATTACAGTATTTCAAAATATCTGTCTTGACGAGTATTCACGCAGACATTATCTGTTATGTCATAAGTAAAGGTTTAGTTAACTGTTGAGGAAAACATCTGATGTGTAACATTATATTAGATCCGTACGGTACAGTAGGTGTTAATATATATAGGCTGTCTGTTTCATTATTGTTAATCAAACAATTGTGGTATCATGGAAAGATATGTATTTTTCTTGTAGATATTTGGTTTTGACTTTGTGTGTGCCAAATTTGGTGGAATCTCCAGGGATTTTAAGGAACTGTACAGTTGCTAGGTGATTTTTTTTATTTTTTTTTATTTTTTGTGGAATCGTCAGAAAAATGTAACTCGATTTTTCTCAAAATTGACTTTGCTGACTCTATTGACTTCAAACCGGTGCAGCTCAGTCATTTTTTTTGTCTGATTCAAAAAAATCATACATCATTTTGAAGGTTTTTGCTCATTGCTCATTTTTACAGTACGGGTCATATATAGTTTTGCATATACTAACTATGGGAATGGAAGCCTGTCTTCCGTTAAAAGAAGAAATTGCCTTATTGGTAAAGACTCAAACCTTGAACCATCCTGAAAAAAAGCAGGTAACTTTGTTTACTAGTGGACTGTGTGAAATATGTGCTCTCTGACTCCTAGAAACTGCATTAAGCAAACAAATCAGCATGAAGTCAAACTGGCAGACAGCTTGTGCCATTTCAGTGTGTGAAACGGATGAGACACTAGCATCTCACATTTCGCACTCCCTTCCTGTGATGCTTTCTGTGGATACTGGATCTAAAATTATAATTTTTTGTTGCCAGGCAACAGGGTAAACAGACTTGCACTAGCATCTAAACTGGCTCCCAAAAACGCCTGTAATTTCTGCGATCTTAGCGCCGATGGTTTTCTAATGCGTGTGTGTGTAAACAGTGTAGAGGAGAAACGCTTATTACGGTAAACACAGCTGTGTCTCTCCCCGAGGGTTCAAACAAGCCCGATCGCACCAAAGACCCTGTTTACACCACCCTGAGTGTCCCATCACAGCTGTGAGTGCTTATACAGGTGTAACGGGGGCTTTCAGAGCTACCGCTTAAAGTCTGGGCTCTGTAGGATTTTGTATGTTTTTGAATGAAATCTCTCCTGCTCACCAAGGCTGCATTTATTTGATTAAAATGACAGTATAAACTGTAATATTGAAAAATATTATTACAATTTAAAATCAATATATTGTAAAATGTCATTTATTCCTGTGATCAAAGCTGAATGTTCATTTCAGCATCATTACTCCAGTCTTCAGTGTCACATGATCCTTCAGAAATCACTCTAATATGATGATTTGATGCTCAAGGAAATTTTCTGATTATTATCAATGAAGCTGCTTCATTTTTTTGTGGAAACCATGATAATAATAATAATAAAAAAATGCATTTGCTGTTTAAACAACGTGGTGCAGGACGTGAAAATGAAAACTGTTGGGCTGAAACTAGCTAAACACTTGCAAAAAACAAAACAAAAAAAAAACATACACTTTTTTTACAATTGCATTGCGACGGGTGTATGATAGGGCCCTATTAATGTTTTTTTTTTGTTCAATGTTTACTTTTGATCAATGTAATGCTTGCTGAATTAAAGTATTAATTTAAAGAGGCCATATTTTTCTCTTTTTTAAAGTCTTGATTTTGTTTTTGGGCTCTACTAGAACAGGTTTTCATGCTTGAATGTTCAAAAACACGTTATTTTCCCCGTATTCTCCATTGTTTAATCTCCTCTCTTCCCAGTCGGTCAGTAACGCTCTGTTTAGTTCCTGTCTCTATGAAGCTCCTCCCTCTGATTGGTCGGCTGGATCAGTGTGTTGTGATTGGTCGAGTGCTTGGAGTGTGTTTGGGAAATGTCCCGCCCCTTTCCATAACCACCAGTTTTACACACTACTAACTAACTCAACCAGGCCCCACCCCTTTATTCTGCGTATGAATTATGTAAATGTGGAATATTGTGACGTGTTCGTTCCCGGGAAGAAACTCAAGACTACAATGGAGGCGTTTCAGGAGTTCAGAAACACTGACACTGATATAGAGAATATCTTTGTAACTTTACAGAGCTTTTTCATGCTCAAACAGCAACATTACACACTAAAGAAAGATGATCATGTAAAAAAAGTATCATAGGACCCCATTAAAAAAATCTTACTGACCTTTTGAACTGTAATCATGAAATCAGAGACCCTTCCCTTAAAATCCAATGGAGAGGCATTTTAGATGTTACTTCCAGCTGTAAACGGTCATGTTTCTCATGACAGACGTTAATAGCAGATGCTCAGACACACACACACTCTCTCTGTGGCAGGTTCAGAGCCCGTTCAGAGGGGCACCGGGAGCCGACTGCAGGTCACATGGGAGAAGATGAGTAAATCCAAACACAACGGGCTGGACCCGCAGGAGGTGCTGCATCAGTACGGCATCGACACCACGCGCCTCTACCTCCTGTACGCCGCTTCCCCCGAGCAGGACATCCTGTGGGACGTCAAGAGTGAGTGCTCTTTATATACTATTATTCTTTATTTATATTATAATAATTTAATAAAATAATGGTAATTTCCCTAATTCCAGAAGTTTTAAGAATTGAATGTTCTTCAGTGTTCACACTCACAGTGAACGGCTTTTTCAGTCCTTTGTGATTATGGATTTATCATTATTATTATTTAACATTATTATTATTTAATACAATTATTTAACTTATTGGCTATATAGAAATAGCCATTTCTAACTGATCAAATATTTTGACATAACCTTAAAAATGTATACAGGTACTCATTATTGAAATTTCTGTTGATGAAATCCTTTTTTTTTTTTTTTTGGATTTCATTCCTTTCCATGACTACATATTTTTGATTATATTAAATTTTTAACTGATTAAATGTTGTTATTATTATTATTATTATTGGCCCAATAAAATATTTTAAAGCTTGGCATAAATCCAAAAATATTTAACCTTTTTTATAATTCCTTTTAATTTTCAAATATACATTTATTTTTTTCGTGACATTTCCATGTCTAGAAATCACACTTTAAATATATTCTTTTATATATATATATATATATATATATATGTATGTATATGTATATGTACAGGTTTTCCAAGATCTTGGAAGCCCTCATTCTTAACAGAAAAATACAGATGTTTGAATTAAAAATTAATTAAAATAAGAAATGTGTCAGTTTACATCTTGATTTTGCTTATTTTAGTGCTCGTTTTAAATCATTTATATATATTTAATTATGCTATATTGAATTATATTGAATTTTCTGTCCTGTTCACAAGTGTTTGAGAGCCACTGTTTTTAAAACTTTTTTAAATTAATTTAATTTATTATTGCATGGAGATTTTTTAACATTTGAGAGACTTGAGAGGAGTAAATGCATCCCGTGTGAACGGCCATATCCCTGATCCATCCATCCAGAACACTGACAGTACCGCCATCCCAGCATGCTGTTCTGCTTTAACATCATGCTTTACTGTGTGTGTGTGTGTGTGTGTGTGTGTGTGTGTGTGTGTGTGTGTGTGTGTGTGTGTGTGTGTGTGTGTGTGTGTGTGTGTGTGTGTGTGTGTGTGTGTGTGTGTGTGTGTGTGTGTGTGTGTGTGTGTGTGTGTGTGTGTGTGTGTGTGTAGCTGATGCCATCCCAGGGGTGTTGAGATGGCAGGCCCGTCTGTGGGGTTTGGTCACCAAACTGAGAACGGCCCGCGAGGGTCCAGAGACGCCCGACCCGTCCGTCCTGAACAAGAGAGAGCGCTCCGAGGCCAAGAAGATCTGGGAGAACAAGAACTACGCCATCACAGAGGTGAACACACTGATGTTTAGACACAAATGCATTTCACGTCATCATCTTCTGGAGCCTGTTGCACCCAAATACACATTTGACCTGCTTGTAGAGTAAATGAGCAGTGAGTTACTTACTAAATATTTGAGCGATGTACCAGTAAATGCAGTTGACGCCACATATAAACTTACGGAGCAATGGTTGGAACAAATTAGCAAGTAATATAATAGAACTTTATATTCAGGATGCAGAGCTACTTTGAGTGGTATTCAATGGAGAACGATCCATTTTGCCCCAGAATGGTGTAGTTACAGCATCTACCAGCAGGGGCTGTTGGGTCATGCTAACTAGCCAAACCCTCAGCTTTAAAGCGAAAGTTCACCCAAAAATTTAAATGATTTACTCACCCTCAAGCCTTCCTAGGTGTATATGACTTTCTTCTTTCAGACAAATAAAATTGTAGTTATATGAAAAAAGTCCTGGCTCTTCCGAGCTTTATAATGGCAGTGAATGGCCGTTTATGTTTTGAAGTCCATCAAAGCGCATCCATCCATGATAAAAGTAAATCCACACTGCTCTGGGGGGTTAATAAAGGCCTTCTGAAGCGAAGCGATAAGTTTGTGTAAGAAAAATATCCATATTTAAAACTTTATCAACTAAAATAACTAGCTCCCGGCAGACAGCTGTACACATCGATTTACGGCGAAAGAGTAACACTTGACCCGACGCACGAGTCGGTGCATCGCTTCGCTTCAGAAGGCCTTTATTACCCCCCAGAGCAGTGTGGATTTACTTTTATCATGGATGGAACTCGTGTGCCCGGAAATCGCATGATGTCGTGGAAAACATTCCACTGTAAGTTAAATTAATTAGATATAACATATAATTTGGTAGTCAAATATGTGCAAATGTATTTTGTACAACATTTGCCACTGCTTTTTATAACTGAATTAGAAGCACCACAAATTTTAATCGGTGTCTTCTGTAACATAGGGATTACCGAACAGACATTTAGAAGTTTATTTTAAAATGCAATATTGGAAATCAAAATAAAGCTCTGAAAAGACATGCATTTTTGCAACACTACAAGCGTGTCCCATCGGGTAATCAAACATTCTACACACACTTGCAGTCTTCACGCTCACTTAAACACGTGGGCCAAATACAGGACGAGTGGTCAAGTGCAGAGACGGCCAGAGTGGGTATCTGGACAGACCCTGTTATTGAGGAAAGAGTGAGTAATGTGTTGCACTCCTTGGCCATTGGGGGTCACTACAGATCCCATCTGTGTCTGTTCCATTCTGGTCAGTTTAGATATGCTTGGGTTGGAAGTGATTCTTCAAAGTACCAATATTTCATGCGTTCTGTTAATTTAAACTTCATGTGTAAAAATGACAAAAATACTCTTTCCTCCCAAAGCAGAATGTACTGTACGTACGGTAACCTCTGAACACGGTCAAAAAATAAATAATTGCACATAAGTTTAGTTGCTGCCGTATTTTTTTGGGTGAAATAAAAGTGTCTGTTCAAGTCATTTCAACTCTTCCTTTAAAATGTCTAGTTGAATCTCGTATGAATAAGGCAAGTTTATTTATATAGCACATTTCATACACTATGGTAAATCAAAGTGCTTTACAGAAAGGAATTAAAATAATCACAAAATAAAAGCAAGGAAAATTAAAACGGTTATAAAAAGAATTAAAAGAGTAAAAAGATGAAACATAGATAAACTTCTCATCTGGTAAAACACCGGCGTATCATATTTTTCACAACTCCCAGTTTTACTCTGAGATTTTCCCATGGTGATTACAATAATAAAAGAATAAAAGAAATTTGTTAAATTATTTAAAGTAAAGGAAAAACATGAATTTCCATGATTATTAATCATATAATTTTTTACAGTGAAAGGAATAGTTGAGATGCAGAAATAATGGACATTCTTTCATTGTTCACTTACTATGTTGTTCCTATTATGACCTTGCTGTGAAACACAAAAGATGTTTTGAAGAATATCTAAGCAGTTTCTTTCTCCCATCAACTGCATATGAGAACCACATCTGTCTCCAATAAGGACAAACAGCACCATAAAGTAGTTCATCGCCTCAAAGCCCATTTCACAGTCGTGGTTTCAGAAAAAAGAACAGCCTGAACATTCGGCTAAACATTTGCTGTTGTGTTTCATGGAAGAAAGTCAGATAGTTTTACACTACAAGAAATAGAAATGAATAGTTTTATTCGGCAATGATGTGACAGTAAAGACATAATGTTTCTATTTCAAATAAATGCTGTTCTTTTGAACTTTCAATTTATCACAGTTCCCACAGAAATATGAAATGCACAACAGTTTTCGACATTGATAATAATCATCATATTAGAGTGATTTCTGAAGGATCATGTGACACTGAAGACTGGAGTAATGATGCTGAAATTATTTTATTAATATTTCATAATATTACTATTTTTACTGTATTTTTGATCAGATAAATGCAGCCTTGGTGAGCAAAATAAACTTCTTTTAAAAAAACATAAAAAATCTTACTGACCCCAAACTTTAAAAAGTAGTGTATAATGACACGGAGGTGCATAAATGACATAATCTTCATTTTGGAGTGAACGATTTCTTTAGCAGCTGAAAGGGTGTGTCCGGTGGGAAAGTGACGTTACGTGTGGAATGTGTAAATATAGCCAGTATAAATAGCCTCTCAGGGCTGAGATTGATTTTGTGCTGGTAAAGTGCCTCTGGACTCGACTGGATCCAGTCCAGAGCTGCTGAGACTCACATTATCTGATCTCGTGCCGGGAAAAGCCGCTGTCATCAGCTCTGTCCTTCCTCCGGTCAGGACCTCTGCAGGATAGTGGTTGTTCTTTCCGCTCTGATGTGGAAACTGGTGATGTTGTCTCACAAGCATGACAAAAGAGCAGCTTCCACCAGCAGAGGTCATGTGTTCACATCAGGCTTTATCAGTGAATAACCCTCCATCCTCTCAGCAGGAATGATGAGCAAGCTCTGAAACCCTGCCGTCTGCTTCATACATAAGCAGACTGCTGAATTAAAGCGTTAGTTCACCCAAAAATTGTGTCAGTAATTACTCACGCTCATGTTGTTCCAACCCCGTAAGGCTTTCGTTCATCTTCAGAACACACATTAAGATATATTTGATGAAATCTGAGAGCTGTCTCACTCCTCCATAGGCTGATAGGTAATCGATATCTGAGTTACTTTACTAACCAGAAAAGTTAGTAAAGACATCGTTAAAATAGTCCCACAGTGGCTCAATCTTAAGTTTATCAAGCGACAAGAATACCTTTTGTGCGCAAAAACAGACAAAAATAACGACTATATCCAACTCTTCATGTTCTCCTGTGTTTCTCTGAGTGAGTTCACGTAGTGTAACAGCGCAGCGCTTCTGGGTTGTACGTCAGAACGGAGGCTCACTATTGGCCGACGCTGGTCGTGTGTGTGATGCTACGATCCTACGTTCTGACGCTTCTGGTACGATACGATACTTGGCAACATTGCTAAGCAAGATTATTCTCTTGTCAGGTCACAGGCCACTTCACAGAGGGCTTCTTGTTTAATGCGGCCATCTCTCGACTCATGGGCCTGACCAACACACTCTCAGTAAGTCAACAGTCGGTCTTTCAGAATAATGTGCTTGGAAATTCAAAAGACTGATTGAGTCTGCGTTCTCTCTGACTGTAGCAAGCCTCGGCTGGAGTGGTTCTGCACAGCGTGGAGTTCGAGGAGGCTTTGGCTTCGCTCTGTGTGATGACGGCACCCATGTGTCCACACCTGGCTTCTGAACTCTGGGCAGGTACGACACACTCCACACACTCCACAACCTCCACATTTACTCATCCTCATGTTTCCAGAGCTGGACAGCTCAATGAAAGTGAATGTGAATGACACTGCCAAGCAACAAAAAGAAAAGTGTCATAAAAGTGGTCCTAATACGTGCTTAAATTCTTCTTAAGTCACGATAGTTTTGTGAGGAACAAACTGAGAGTTGTTATTCACTGAAAATCTTCCTCTTCGCCGTTGCTCTCAAATCTTACAGTCCTGCCAGGATTACATCAAACTTAGCTTATTTTTGGTCAATATTGAACGATTTACGATTATTTAACACGATTATTGGTGGGTGATATGATCAAAGTATCATTTCATGAAATTAGTCATTTTAAATATCAGTGACATTTCAAAATTCAGCAAAAACGAATACTAGGTCAACTAATAAGAAAAAGGTCCTCAACATAATTGCATAAGACAAGTAAGCAGTAAGCAATACAATCATGGCAAAACTACTAACAAACAAAACAGACAAATAAGTACAACAGAATGAAAATAAAAATGAAATAAACAGTGTTTTAAGTTTTTCAGGAAGGTGTACTAACAGTGGTGTTCAGAGAAGCAAGAGCCTTTGATTAATCAAATGTAAAATAACACTGCATAACGGTCTTAGTGTACAAATTAGATATAGATTAATCTTTATTAAATCTACTTAAAGCCACACCGTGTAACTTTTCAACCTTCATAATATATTTCCAAGACCCTTGTGATGGTACATCGACTTACAATAGGTTGAATGACGCGTCTGCCATAGCCTGACGGGGTCTGTATCGCTTTTACTGGCACTATGTAACTTCGGGGTTCGGGTAGTAACCGGAGCACAAAAAGAATTACAAAATTCGACTGCTTTACGGCATACGTCACTTCCCCCACCACTTCCTCAAATTCGGACGTGAGCGTTTATATAATGTCTATGGACGTGAGATGCCAACCAGCGTTTGTTTTCGGCTTTCGTGCGTATGTTTTTGTCATGGGGGCTGTTGTGTTTACACCTGGCCACTTCATGCGTTTTCTCAGATCGGATAGCTATCCGATTGTGAAAAGACCAGGTGTAAATGTCCTCCGAAACGCATTCAAGACGGATTTGAATCCGATCGCTCAAACCACTTCAGGAGGAGATCTGAGACGCATTCCAGACGAAACTGAACAAGTGTAAATGCATCTGGTTGTTGAAACCACATATGTAAATTGTACTCCTCCCAAAAATGCTAAAAAATAAATAATAAAAAAAACGTGTGAGAGCGTGTTATAGGCTATATGTTATAGCCAGATATGATGACGCTACTGGAACACGCATCACCGCAGATGAGAGCATCAATTCATCAAGCCAACGTGCAAACTAACGCAAATCAAAGTGAAAGTAAGTCGCAGACGCTTAACACACAATCATCATCATCATTAAAAGTAAAGAAACTAAATGATCTTACCAGGGCTGTTGCTGCTCTCTCTTATTGCGGTCTTTGATTTTGAAATTTTAGCTGATGATCAATGAAATGCAGCTCATCTGACGTGCACTTCGTTAAATCTGCATATAGCGCGAGAATTGAAGATCGGATTTAAAGTCGGTGGGGAAGGGGTATTTACGACAGTGCAAGTATTCCACAGCGACTCTAGGGGTCGCTGTTTGACAAAAACACAATTTCTCCACAGTGTCTACCTGCTGATATAGACACTCACACACAGGCGCAGAACACACCTGCTAGTTGACAGTCGGCATTAATACTTCTGGTGTGTTCAAGCTCAGTTTTTTTGCCGATACGCAGCCAACATGAGGCGACAACACAGTCAGCTTTCCCAGCCGCTAGTTCTCTGGTGTCGGCTTGGTCTTTCCCGGGCTTAAGAGCTAATGCACGGATCCAACATACTGTTACACACGTGTCTTCTCCCTCAAATGTGTACGTTTAACGATAACTCCCTGTGTTTACGCGAGTACTCTCCAAAAAGTTATTTTGATTTTGTGTGTGTGCGTGTTTAGACGCGTATCCAAAGCTTTTGCTTATCCGGGTTCGGCCCCGTCTCGAAGCGCGCACAGAGAGCCGCCTGGGGAACAGTGTCTCTTTTGCGGCTTAATGCGCTTTTTAATAACAAATACTTCCCTCAGTTTAGCAAAAGTAGACTGTATTTTACAACACTCTCTTATTTGGCTGATTTGGAGGTTAAGCTTGGGCTTGGTGGATGCTAACCTTCAGGGAAACATGTCCATGTACAGTCAAACCACAAATTATTCAGACACCTGATATCATTTGTGATATTTCTTTACTAGTGTGTGCAGGACACTATAGTTCATTTATGTAAGTGAGGAGAGCAAAATAAAGTAAACTGTGACATATTATACACAAAAAGTCTTCATACAGTGACTACCAGTAACATTTATACAAATTTAAGACCAAAAATGATTCAGACACTTTGAGCTGAGCATGTTTTGCTGAAGTGTGTTTTCTTTAACTGCTAATGCTCTTTTTACACACAGACTGAACAAAATGAAGCATTGCTTGGTGATTGGTTGAGCTAAACTGGTATCATCTAATTGTGTAGTTAAATTTAACAGCTGACAGATATTCAACATAATTCATGTGTGAGACAGTCTAACAGAAGGATGGACAAAACCAGTCAAATATCAACTGATTTGATAACTCTGAGTTATTGTCATATTTTATCACCATTTTCTAAACTATAGCGAGTAAACTGTGATAATGTGAGAAATGTTGAAGGTGTCTGAATAAGTTCTGGTTTGACTGTAGCTGCTTATCTAATTCTGAAAGAGTCTGTTACACTCTGCTGAAGTACATACACATACACATTTCGTTTCATGTTCCCAGTGAATATCTGTAGCCCGACAGGACGACTGTTATTGTGTTTACACCAACATGTTCACTATTATATCGTTATAAATACCTTACATGAAGTTCTGCATTTCTTATGTTTACTAAATTTACAACTCAAAACCCATATATATTAAACTGAGCCAGTGGCGCCCATAACTGTCAAGATCATATTAACTGTGTGTTTATATTTAACATAATATTGTAAATGTTTATGAACCAAACGCTTTGTCATTTCAAACATCAGTGAACATGCTTATATCAAATTCCTTATTAAACTCCTCCATATTTGTGTATGCACAATGTCAGTTGAACTGGTAATAATAGTGTATATCAGCAAAAACACATGCACAAAATCCCTGCATCAACAACAGTAATCCAGCATGATCCGTACATCAGGCTTTGCCACCGCTAATTAGGAGTTTCCTCTTCCATAATTTCTACAAACCTCATTTGATTTAGACCTTGTGCATTCAGTCATCATATTGTTCGTTTTCATGATCAGTTTTAAATGCTTTTTCATTTTAGTGCTTTTAAAAGCGTTTACTTTTTGGGATGCACTGATTGGCCGATACCGATAACCGATTTACATTTGAAAGCCGGTTGCTGATATATTTTTATATAATTTTTGACTGCTTGATTTCAAAAGCAAAAGTCTCACCATTGAAAGCCGTGTCCCAAACACTTCAACATAAATCAAACATATACAGGACAGTAGCCTAGTTTAAACCACTGTAAGTTTTAAAGTTAATTTTAAACTCCTATGGTTAGGTTAGGGCAGTGGTTCCCAAACTTGGCGGGCCCCCTTTTGTAGAGAAAATATGAAATATGAAAAATAAACCCCCCATCTACAGTACATCCAACACAAACACATGACATAACATTGCTTTTAAAATTCTATTTGAAACCTTGTCTTCAACGGGTTTCTCTTTGTGTTCATGATGTGAAGTCTTGCCTTGTTTGTCTTCATACTGTCAGAAGTTAATATTCTGAGGCTCACGACACGCTTTGGTCTCTCTTCATCAGCCACTGTTGTACTGGTGAATCCGAATGCGAAATATGCATCATCAGATTTTCCAGTCTTCAGGCTGTCGTCGCTGGATGCGACAAAGCGATTGACACATTTGTCCTTTGTGTCAGAAGTTGCGTGAGCGTCAGAAATAGCCATGCATCATATTCAGTTTATTTTTACACGTCTCTCTGAAATACTAAATTCTGATTCTTCTATCACGCCATCTAGTGCTCTGTTATAACTGAACTGCTCAAGTCAGCACTGCGAGTCATCTTGAGGTGATAAAATGTCAAATTAATAGATTGTGTTTTTAATTATTTACTTTTATGGCATAATAATGTATGTTTTTACTGTTTTTAGTTAACTGTGAAGCACTTTGGGCAACAACTTTGCTATTAAATGTGCTATATAAATAAATAAAAATTAGAGTTGCAGGATAATTTGGCACTGGGGTCTTGCATCACCCTGAAGAGGTTACTTTTGCACAACGCCCTGCTGACTGTACACTGTTGCCTCGCAACCCTTATTATAACTCTGGGCCACCCTCGGGGTCACACCGCAGTCACGGGACCCCTGGGTGAGGGTTCAGTTACTAGAATAAGGTGAAATTAACTTGTTGACATGAAGTTGCAAAGTTGCTTATAGTCAGTAATGTCTGTTGAGGAGCATCAGAATAAAGTGTGTGCAGATATTAAGCAGACAGTCTACTAATACTCTAATGAGAGTTAGTCGACATGGAGTTGCAAAAGTGGACGATCAAATAAAAAGTGTCACCATTTCTGTAATTGCGACGTGTTTATGGGTAATTCATAATTTCAGTGTCCGGTTTGAATTCAAATTCTGTTCATTTTTCTAAATTTAAAAGGCTTCTGTGATTCAACTCTGAATTTCTGGATGATATCACGGTACTTTCTGATGTCAGTACAACTTATTGCTAGTATGAAAATGGATTGTAGTTAAAAAAAATTAATTAAAAAAACTGACTCTGGATGAAAGTGAATTATTGTGAGCTGGGTGAAATGTCGTGGAAATGCTAGTGGTGAGGAGAAAAGGAAACTGTTGGCCCCTGTTGTCCATTTCATCACATCCCGCTATTGTCGCACACACACACACACACACACACACACACACTCACACTCACACACACATGCAACGACTTTGTGTTTTTCCCCTGAGGAAAACATGTACATGCTCTGATAACTGATGCTGACCAGAAGACATGTAACCATGTGACCAAACGTTACTTGTTAAGAGTGTGTTCATGTGTCTCCGCTAATAGAATTAGAGAGCGTTTATGTTCTACAGAAAAAAATAGCAGCATGAAGGTTTGGAACAGTGTGAGAATGAGTGGATAATGGCAGAATTAATTTTTGGGGGGACTTGTCCCTTCCTCTCCAACTTCCTCCTACACACACAGAGACACACACACTCACTCAGATACACACAAACATGCACACACAAACACATACACACTCACACAAACAGACACACACACACACACACACACACACACACACACACACACACACTAAGGACAAGCGGAAATGTACATCCTTCCTGAAGGCCATGTTGAGGTCAGGCACAGGTTTCTAAATCTGTAGTCTCGACCATCAGACGTGTGTGTGTGTGTGTGTGTGTGTGTGTGTATTTGATACTTTTCCGAAAAAGATGTTGCACACAATCTACTACATGCCTTCTGTCATCATGCGGTCCATGTGTCTTTTTGCTCTGAAGTCTTTTCTAAAACAACTGTGTAAAAGTTAAGCATGACGGTACATGCAAGTCGATGAGACAACAACTACATAAATGTGTCCACTAACCATTCAGAAACGTCCAGGTGCGTCTAAAAGTTAAACTCTTCCTGAGTCTCTCCGTAAGGCTGCACTCGCTGCTGTTATTCCTGAGATTCTGGAGGAGTGAGATTGGCCTGTTCTGTTATTGCCGGAGGATCTGAAGCTCCTGTAGGATCGGCCTCGTCTGAACGGGACGGGGAAAGCAGCTCATTTGCATTTAAAGGGACACACACCAAAACGGCGCGTTTTTGCTCGCATCCAAAAAGGGACAAATTTGACAAGCTATAATAAATGATCTGGTATTTTGAGCTGAAATTACACAGACAAATTCTGGGGAAACCATATATTTATATTACATCTTGTGGAAAGGGGTGTAATATGTCACCTTTAAACTGAAAATGGAGCGACACGCGGGCCTCGTTTCCAGCTTTATCTGTACGACGCTGAATCTAGGCCTAGGCTCATGGATTCTGTGGCCATTAAAGCACAGAGGACATCGAGCCTTTGCCCCAGTCTTTTGTGGTATATCAGATCGGCACAGTCTTTAACTGTTCGTAAATCATCTCTTAAAGGATTAGTTCACTTTCAAAGAAATGTCCTGATAATTTACTCTCCGCAACGTCATCCAAGATGTTCATGTCTTTCTTTCTTCAGTCGAAAAGAAATGAAGGTTTTTGAGGAAAACATTCCAGGATTTTTCTCCACATAGTGACTTCAATGGGAACCAATGGTTTGAAGGTCCAAATGTGAGTTTCAGTGCAGCTTCAAAGTCTCGACACAATCCCAGCCGAGGAATAAGAGTCTTATCTAGAGAAACCATCAGTCATTTTCTATTTTTTTTTTAAATTATATATTTTTTAACCACAAATGCCTATCTTGTACTATCTCTGAGATCCATTACACATCATTTAACATCTAGGATAGGCATAAGGACCATTTTAAACAATAAACTGACACAAATACATATAAATGTGTGTCATACAATAACTTTGAACGGTCCTAGTCCAAACTTGTAAACACTGTTGCTTGTTTGTACTTCCGACGTGATGGCGTAATGGCCCATCTCAGAGATAGTACATTTGTGGTTAAAAAGTATATATATATTTTTTTTTTTTTTTTGTTGAAAATGACTGATGGTTTCTCTAGATTAGACTCTTATTCCTCAGCTGGGATCGTGTCGAGACTTTGAAGCGGCACTGAAACTGACATTTGGACCTTCAACCCGTCTGACCCCATTGAAGTCACTATATGGAGAAAATCCTGGAATGTTTTCCTCAAAAACCTTAATTTCTTTTCAACTGAAGAAAGAAAGACATGAACATCTTGGATGACGTTGGGGAGAGTAAATTATCAGGACAAACATTTTTTTCTTTCTTTCTTGGCTTTCAATTCACTGTGAGCTTCTGGTTTTCTCTGTGTTTCTTCGCGTTGTGTGTTGTTCAGCACTTTGGTCAGCTGTGTTTGCAATTATTAAATGTGCTATTTACATAATACAAACTCGAAACTTGTCGATATGATTTGTATGCATTTTATGTAATTAATCTCTTATACAGTTACCTCTGAACAAGTGTTTTTTGTTTCTCCTCCAATATAAGCTGCATATTCTCACTATATCATACTAAATGAGCCATAAAAGCCTGATGTGTCTAATGTGATACTCAACACACATGCACATTTTTATTTTTATTATTTTGGTTAGATTTAGTTTAAAGATTTACTTTCACTGTCTTTACTCACCTGCTACATTAATGTCTTTGAATTATCTTGATTTTGGAGCTTTTCTAGCACATCTGAATAGTGTTGAAACTGACAGTTTCTTGAAACCTCTGTTAGGTTTGTCTGAGGTGAGGAATCCCCTGGGAAGTGTGTTGTCCGGGAAGGGAAGTGTCCTTCAGCAGCCGTGGCCTAGTGTGGACCCAGAGTACCTGCAAACCCCCGACACACTCCAGCTGACCGTACGGGTATGACACACACACACACACACACACACCACTTTAGAGAATGTTTTTTTTTTTTAAGGAAATGAAATCCAATGCGTATGTTGGACAAAAAATGTTTAGATTTGTACTCTGGCACAATGGTGTAAATGTAATTAGTTACTGTACTTAAAGGGTTAGTTCACGCAAAAATTTGAATTCTGTCATCATTTAGTCACCCTCATGTCGTTCCAAACCCGTAAAACTTTCGTTCATCTTTGAAATCTCTTTTTGATGAAATCTGAGAGATTTCTGTCCCTCCATTGACAGTCTATGTAACTGACGCTTCGACAATTCAAAAAGTTGATGAAAAGATCGTAAAACTAATCCAAATAAATCGAGCGGTTTAGTAAAAATTTGCTGAAGAGACTCGATCGCTTTATATGATGAACAGATTTAATTGAGCTTTTATTCACATTCGCTTGACGTGCAAGAACCAGCGAGGCTCAATCTCGTGTTACGATATTATCAACTTTGACTCTCTACTTGACTACATCGGTAATGAGTAATGCAAGTACTCATTTTATTTATCCGAGACCTTTTTGAAGAATATTGGTTATGCCCTTTTTGAGCTTGACTGAGACCAAAGTGCTTCACAATCACTAAAAACACTAAAGTAAGAGGAGTACAGAGAGAGAAATTTAATAAATTAAAACAATGCACAAAACATAGACAAGGTAATGATCAAACACCCATCATGAAGATGCCTGAAGATATGAAGATACATGGCCTTAAATTCCGCTAGTGGTTTTACTGACCTTACAGAAATAGGGAGATCATCCCAAAGTTTGGGTCCGACACGGGAAAACACTCTGTCGCCCTTATGTTTGGATTTTATTCTGACAACACAGAAGATTTTGATTTTCAAAATCAAAGCCTTGAGTGTTTGTAGACGTTTAAGAGGCTGTTGTGTCGATTGCAATATTGAGGTGTGCAGTTTTATTTTGATTTTAGAAAATAAGCATGTGATCGCTCTCCTCACAAATCAACAGTTTTCTTGTTTTTCACTTGCATGTGTCTTAGGGTTTGAGGACTAGTGCATCTGTGAGCCTGCATTCAGTATGAGTAAAGAAACTTACTGTTAAAAACAGATACTCAGACTTTTACTCAAGTGGTTTGGAAATTGGTAACTTGTAATGCAGTCATTTTTGCTGTAAGGTAACTATGGTTTTCAGGTACTCTTTAGGCCGGTGACACACTGGATGCGTGGCGTGAGCGTGGCGTTTCTGTTGCGTGTCAGCTGCGTGGCGGCTGCATCGCGTTTTCCATGTCTTTGCACACCAGAAGCGTGTCTGACGCGGCGCTGCTGCTGCTAGGTGACATATTGGTGATATATTTGACACATGGGGAGAGAGTTGTGGAAGGCCTATACTTCATGTTAAACATAAATATATAGCAGCAAAGACAACGTCAGCAGTGTTGACGGCAATATAGACTATAGAATATTTCGTTCTGTATTGACAGGTGCAGTATTTGAAAATCGATAATATTTATTTAAATTGCATTTATATTTGCATGTATGTCAAACCCTAGACACTTTCAAACATCAAAAGGACATTTATTAATATGTATTGGTGTCAAAATGTCATATAAACATCTTTTCCTATTCAATTTGGCCTGGAAACGCTTCCAAGACGCTTGCGTGTCGCGTGAAAAATAGGCGTCGGTTCTATTTCTAGTAGGCACGCGTTTTCCGCGCGGCTCGAGCCGCGCCTGAGACGCGCGTGTCACGCACGCAGTGTGCAAGCTCTAACCTGTTAACATGGGAGCCGAAATAAAAACGGACACGCCACGCAGCTGAGACGCTCACGCCACGCATCCAGTGTGTCACCGGCCTTACACCTCTGTGCTGGCATTATATGAGCGGTGCAAAATACACTGCCACAATTCTAGTGTTCTGTCATATCTCAGGGATTTTCTTCACTCATTTTCTTCAGAGTTGAATACTGTTAGGGCTGGATTTGACTCCACTGGCCTTAAGCATGAGCAGTAGTTATAGTGATGCTGGATTTCGCAAACATAACCATCTCTCAAACGAATGGGTACCTCAGTGTGTTCGGGATATTTTTGTGTTATCGGGGTGGTTTGTTTGCTGAATATTCAGCACAGGATGTTCTTTGGGAAAGTGGCAAAGGGAAAGTGTTTACCTCCAGCTTTAAAGCCTGTGTTTCAGTGCAGGCACTCTGTAATTTGTGTGTGTGTGTGAAGGGATTGGCCTCTGAATTTGGCATGATGAGTGAACAGTTATTACAGACTTGAACCATCTGGGGACTGAAATCTTCTGTGTGTGTGTTTCTACTTGCCCTCATGCATCTGTCAGTGTTCAAAAATCTTGCTGTAAATTTATGCTGCCTTCTAAGTTACCTCATTTTTTCCTAAATCTGAGGTAAAAGTATTGTGTTGTCAGCTACAGTATGGAGGCCTGTTTCCACCATGTAAAAAAAAAAAAAAAAAAAAATAAGGATCTTTTGCGATTGAAATTTTGACTTCTCGCAATTTCAAGTTTATATCTTGTAATTATGAGTTAACATCTCACAATTCTCTTTTTAGGGGTTCAAGCATGAAATGCTGAAACCCTATTGTAATTGTAAGGATTCGTAAAACGCATCGTGCAGGCCAAACTGTAAGGCCTAGAGACTTGAAACCTGGCCAGATGATCAGAGTATGACCCCGATTGGCCCATAGGTGGCGCTACAGCAACCAAAAGTACAAAATCGCTCATAACTCTTAGTCCGTTTGTCATAGACTCAAGTGTCTTACACCACTGTGATCCCTGGCCCAAGGTGGACAAAATGGCTATCTAATCCAAATTCGATTTAGGCAGGAAAAATGTTCTGCTATGTCGCATTTTGTCCAAAACCTACTTTTGCGAACTAGTCCCTGTTTTTTTTCCCGATCGAAACCAGACCAGTCTAGGACAATTCTCTGGACTCTATAGATGAATAATTATCAAAAAAAGTTGAACTTTTGCATTTGGGTGGCTGTAACAGGGTCATTTAGAAAAGGGGCGTGGCAAAATACACTAAAAAGCCTATAAATCCCAAATGAAAACTCATAACTTCACCAAAATTGATGAGCATATGTGTCATAACATGGTGAAGAAGCATGCCGAGTTTCATGCAGATCGGACCAAAGGTGGCGCTATAAATGGCAAAAAGCTTCCATTCTTATTAGGGGTTCAAGCATGAAATGCTGAAACCCTATTGTAATTGTAAGGATTGTAAAACGTTTTACGGAGTCATAGGTGGCGCTATAACTGTTAAAAAAATTTAAAACCATATATTTCCTATGGTAAATTACCTGTATTGACTGTAAATGGTGTTTTCCATCTATTATGTCAGTGGTTAGATGCTTGCTAAATAAAACTTGATAACTTTTGTGCTTAAAAACCCTTAAAGGCCTTAATAGCTTGAACCCCGATAAATGCTGCTTGCAGCTTTAATTTTAATCTGAATTCTGAGTTTAAATCTCGCAATTCTGACTTTTTTCATAGAATTTTGAGTTAACATCTCAATTTTGACTTTTTGAGTTTAAATCTTGCCATTCGTTTTTGTTTTTCCTCAGAATTTTGAGTTAAGTTTCGGAATTCTGCAATTATTTCTGGGAATTTTGAGTTATAGTACATTTCACAATTCCGACTTTCGTACAATTTAGACATCTGACAACAGGACCTGAAGCCATGAGATGTGAAGTGGCGCTGAATCAGAACATGAAATGCTGTATATTTATTTATGACAAAATCCTGTTCCACTTTTAGGCTTTTTTTACACATAAAACATTTTGTCTACAGCAATGTAAAGTCATTTCATGCACAATTTCCGAATTTTAATTGCTGCAAAACACCTTTTGTGGCCAAAATCCATCCAGCATGCTAATAAATGCATTTTGTGAACGAAATATTCATTTCAAGAATGTGTGCTTTTCATCCATGAGAGATTTTTAAAAAAGTCAGTAATCTTTTTAAGTAATCCTCAGTTTAGGCCTTGCAATTACAACTTTTTACATGGACTTTTTTACTGTAGATGTAAACTCAAATCGCAAGATATAAATGTCAGAATTATGGGATAAAAAGTCAAACGGATCCATAAAAGCTTTCGTTGTCACGCTTTATTGCTATTGGCTGTCGTCATTGTTCTACGTTCTCATTGGTTGGTTGGTATTGAAAAGCTGTACTTGAATTACTCGCCCAAGCAAAAAAATAAAAATAATTATAATTATTGTTGCCTGAAATAAATTGTAGAAATTCACCTGAATGCAGTTTGTCACTAGCTACTGTCAATTAACAAAAAGTAAACTGACTATAACTAAAGCATGTAACTGTACATTTTCATGTTTTTCTCAACCAAACAATTTGTGAAAGTCTATGAAAGAATATTCACCTTTTTTTGGACACAGCACACATAAGTAACTGTTACGAAGAAGGATGCCAAAAATAATTTAAACTACGAATAAGGAAGCAAGTCCTACCCACAAGGCTTTGCTGTGCCCACTCACGGCCGGCCTCAGGCTGGTAGTATTTTAGGGAATCCCCTGCTTTATGCGGGACAGCTGAACTACTTTGGGAGTCATAATAACAGGGTTGATTTTCTCCTATGATGCCGTCCAACTGTATGGGTGCGTTTAATTTCACCACGGACACACTGAGGAGCAGATGCTGTGTTTCACACAAACTCACACACTAAACTAACAGCAGACGCACAGCTAGGTATCCACCCTCAAAGAGATCCATCCCATGATGCAACATAAGCACTTGAACACACAATACACTCACCTAAAGGATTATTAGGAACACCTGTTCAATTTCTCATTAATGCAATTATCTAATCAACCAATCACATGGCAGTTGCTTCAATGCATTTAGGGGTGTGGTCCTGGTCAAGACAATCTCCTGAACTCCAAACTGAATGTCAGAATGGGAAAGAAAGGTGATTTAAGCAATTTTGAGCGTGGCATGGTTGTTGGTGCCAGACGAGTCGGTCTGAGTATTTCACAATCTGCTCAGTTACTGGGATTTTCACACACAACCATTTCTAGGGTTTACAAAGAATGGTGTGAAAAGGGAAAAACATCCAGTATGCGGCAGTCCTGTGGGCGAAAATGCCTTGTTGATGCTAGAGGTCAGAGGAGAATGGGCCGACTGATTCAAGCTGATAGAAGAGCAACTTTGACTGAAATAACCACTCGTTACAACCGAGGTATGCAGCAAAGCATTTGTGAAGCCACAACACGCACAACCTTGAGGCGGATGGGCTACAACAGCAGAAGACCCCACCGGGTACCACTCAACTCCACTACAAATAGAAAAAAGAGGCTACAATTTGCACGAGCTCACCAAAATTGGACAGTTGAAGACTGGAAAAATGTTGCCTGGTCTGATGAGTCTCGATTTCTGTTGAGACATTCAGATGGTAGAGTCAGAATTTGGCGTAAACAGAATGAGAACATGGATCCATCATGCCTTGTTACCACTGTGCAGGCTGGTGGTGGTGGTGTAATGGTGTGGGGGATGTTTTCTTGGCACACTTTAGGCCCCTTAGTGCCAATTGGGCATCGTTTAAATGCCACGGCCTACCTGAGCATTGTTTCTGACCATGTCCATCCCTTTATGACCACCATGTACCCATCCTCTGATGGCTACTTCCAGCAGGATAATGCACCATGTCACAAAGCTCGAATCATTTCAAATTGGTTTCTTGAACATGACAATGAGTTCACTGTACTAAAATGGCCCCCACAGTCACCAGACCTCAACCCAATAGAGCATCTGTGGGATGTGGTGGAACGGGAGCTTCGTGCCCTGGATGTGCATCCCACAAATCTCCATCAACTGCAAGATGCTATCCTATCAATATGGGCCAACATTTCTAAAGAATGCTTTCAGCACCTTGTTGAATCAATGCCACATAGAATTAAGGCAGTTCTGAAGGCGAAAGGGGGTCAAACACAGTATTAGTATGGTGTTCCTAATAATCCTTTAGGTGAGTGTATGTCAGCTTATAAACTAAAACTACTGCTGATTTAGATCATTTTACCAATATTTTGTCTCTGACGGAGCATTTGGCGAATATGCATTTTAAGGAGTAGAGCAAATTGAATTTCTGAAAGCAATTATCTCTTGGTTTTGACTTTTGGAGTGTAATTTTGCAAAGCCTTGAGATTTTAAAGCACCCCCCCCCCCCACCCCCCTCAAATGGTGCATTACAATTTTCCATTATTAATACAGACTCCTTGCTTTATAATTAATATTTACACATTGTTAAACTGTCCTTTAACAGCATATACATATAGTTTAGTAGAGTGGTAGGGTGTGTGTGTATATGCTGTGCAAAAGTCCGGGCATGCGTCTCTTCTGCTCACCAAGGCTACATTTATTTGATCAAAATACAGTAAAAACATACATGTGAGTATTTGGAGCACACATGTGTTGTAAAACTAATGAAGATGTTTTCTTAATTTTGCGGATGTTTTTCTATTTGTATGTGTTTTCTTCAGTTGCAGAGCGTTGAGCTCTCTTGACCACCGTACTTTCATCTCAAAATAACATGTATGAAATGCATGTATCTTCAGTCTCTCTCAGATGCCATCAATATTGTCTCTGTTTTCTCCTCAGATCAATAATAAGGCGTGTGGGAGTGTATCTGTGCCTCGTGAAGTGGCTCAGGACGCACAGAAGGTTCAGGATCTGGTGTTGAAGAGTCCTCTGGGAGCGCGTCTTCTCTCGGACCGCGTTATTAAGAGAGTCATCCTCTCACCCAGAACTGCTCTCATCAACTTTCTGCTGGACCAATGACGTGGCAAGATGTGCCTAATTGAAGTTTGGGATCCAGAAGGGATCGTACATGGAAAAGACTCTGATATCCAAAGAGCCACGTCAGGAAAACAGCAACGAATTTTTGGAAAAGGGAGCCATGATGGACATGAGTAACAAGATGTTCTGCAGAACTTGTTGAGTGCTTCTCTCTGCTCTGGTGAAAATGAAAATTGCTACTAAATAAAGAAGCTTTTAGATGATTTCAGATTTATGGGATACATTTACCAGACCCACCTCAGTCAGGCCAGCCGTGAGTGTTTTATAGCGAGCTATTTCTGAACACCGGGTTTAGGAGATCGTGCCGAGCTTTCAGACAACAGTGGGATCCCTGATGGGTCTCTAACTAACGTCTCACCCTGACCGCATCAAAGAGCAAGAAAAGCTAATTATGAAAGCAATTCTAATCGGTCAGTATAGATTCCTCATCTGAGTGTGTTGCATCAACAATTTTCTTAACTTTTGTTTTCATGAAAGTGTAGCTTTTTGCATTGATTTACCCTCTAACCACACTCCTAAAACACATATACAGTACAGTACGCATTTCTATCCATCAGAGCTTTTGGTCCGGTGTAAGGACCCAGGTTATGGCAAGCAAGTACAGTTTGTACTGTAACTTCTTGAATAGGCAAAAATCTTCAAAACTGTTTCCAAACCCTATGTTGCAATAACAAGCCAAAATAATCAGCAATAAAATTTGATCAGAAATGTTGCTTTTGTCTTTTTAAAGCCGTTTCAGATAATGCACATGCATATTAAAATCAAGATGCAATGGTGTCAGATCTTTTTATCCGTATTGTGACGTACATCTGAGTGAAACGGGTTATTTAAAAAAAAAGTGGGACTTAGTAAGGATTGACGGAAATAGACGGAGTTTAAGTGGACTAAAAGATTGGAGAATCCTGCAAACATCTTTCATTTTCACTGGAAGATTCAGTTATGACTTTTTAATTTAAAATGACGAGGTCAAAAACTTTTTCTTTTTTTGTTCTGTGGAGCATAAAATAAGAGATTTTTTAGAAATCTCTCCAACCACAACTGGTAACACAAGGGCGAAAAAATTATTTGTCATTTTTCAGAATCTAAATGAGAATTATTGCCAAATATGCTTACAAACACACACAAAAATGGTTTCGGTGAAGCTTCCAGTACACAAAAAGAAACAATAACAAATATTATGTATTAAACAAATAACTAAAATGTACACTATAAAAATGAACTTTTCAAAGTTGTAAATGAAGATTAAAGGACTGCACGTTTTACAAGAAAATAATGCATTTATCTATTTTCTAATTTCAAGTATTTGTGAAATTGACTAAATTTCTGAGTGAAAATTGTGCGCACAATAGACAAGATTCAGGATGTTTGTTCATCTATGTTCAAGAAAATGTATATACAGCAATAAAATGGTATCATAGATTTGGGGGGAAACATCTTCTTAATTTTAAGTTAGGGAGCCTGACAGATGAAACCAGAACATATTTCCATTCTTAGTGAATAGTCGGGACACTGTTTCCACAGAACAATAATCTGAAGGTAATGAATGGATCTCTTCTTTATAAGACTATGAGGTCCTGTCAGACTGCTTTAGCAATGCCCGTCATTCCCTTTGGAAATGCGAACGGAGAGACTTGAGTCATCACATTTCAACACCGGAGTAATTTGGCCCCATTTTCTCAGTCTCGGCTGCCCAACCCAATGACACAACGCACACTGACACCACACTCGAGTTAGCGCGCGCTAAACGGGTTTCCACTGGGTTTCTTTATGTGTCTGGGTGTCTGACCTTCTCCAAATGCATCAGAGAACATGTTTGTCAGTACTTGAGTGAACAAAAAGTTGGGAACTGGCATAAAGGAAGCCTTTCACGTCACATGAAGTGTTATTCCCTCAGGGTATTGAGGTCCTGGGACACTCACTGACAGTACCTCTGTTGTTCGCCATGTTAGTCAGGAGCCACACATAATTCAGTCTGAAATTGATCCCCACTGCTGTCCCTTATGGCCTTATCGAAGTGACTCACTAATAAAACACTGAAGAAAAATTTCCCAGAAGTCCCACATTCCTCAAATGTGCTGACTTTAAGAAGAGGAAGGGGTTGTTTTTTCGTCCCAGATGACATGTGACCTGTGAACTTGATATTTTTAGAGTATTCATTTCCTGTGTTACTTGCTATTAGTGGTCTCTTATAAGTTGATGTTTTTGTTTCTGTTATTCATTTTCTGACATCATTAACTGACCCTTATATCATTCCAAACCAGTAGGACTATCTTTCTTTAAGAAAGAAGATATTTTGAGAAATGTCTTTTCTGACCATAAAAGTGAATGGTTACCATGAAGGTCAATGGTAACCAAATCATTTTCTTTTGGGTTTCCCTTTAAAGGTGCAGTCTGTAAGAATGACAGAATGACTAGTGGTCGAAATAGGTACTGCAGTCGTATTCCCGTACCTATTTTCAGACTCCTCCTCAGACTCGACGGTCACTCGGGTTGCCAGTTTGAGCACACACAACAGGAACGAACGCAATGGACAATCAAAATCTTGTGCAGAATCACAGACCAAAACAATAACAAATATTCCAGCCTGGAAACACACATTTCAAAGTAAAATAACTGGATGTAGAAGTGTTTTTCAGAGAAACGAGTAAGTGAACTTAGCATGTTTCCTCAATATATGCAAATATATTATGGTATTTTTATGCTTTAGTAGAGTTGAAAAGTTACATACAGCACCTTTAAGATTTGAACAAATCCTGAAGCCCAAGTATTAAACTTTAGTGCAACTCTTTGCATTGTTTCCTTAAATCATGTTACTTGTTGAGGAGAGGAGTGTTATTATTTTTCTAACGAATCAAATTATTGATTATTACTTGGCAGACGATCATTTAAGCTTAGAAATAACTTTGGTAACATTTTACAATAAGGTTCATTGGTCAATGTATTAACTAACATGAACTAACAATGAGCAACACATTTGTTACAGTATTTATTAATCTTTGTTAATGTTAGTTAAAAATCCAGCTGTTCATGTTAGTTCACAGTGCATTAACTAATGTTAACAAATACAACCTTTGGTTTTAATAATGTATTAGTAAATGTTGAAATTAACATAAGATTAATAAATGCTGAAGTATTGTTCCTTCTTAGTTCATGTTAACTAAGTCTGTTAACTAATGAACCTTATTGTAAAGTGTTACCATAACATTTTTAAACAACGAAAATGATGTAAAATAGGTTAAATATTTCACATTCTGCAGTATTTCTGGGTCATTAATCAAATAGTAAATTAGTGTCTGTGTTCATAGAAACCCTTTTTGTACAGAACGTCAGATTTTGTCAGACTCTCTTTCTCAAAGAGAAAATGATCCTCAGGAAATTCATGTTAATTTAAAAAGTCAGCTTTTCTCTTGAATTGATGTACTGAATACTTATATAGTAGTTTGAATGAAACACCCCTGTAGTTCTCTCAGTCTGTATGTCAATAATGTTCAGCAATAACACATAACCAGTGTCAAGCAGTTGTACAGCGACGTGTTCGGTCTTTCTAGTCATGCACACACATATCTGAATGTCATTGCAGATACAAAATATCAAACCAAAATATCTTGCCAGGGAAAGATAGCAAAAGCATACTTTTTAAGAAAAACACACCATGTCACATACACACACACACAAAAGCTGGGTTTAAAGCGATTAAACAAAACATTTCATTTTCAAAATGAAGAGTGTGACATTTTGTGCTTGTGAAACGATGAAACGTTATATAGTATTTGTGTTATTGTGATGAACAACACCTGAGCAATAGTGTGGGTTACCGACCAAAATCAGTATCACAGCTGTTGATTCAAAGTCAGGAAATGATAGAAAAAAGGTAGTTAAACGCATTTAAGTGCAAATGACACTTAATTGTAATATTTTGCAGCTAACAGTGTTGGGGAGGAGCTAACTACAAGTAGAGACGCTAGTAACTTAAACAGTTAGTTCACCCAAAATAAAAATTGTGTCAGTAATTCCTCTCCCTCATGTTGTTCCCCGTAAGACTTTTGTTCATCTTGATATTTGTGATGAAATCTGAGAGCTGGCTCACTCCTTCATAGGCTTCTATGTAGTCAAGATCTGCCATCCCAGAAAAGTTAGTAAAGACCATGTTTAAAATAGTCCAAGTGACTACAGTGGCTCAACCTTAAGTTTATCAAGCGACGAGAATAATTTTTTATGCTAAAACAAACAAAAATAATCATTTTCCTCTGTGTGTTTCTCTGAGTGAGTTGACGTAGTATAACAGCGCGGCGCTTCTGGATTGTACATCAGAACGTAGGCTCCCTATTGGCCAGCATCACACACATGACCAGCGTTGGCCAATAGTGAGCCTACGTTCTGACGTTACACTGTTACACTACGTGAACTCACTCATTTTCCCCATTCTACCCTATGTAAAACACATACAGTTGTGATTTTACATGAATCGACTTCTTGAAGGTTATTGTATGTAATTTATGCAAGCTAAAGATTATAATGCAGTCTGTGTCGAAGACTTCAAGCACATGGTGAATAATAGCCTTTTTAAATTGATTGATTGTCCTGCTTTACTACACTCAAATATCCATTTCTGATTTTATGATGACCCATCATAGTTTAATCTGTCCCGCCACAGTTTTGTAATGAACCTAAAAGATCACACACATTGTGTTTTGCGACCATTGCTTTCGCAAAGCATCGGCCAATCGAAGAGAAACTCAAAACAATTATCAGTCATTTGTAATATACAATGTCATTGTAAAGTATTTCCAATGCAGCTAGCTACTTTTTGATAGTAACTTGTAGTGTAGCTAATTATGTTTCTAAAGTGTGGCTTGACTGTCTCTGAACTAATTTCATTTATTTGTAGCTTAATAGCTTGTTAAACTAGTTTCAGAGAAGCTTCCCCAACAATGCAAAGACATTCAGACTTTTAAAGTGTCAGTGTATGTCGCGTTGTGTTGTAGGACGTGTGAGGTTGTGTTGTGGGACGTGTGAGAGGTGTGTGCTAATAGGGGAAAGCGTTTCTGTCGCTCTTCACACGGCAAATAATGTTGCTTCAGGAATGTTTGGCTTGTGGAGCTGATCACATGAGTGCCGTTATCTATCACTTCACTTTCCTCTTCACACCATCATAGTTTGTTTGGGAGCTTTGGCTACTTTGTCTTCCGATGAGGTCATGATGATGTGGCCTCCAAGTGAACTACCAAACGCATGTGAAATGTGTGTATTTGAGCACTTTTACATTATGAGGCATGTGATGTGAATCTTATGTCCTGAACAAGAAAAAAGAACAACAGCAATATGACGAAAGTTTAATAAATAGTCCAACTTTTGAATAAACCTTTAAGTCATTAAAAAAAAATCATTAATCATTTAAAAAATAGAGCTGATATAGAAAATAATTGGTAGACTAACTCGGCTAATTTGCAATAGTGGATGAGTAAAATGAGGTCTATCAGTGCCAAGCTAAAATATGTACTGTAGAAGAGCTAATGATATTTGACAGCTGAAAGAGGAAAGATTGCCGGTGAATAACTTCTTAACTTTGATTAAATGACTTCAAGAATTGGCCTAGGCCTATACAGCATGCGGTACTTTACAGTGCTTCTTTTATTTGCTTTTGGAGCTCAGCAAGGTCCATATCTAACATGATTTGTGCATGGTCTTTGGAAGAAAGCAAGCCATTCACGTTGGGAACGAGGTCAATAAATTATGACAAAACTTTCCTTTTTGGGACTAAATGTGAAAACTATGGAAGCTTGTTTTCCGCCACAGAATAAAACATTTTAAAAGATAATTGCGACTTTTTATCTCACAATTGCGAGTTTACATTATATCTCGCAATATGACTTTATATCTCGCAATTCTGAGAAATAAAGTCAGAATTGCAAGATATAAAGTCAGAATTGCGTGAAATAAAGTCGCAATTGCGTGTTATAAAGTCAGAACTGCGAGATATAAAGTTAGAATTGCGTGTTATAAAGTCAGAATTCTGACTTTTTTCTCGCAATTCTGACTTTATATCATGCAATTCTGACTTGTCTTGACAAGAACTGAATTGTTCTTGTTTGTCCTCAGTTGGTAACATCTTAAAATCAACGTTAGATGTCAAATTCTCTATAATGAAGTGCTGGATTATTTCCATGTGTTTTGTGGTGAGCAAATTCTCTCCAATGTACTTTAATCATGTGAAATTACTACGGAACCGCATTATAGTAGTTTTTTTTCACAACTCTTTCAAGTACAAGCTTTCTAAACCGCGTAAAGCGTTTTCCAAACCCCAAAAGACTGATAATGAATATTTATCATGGGGATCCGTGAGAATCAACTCCCCGCTGTACTAGTGTGTTTTCCTCTCCGCGGCCGCGCGCTCGTGAACTGCACAGCTGGTCTCGCGCTTCTTCATTCACTCTCTCACACACACACACACACACACTGAGCGCGAGCAAAGAGCAGCACGGAGGCGGGAGTCGCTCAATCTCTCTCTCATTGAGGAGAAGAGTTCGCTAAAGGAGCAGTTTCAACCAGCTCTCGTCCAGGTCTAAGATTTTCGGTCGGGTTTCGTTAGACGCAAACTGAAAGCTGCCTCCGAAAGTTAGCGCACTTGTCCGTTTCTTTACAGTCAGTTGTTATTAGTTCTTTAGAGTTGCTGTTTTTGTCGCTGTCTTCGGTTTTTCTAGTTTTATTATTCAGAGGCTGACAGATTGACTCTTGAAATAGCTTTCCCGTCGCGATTGTTCGCTTTACGGAGGTTTTTTTTGCGCGTCGGCTATTTGAGTGGATTTAATCTGTGTAAACAAACTCTTCACGTGGTTTTTGCAGTTTGAGTGATTATTTTTTACAGGTAAATGACTTTGAACAGCTGTTCCCCATCAGTTTTCCATCTTCAATGGTTTGACTAACTCCTCAACGGACAGAAGTCGTTTAAAACTTACTTTCTGAGTGTGTTTCCAGTTGCAAACATGGATAAATACGACGATTTGGGACTTGAGGCGAGTAAATTCATCGAGGACTTGAATATGTATGAAGCATCGAAGGACGGCTTATTTCGCGTGAAGAGAGATGCAGGAAACAACCCGGATTTTGAAGAAACCAGGAAAGTTTTTGCTTCAAAAATGAGCAGAATACACATGCAAAAGCAGCAAGAGGAGATATCAAGAAACGAAAGTTTGCCAGCAGCAAGGATCAATGGAAGTCATCCGAAAGTGTCAGATAACACATTTTACACCAAAGACAGGCCACCCATCAATAGTTATAGACAAGCTGGTGAAGCAGCAGCCAAACCACCCATCATCTCTGGACCAATGGTTGGCACTGCCAATGTGACTCCATACATATCGTATGAAGGACAAAAACATCATTCATCCGGCTTACATGATGGCAGTATCAGGGGTTATGACAGTAAGGAGACTGGAATTGCTGTTAACCCGATACCAGTGCCATCCCGGGCATCACCATCAACCAGTCCTCCTGGCACATGGGCGTCAAAAAGTGGCAACCCGTCTCAGATGCCATTATCTCCTTTCTCCAACACTTCTAGCTCTCATGAAGCTGGTCCGAATCATTCTCCAGTGTCCCAAGGCTTTCCTCAAACCTTTGCCACATCAGGGAAATCACCCACAGCAACATACAGGGATTCATATCATCAAGCTAGCGCTAGTCAACCCATAACTCCCCAGTGGTCATCCAGTGGACCAACATGCCTAAACGGGGCAGGTCATAACATTGGCACCCCCTCGCTTACCCAAGTGACCCCACTTCCAGTGTCCCATGGAGGGAAGCAAAGTGAGCCACTCCAACCCAAAAACACTGCGCCCAGTATCCCGACAATCCCTGCTCCCACATCAGGAGTTGAGTCTCCCAACGATGAGTCTTCCAGCCCCTCCCGGACACTCAAACTGCCATGCCAGACCCTCCACGTACAGGCGGATCCGGGGCCATCTGTGGCTGAAATAAAGTTAGAAGCTTTAACTGAGCGCCTGGAAAAGGAGATGGACGTCCAGCCAAAGGCTGAGTACTTTGGTAAGCACAACGTGATCCCTGCCAGTGTGTTCTTCTGTTTATCTGGCTCACATCTGCAATTGTATTTAGCAGCTTGTTGATTGAAAAACCCTCTGCCTGTTTCCACTTGACCTTCCCTCCATATGTGTGTGTGTGTGGTGGTTGCCATAATATGCACCATACAGTCAGTCAATTGTGTGTGAGTGTGTGAAAGAGCCATGCAGATCCCTGCCTTTCCATGCTTTTTCCTTTCCAGAAGCTATTCCTGGGACTTGCATTCTTCCTCATCTGGTGTTCATTTATTTTATTTCATCAGTTTAATCACCAAAGGCAGACTGTGCTGTTACTTTGCTGTTTCTTTTTCACTGAGTTAGGCTCTGATCTGTCGGAGTGTGCTTTCCCTGAAAAGTCGCACAGTGCCCGCTGAGCATGAAGCCACCCTAAACTAACACTGCCACTCCTGTTCGCCCCATGGGCCTGCAAAACAAATCTACATTCATTCACTTTTGCCTCTGCTAAAGACCTGCCAAATGTCTCTTGCACGGTATATCACAAAACCAAACACATAAGGCATTTTATTATCTTTTATGCTCAATGTTGAGATTAGTTTAAATTTACTTTAGTTACGAGTTATTGACATAAGAGTAAAATTATTTTTGGTTTAAAGTTCAGGAGCTCAGGAAATATGGGATATTTAAAGGGGTACTGTTGGCAAAAACTGTTCAAATTCTGTTCGTTATTCATCCTCATATCTTTCCGAAATATATATATATATAAATATTTGGTGAGGTCTCCCTTTACTGTGATGCAAAATTCACTAAGAGTAAATTTCACTCTATGGGCCTCATTCATGAAACTTTGTAAATATCATAGACTAAAAAAATATGGGAGTAGTGTCCGTGACGTCACCCGTATGTTTCTAAAGAGCCTTTTTGAAGCCCAAAGTGGGCGGAGCCGGCCGTCGCCATCTTGGCAGCGCGTCACTCCCGGATAAACGAAAACGTGCAGCGAGGCGGATTAGCTGAGGTGACGTACAGACAGTAGACAAACGGCTAGTAGTTACATCAGCGGCAATCCACCTGTCACTCAAGTGGTCATGCCCTTAATTATGCAGAACTTTAAGGCTTAAAATTATTTAAACAGATGAGTTATAAAAAAAAATCACCCCCTCACAGTCGTCATGAAGGGCAAAATTAACAATTTAGATCAAAACCACTTTTTTTTTTTTGCTGTAAAGTTGGGCATTTTAACATGGGGGTTTATGGGATTGACTCTTTTTTGCAGCCTCTAGTGGCCAGTCGATGAACTGCAGTTTAAATCACTTCCGTGTGGGATTCACGAGAGAGAACGTAAGGTTGGTGCTTAGTAAATATGAGTACATCCAGATCTGATTCAGAACGATGATCAAAACACAGATGGAATAGATTGAGTCCATCAACATCCCCAAAATGGGTCGACATTTCATTCAGTAACATTAGGCAGATTTTATTTATATGTTGTTTAATGTTGGTGATTGCATCATTTTACATATGCATCTGCTTACATCTGATATCGCTTGTTTCCGCTGCTTCTTCGCCTGTGTTTTGATCAGGAGATTCAGTACTCTTTTAGAAGATGTGTAATAGCGCCCCCTACAGTATAACAGTGAAAACACGGAAAGCAGGAAATTCTGTCAATGGCACGGAAAGAGTTAAGATTACCTATATGGGCAAACAAACTCATGAAATATTAATATGGTACATAGTGTTATCAGAATTCAGTGTCGTCAGTTTGCCTAAAAAATAAAAAAAAATGTTTTTTAAATGTTTTACGTACCACATACGCATGTAAATTTCGTACCAACTAACATTTGAAAAATACGAACACTTTGATGAATCCGAAAATTTACGTCAAATCGGTTTTACGAATGATTTACACAAAAATTCATGAATGAGGCCCAATGGCTTTGGGTCATGGTTAATTCTCATTTTCATCTGCATCAAATTAAATATGCCATCTATAAAAATAAGTGAGGTCCATAAAAACTGTAACACTTTGGCGCCTAAGCAGACTTCTAAAATACGTAAAGAAAACATGGGTGGTCTTTGAGTGAGACTCACCACATGACACAGGACACACCAGAAGGAGCAGAATCTCATTTGGACCCTATTAATGAGCATGTGTTCCTAAACTAGTTCAGTATTTTGGCTTTACTGGCTAATTGGTGGCAAATGTTGACATCTGATGTGCGTCTGTTCCAGTTTCACTGTTTTTGACAGTAGTTTCTGATGGTGCATTGAGCAGTTTTAACTTGTTTCCTTGTCTTGATATGCATTGCTCTCATGTCTTACATAGTAGATGGGTGAAAAACCTTCTGTAACTAAATAGATCACTGAGAGGTTTTACTGTTATTTAGATATAGTGCATTGATGTATCAGTGTTGAATAGTTCTCAGATGACGAACGTGATCCCAAGCTGCTCTTGTAAATGTCTGCGCTATAGGAATTTCCTGCTGGAAAAGCACAAAGCCCTCATACTATGGGAAGTATCTTTAGTATCTGTTACTGTGAATGCAGAAAAGATACAGATATAGTCACAAACATGATCATTCTTGTGCTTAAGCCTACATAGACACATAAAACATTTCCTTAAAGCATGTATCTGGACATTCACTGTTTATGCGTGGTGTATAATGTGATCACTGGGGAATAGCTGGTTTAAATTTAACTATTAAACACATGCTGTGCCGCTCACATCCTCCTGACCTTTGTACTTTACTCTGGCTCGAAACTGTCACTCGCTCTCTGATTCACACCAGAACATACATTGTGTCACAAATGCTGCATTTGGCCTTGCATGAACTGAACAAATCAAGGATTTTTACGTAAACTGAGGAGTGGGTGATTAAAGTGCATTGCTATTATTGTCAACCCCACACACATTTTCTTTTTAAGAGCTCTCAAACCTTGAAAATGTCAAACATCATTCAGGCTATTACAAGTGTTGTTTGGACAATGGTTTTTAAAACTAGATTTTTATATTTATAAAAAGGAAATGGTGTAACCAATCACCAATGGACCATTTTGAACAGATTTAATTAACTTTTATTAACATCGTAAATCTATTAAAAAACTTTTTTATATGTATTTTCATATTTGTAATTTATTTTTATTTTTTTGCATTTTTTAATTTGGAATTTGGAAAGTCATAAAAATGCTATCGTAGTTTTTATCTTTTGCAATTGGTTTCAAATGGAATTGCAAAAAATTATAATTGTTGGAGTTTCCATTCACCACTATTGGAATTTACCCAACTTGACAACTTATGCTTCTGAGAACCCCAGAAATGTCAAAAGGATCCATATTAGTAATAATGCCTGCATTAACAAATAGTTAAATAGTAAACAGTAGGAGTGTAACGATTCATTCGTTTCCTCGATTACAAATCCTGATGATGCATGTGGATCGATCTTGAATCGTGAATCCTTTATTTCATTAAATAATTGATATGAATGATTCATCTGTAGCATTTTATTTTAATGAAAATAAGAGAACCTCACTTCATGCAGAGGTGTGTTATAAAATACTCTGTACTATTCCGTAAAGGAAAGTTAGTTTAGGATTAGTTGGGAAAGTGCGTGATATTCTAGTCTATCAATGGAAGCACTGTATGTTTAATGCACCTGGAACACTGTAATAAGGTTGTGTAGCTTATATATTAACATTATCCTACACAATAGTTAACATGAACTATTAATACTTTTAAAGCCTTTTTAAATGTTGGCCTATATGTCATTTTCTACATATGCCAATTTGTATAGGCTATTAAAATAAAGTTATATAGCATCATTAAGAACTGACATGAATTCACATTTAACAATGGACTAAAGTTTTTTGTTTTTGCCCCAGAATCCAGTCATTAATCGTATCACATTAAAGGAGAACTCCGGTCAATTTTAACATTGAGCTCATTTTTTTGTACATTTGGAGTGCTGTCAATACAGAGAACAACGACAAAAATCGGTGATGCCTACACCGAGTTATTCTATTTTTAAAATTTGCACCCTGTTGACTTCAATGGGGCAAGTTTTAAACCTGCTTTTAGCCTCTTAACATCCTTGATGTGTCATTACAAGTGCACAGAAAATGTGAGTGATTCCTTCAGAGTGAACACGAGTGAATCTGACTGCAGTAGATGTGAAAGATATGTATAAAAATGATGTTATTTAAGCCAGTGCAAATACCTGTGTTTACATCCTGTTTTCGGTTGAAGTCCAAAGTAATCGATTGCCGAGTTCACGCGCGTGATCATAGGTAACTAAACATATGCGTTACATAACATACTAAACATAGTTCTCCTTTAAGGGCCCTATTTTAATGATCTAAGCACATGGTCTAAAGTGCAGGGCACAAGTGCACGTATGGCATATCCAAATCCACTTTTGCTAGTTTAACGACGGGAAAAATGGTCGGCGCTCGCGGCGCATGGTCTAAAAGAGTTGTCTCTATTCTCTTAATGAGTAATGGGCGTGTTTTGGGGCGTAACATGAAATAAACCAATCAGAGTCTCATCTCCCATTCCCTTTAAAAGCCAGTTGTGCTCGCGCCATGGCAGATTTGCTATTTACATGACGGGATTTGCAAGCGGAAAAACTGAACGCTTCTCTAGCGAGGAAACGGATCTGCTCGTGCGCGAGGTTAAATAAAGCGTTGGTCAATGGCTCAGTCTATTTCAGTTCCTCAAAATAACAATACCATCAATGCGCCTGAACCTCGTTTTCAGACCAGCAGCCCGTGGTCGCACAAATGGGCACAATTGCATTTGATATTTAAACAACATGGCAGGACGTGAAAATGAAAACTGCGTCAGGCTGAAACTAGCAAAAAACACTTGCGTCGCGCCTGCTTGCGTATGATTGGGCCCCAAGTGTTATGGTGAATCATCTCTAATCAAAACGTTTTGAATTCACAAAAATCATTCATAAATCGAATCGATTCTCTGTCTACCCAAAGATTCACAGTCCTACTAAGTAGTGTAATATTACAGGTTCTTGCCATTGGACAGTGTATTGATGATCAAGCTCTTCTGTTTACATCCAGAAGGCACTGAAAGATGTTTCTGCTGACACCTGTGTCCTGTTGATGTGTTCTGGATGCTGAGTTGGCATAATAATCCATGCTGGTGTTTATAGTCTCGGTCTGACAGCTGCTACACCGCAGGGATCTGTGAGGAATGTCTGGATTTTACAGGGTAGCTAAACAAGGACAAAGAGATGTTAATAAATTACAAGACTATAGTGAAGTCTACTGGTGGTTTCGCCTCTGTTGACACACAAATGGTTGGCGTCCCCCCCGTCTGGAGTGGGTTACGCTTGGCCTCTCCCTGCCACTCGGTTTAGTTTGGGAAGAGACACTGGATGAGATGAGGGTGGGGGGGGAGAGTCCCGCCTTGTGCACACATACACACCAGCAACAGACACACATTCATGCTTTGTGCCCTGTGCTCTTTTGATGAACGATTCCTTAATCTTCCTGTCGACTAGATGGCTTTATCTTAATTGTTGTCTAGGATTCTTGGCTTCCTGTCCCATAGCTCTTCATAGTTCATGTCCTGCTCTCCTGAATGACTGTATCTGGGTCCGGAATTACTTAACCTCTCATTGGTGGAAAATGTGCCTGCAATAATTTTTTAAGCCCTATTCATGCGGTAATTGTTTCTCATGGGGATGTAAGATAATTTGAACATTTACAGTTGAGCTGCACATTTGAACGTTAAAAGATCGCAATCTCGATTCAAAGACCCACATGATCTCATTCCTAAATGACAATGATTCTGCTATGTCTATTAAACCTTTATAAAATCATTAGTTCAGATCTGTGTTGGCGCTGCCGCTGATCCAGAGAGAGCAGTTGTCATGTTTCGGTATGAAACAGCTTCACTATCATTATTTCTGTGTATATTAATATTATGACAGAAGAACTGGGATAAAAGTTTAGCCTATAGTTCAGATATAAACACTAATGTCTACAGAAGCGATTGAAATAGGGCAAATCATTTTGAAAGTAATTTGGCACTTCAAATCATTATATCATTACACCACTTGACAAGAGACTTAAAATGTCTGTCATTGAATCATTCATTCAAGATTCGTTTAAAAACAATAATTCATCTAGTAATGAAACAAGCAAAGTATTTATGAGTGTATTATTGAATCATTACTTTAAGATTTGTTTAAAAATGCTGATTCTTCCAGTAAAAATGAAACAAGTTAAGTATTTATGAGTTACAGTTTATCAGTTACAGTTAAGATCACCAAGCAGTATTACCTCAATTTTAAAATCACATGCTTGAAGTAGCTTTTTAAAAGTGATATAGAAATCATTATTAGAGGAGGGTGGACGATATACAACAATTAACACAAAAGACATTTAAGGTGAGAGCAGTATATTCACCCCAATACACTCCAAATCATGGTCAAAAGGCCAACATATCTGCTGACAGTTAATGTGATCTTTTATGTAAATCATTACCCCTCCCCCTCTTCCCTCACATCTGTCCCGTCTAAAAATATTATACCCTGGTACATGTAATGCAGCAGTTGGAGAGTTTTTATGTAACCAAGATTCTGTCAGACCTAAAAAATCTAAGTTGGAGTTAATAAGAAGATGATGTACTTCTTCAGACTTTGGGCTGAGGCTACGGATGTTCATATGCCCTCCAAATAGACCCCTTGGTTTGAGTTGTTGATCCCAGATCAGTCGAGAGTGATTGACAGTTTTAAAAAAGTTCAGTTTGCGGTGTTTCTTCAAAGCAGGGTTTATAATGTTTTTGAAACAACTGTGGGTTGTATCGTGCAGATTTTCACGCTTACCTTGAGCGCAATGACCAGTTACCTTGACATCCGCACGATATGATCGAGTAGGGTCAGAAACGCAGGGCAAGGAATTTGTAGTTGTTTGCTCCTCAACGGCGACAGCCCCGCCGCCGTCGGTCCACGCGCTGAAAGATGGCCACTCAAGGCCCTCAGCACTCACCAAGCCCGGCGTCTCAGCCCGCTTCGTCCGAGATCTTCGCTCCCCGTCATTGATAGATCCACCTGCCGGTCGATGCCGAATGAGCCCCAGCCCCTCAGTGGCGACTAGTGCGCTCGCTGGTGCCTTACAGCTGGCGTCCCGGAAAATCGGACCTGGGCACGGGTGCAAATCTCCGGACAGCAACAGGTAGAGTATGATGATAATCCCACTGTCACTTTGGTGTTTGCCCCGGACTGCATTATTTCGCTTGTGTTGATCCCGGCCGACCGCAGTGTTTACAAACGTCTGCATTAAAATGTGCTTTCCATATCCGAAATGCTTTACTGACGTTGTTTCTCGATATACTGATATATTATGGGAAACTTGCTGTGTGTTTACAAACTGTCCCGATTCTGTGAGGTTTAAAATAATTACAAAAACTAAAAGTGCCAGGAGAGCTCCTGACGCACCTGTCCCGTTGACTGCCGCCATGCGTGTTTCATTGAATCATTCATTCAAGATTCGCTTAAAAACGCTGATTCATCCAGCAATGAAACAAGTGAAGTATTTGAGTGATTCATTGAATCATTCATTCACGATTCGTTTAAGAACGCTGATTCATCCAGCAATGAAACAACTGAAGTATTTATGAGTGATTCATTGAATCATTCATTCAAGATTTGTTTAAAAACGCTGATTCATCTAGTAATGAAACAAGCACAGTATTTATGAGTGTATTATTGAATCATTAATTTAAGGTTAATTTAAAAATGCTGATTCTTCAGTAAAAATGAAACAAGTATGTATGAGTGATTCATTGAATCATTCATTCAAGATTCGTTTAAAAACGCTGATTCATCCAGTAATAATGAAACAAGTGAAGTATTTATAAGTGATTCATTGAATCATTCATTCTAGATTCGTTTAAAAATGCTGATTCTACCAGCAATGAAACAAGTGAAGTATTTATGACTGATTCATTGAATCATTAATCAAGATTCACTTAAAAACGCTGATTCATCCAGCAATGAAGCAAGTGAAGTATTTTATGAGTGAGTCAATGAATCATTAATTCAAATCGTTTAAAAAAACACTCCATTCAATTTAAACATTTTAAATAGACAGCAGCAATGTCAGAACCTCTAGTAAATTGCTAGTTTAGCAATAGCTAGTAATGCTAGTTAAAATCTCTATTTGAGACAAAAAACAATCCTGATTCGCGTGCAGCTCTAATTTAAAGTGGCTGGTCAATTTTATTGCCAGCCAAATCGAGAATGTCTGTTTTTTGCTCCCACCACTGATGTAAAAATTTCCAGCGGAATTTCCCAATGTTTTTTTGTTTTTGTTTTTGTTTTGTTTTACAAACACCAAGTTTGACCACCATGTGGTCATTTAATTGCCCGAATCCACATGTCTAATTCTACAAAAAAGGATCAATCCAAAAGTTGGTTTTGTAAATATTTTTTGACCACAGCCAATCATTGCATTTCGCAGTAATGTGTACGCATTTTAAATATGGACACTATTATGACTGAAATGCTGGAAACTGTTTACAAGAATAATAATATGTCACCACTGCACTACAGTGAGCAGGAGTTGTTAAGAATGAAAAGAGAAACGAGAACAAGTTTTGAAATGGGCCATTATTGAAATATTTAATATATATATATATATTTATTATATACTGTATCTAAGTTGGGGGTTGCACAATGCATAACTTTACTACTTGACAGAGAATTATTTAAACCATAGTGTGTCATTTTTCCCCATTTTAATCAAATCAAATTGAATCAAATAATAAACGGGAAATTATTTTCCTATTTTTAAATTAAACATGAATTTATTTATTGTGCAAGCAATAACAGACATTTTGTTTACAGCTGAGCTGACAATCATGTGACCGACCGCATGAGCCAGTTCAGTTTATTATGTGTTTATCATTGTCTGTTCCTTCAGTTTATTATTTCTCATCGTTATGTGTCTGTTAGTACAGTACAGGACAACTGCCAAAGCTCATTTTTATTTGCATGTGGCATTTGGCACGTGTAAATTTAGGAGCCTGGCTATACTTACATTAATGTATTAATAAGAACATGTGGGCTGGTGAATGACAAAAACAGATTTAGGGCCCTATCTTGCACCCAGCGCAATTGACTTTGTACACCGACGCACGTATCATTCCTATTTTGCACCCGCGCAAAGCGCGCTTTTCCCTCCACAGAAGCACGTCGTTAAACTAGGGAATGAATTTGCGCTTCCTGGGCGGTTCAGCGCAAAAAAGGAGGCGTGTCCCGGCGCAAACGTTCCTTCATGCTATTTTGCAGGTTTAGAAAACAATTGCGCCACAAACCAGGAAAAAATAGTTTAAAGTCAGTGGCGCGTTGCGCATGTTATTCATATGCTATTTTAAGGGCGCATGCTTGGCCATAATCAATGTAGCGTGTGCACAACGCGCACTTTGATTCTCTCATCTACACAGAGGCAGCAGTTTTCATTTTTGCAAATCATACATTATTACGATAGATAGATAGATAGATAGATAGATAGATAGATAGATAGATAGATAGATAGATAGATAGATAGATAGATAGATAGATAGATAGATAATTTATTATAAAAACATACATCTAGCTTACACATTTACCCAAATTATCATACGCCTTTTTAACCGAAGTTAATTTGGGTGGGTTTCTCCATCCCCAACGTCCCTGACGAGTCCGTTGCTCTCCTTGGCTGTGAACCGCTCCTGGCGCGCGCCTGGCAAATCCGCCGTTAGAATACGAATACGCTTTAGAACAATCCGCCTGCTCTTAAAGGGAATGTGAGATGACGCTCTGATTGGTTTATTTCACGTTACGCCCAAACCACACCTATGAATAATGAAGCTACTTCAGACCAACCCATTTTAGACTTGCGCCTGGCGCAAATGTCATTTATCCCGCCGGGAAAATAGCAACAGCGCCAAGACCCGCCCACAAAGTTACTTGCGCTTTGCGCTTTGACACTTGCGTTTCAGATCGTTAAAATAGGGCCCTTAGTCTTTTATATGTAGATGTAGTGCTGTAAACAAATGCCACTGGTGCTCATGGGAATCTGCTGGCCAATATATTACCGTGAATGGCATTGAATATGATTTACTTCAGGACATAGTGCCAATTGTAATCCGAAATGCACTTGTATTATTTATTTTCAAAATATTGCTCACATTGACTTGATCTACACAATTGCCATTTAGTTTCATATTGCATTACAACGTGATAAGAATTAAAGAATTCCCACACTTTTGATGCCGTGATCATTGGGGATGAATACAACACAATACGACGCATCAACGCATCACACATCAAATCAGCATATTTACGTCATGACGAATGAAATGTAACATTCTCCAGTTTTACTGAATCCAGACCCGGTTTAAATGAATTACTTCAATTGCATCTTTCAATGAAAAGCCTTTTTGTGCAGCAGATGTGGCTCTGATTGTGTCTGTGCAGAAAGTCTGACTGAGCTTGTTGCGTTCGACCAGGTTTAGCTGAGTGGGCAGATCTGGTTAGCATGATGTTTGCTGAATACCAGATGACACAGAGGCTCTTTTGTGTGTTTCCAGCGCTGGCCCTCCCTCTTAGAGGAGACCTCTGTCTGTTTAACGCTGTTATCTCAGCTCATGCTTGCTTAAATGTTCTCCCAGCACTCATGCCACGTAGACCAGCCTGAACCCACAGACGTGGACAAAGACCCGGTTGTGTCCTCAGCTCACCTTCCCCACAGCCAGTCTTGTGATTTCACTTGAGCTGAACGGCTATCTTAAGCTCATCTTAATGTAATGTTCTCTGAAGGTCATAAGGGTCTGGTTGTTTACTAATTAGCTCTCACTTTACCATCTGATGTGTGTGTGCTAATGTGAACATAATGTGAAGTATACGGTTACACAGTTCTTGTGTGGTATTTCTTTTCAGTGCATTATTCACAGTGGCTTGCTTAGTTGGGGACATTTAATTTAATATTCAACAATATTAGTGCCCTGCTTGCATTGACACCATTATATGTGACCCTGGATCACAAAACCAGTCATAAGTCTCACGGGTATATTTGTGGCAATAGCCAACAATACATTGTATGGGTCAAAATTATCAATTTTTCTTTTATGACAAAAATCATTAGGATATTAAGGATATTATGTAAATTTCCCACCATAAATATATAAAATATTTATTTTTGTGAGTAAATGTAGCACAATCTGAAACATAAATGAACAATTTTAAAGGCGATTTTCTCAATGTTTCGATTTTTTTGCACCCCAGATTTTCAAATAGTTGTATCTCGGCCAAATATTGTCCTATCCTAACAAACAATACATCAATGGAAAGCTCATTTATTCAGCTTTCAGATGATGTATACATCTCAATTTCAAACTGACCCATAAGACATGGTTTTGTGGTCCAGGGCCACATATGAGAACTGAACTGAGCTGGACGATCTCTCTCTCTCTCTCTCTCTCTCTCTCTCTCTCTCTCTCTCTCTCTCTCTCTCTCTCTCTCTCTCTCTCTCTCTCTCTCTCTCTCTCTCTCTCTCTCTCTCTCTCTCTCTCTCTCTCTCTCTCTCTCTCTCTCTCTCTCTCATATATATATATATATATACATATACTTTTATTAACATTATTTTCCTGTTATCTCTGTAAAGCTGCTTTGAATCAATCTGTATTGTAAAAAGCGCTATATAAATAAAGGTTACTTGACTTGAATGCATAATGATGCAATATTACACTATTACTATTACTAATCTTCAGTGCACAATGTATATTAGTTTTTATCATGCTTTAAAAAGGGGGGTCTGTGGCCGGAAACAGGACTTAGCAAAAGGAAATCCCTGTCCACAATATGGCTGTTTGTCATTAGTGTTGTATAGTAACTAGGGGTGTAACCAGGGTGCGATTTGTGAAAAAAACAGAGGGGGGGATGTTTTGAAACATTTTTATTCATAAAAATAAACCATGAGAACATGAACTTCATTCACTGCATTTGCTGCTCTGGACCCTTATTTGTTCCCAGCTAGCTAGCTAGAGTTTTCGCGCTGAAAAATTAGGCTACATAAATATTTAGGCTACTTGGTGACATTCTGAAGCCGTACATGGATCAAAGCTAATGGACAGGATCAGATAAATATACTATAATATAGATAATAAACTTTAAAAATATTTATTTTGTTTAAAAAATATTCTATATTCTAAAACCTTGTTGAATTAGAGTTGTAGCCTACTAGGCCTACTCCTCCTAGGCCATCCAAAGTTCATCCAAAGTTCATTCATGTTTATTTTCTGTGTTCATCATTGTCCACGTTTTTTTTTTTTTTTACATTTCTTCATTCGGATCCATTTGCGATCCATTTCATTCTGAATAAACAAACAAGACAGTTACCATGATTTGTCCTTGTTGCATTATTAATTAAGATAATAATTAATAAATGCACGCACAATTATCCGTGAACTTGATAAATGTTGCAGATATGTTTTACTATGCACAAACAAATGCCTTTCAACTTGTGTGTAAAATTCAGAAGCAGTAAATGAATGTGCAGAAATTTGTACAGAGATTCTGTAGGCCTACTATGTGTTGTAGCCTAGCCATTAAATAATAAATTTAATAAATAAATAACTAAATAAATTTAGTTGCATATTTGTTAAAATATTATAATGTTTTTTTTTTTTTTTTTTTTTTCATCTATGTTGCACTTGCACTGCGCATCTCATCATAAATTAACCGAAACTCAGTGTATGCCTCACACAGAGAATATTAAGAAATATATCTAAAGAAAGCTTGAAATGTCTTTAAACGAAACAATTTAAAACGAAAAGAAATAGGCAACACTCTGATGTAATTCATGCATTTCTCCATATATGTGCATTCACTACGGAGATGGCGATCGTCAACTTCATCTTTGCTTCATCTCAACTTCCCTGGCGCCACCTGGTTATAACGGCCCACGTATTAAAAAAAATGTGTGTAAAACTTCTCTCTCTGGGCGGGTTTAAATCGGGCTCGGGCTCATGATTACAGTTAACGTGTCGGGCAGGGCCGACAAAGTCAATTCGCCTCATTCGGGCTTCGCGTCTACCGCGCCGCAGGACCTCTAGACGCGCGTAAACGCGTCTTTACATTGAAATCACTCGCGCCAGAAACTCAAGAGTGAGTGAGTAATCAAAAAACCTTTGCGTTTAGTCTCAATTGAGTAAAACACCGTATGTGTAACTTCGGCCATTCTCAGTGGTGTGACTGGGACACTAACCCTGCTTGTCATCATAGAAACAGATAATCAGATTGTGATTTTTATTCCCGCTTCAGTAATATGCTGAATATACGGCGTAAAAAAAGACCTGCAGCCGTCTCGCAAGTGTTGATAGGCTATTACTCGTGAGGTGTAACCAATCATATAGCGCCGTGGGCGGGAAATTGAGCAAGTCTTCAGAGTGGTGATAGAGGCTGCGCGGAGCCAGTCAAAGTAGCGCATTTTAAAATAAAATGGACTTTAATCAAACCACGGATCCGTGATAAGTTTTGTGATCCGCCTCGCCACTAGTGTAGTAGCACTGATCACTTTGAGGGGGGGATAAATTTATCCCCACTGGGGATAAAAATAATTAAGCAGAGGCAGGGATACATTGACCAGAAAGGGGGAAATCCCACGCATCCCCCCCGGCAAATCGCACCCTGGGTGTAACGATATTCAAACCGAACCGAAAAACCGCGATACTCTCATGTCGAACCGAACGCGCCCCGCCCCCCGCCCCCCGCCCCCTGCTGCCCAACTCTCACTTCACTTTGTCACAAAACTATTTTTTCTTCCTTGACATTTGATTAAATAGTAATTAATGAGTACACTTTTAACAACTAATAAGAGCTGTAGTTTTAATAAATATTATTATAATATTATTTACTAAATAAAGTGCATGTCACGTGATTTGGGTGATCGATCACGCTCGGGAGTTTACATACGCACTTCAGGATGGCAACTCCACGCCACGGCATATTGTGATTGAAGACCCTGCGGTCACAACCACTGACTGATATTGATACAGCAGCAACAGCAGCAGTGCTGATCACGAATCTTGAGAATGATCACCGACACCTGTCATCATCCAATATGATGACATATCACAGCTTTTTTTAATCATTGTTTGATTTGCGAACATAATCCTTTGCCGTCTGGCCGCTTCCGCTTCAGGCCTGACTCGTCTCGCGCTAACGGTAATTTCCTTTCACTGTCCACGTTTTGATTTCGGCAAATCACTTTTGGCGAATGCAAACAACGTGATTATTGTTCATGAGTCCAACATCCAGCCACGCAAGAAAACATGCAATCTACCTGAGGGAATAATATGCTCACAAAACATTTCTGATTATTATTTGTTTAAAACGGTTTTGTTCCCCCCCTCCCACCCCCCCAGGATTCTTTGATGAATGTAAAGATCATAAGATATTTATTTGAAATAGAAAGCTTGTGTAACACTATAAATGTATTGTCACTTTTGATTAATGTAATGCATCCTTGCTGAATAAAAGTAGGCAATTACTTTCTTTAATTACTTTCCCCAAAAAATAATCTTAACCTCAAACTTTTGAACTGTAGGCCTATGTATAATGTTAAAAAAGCTTTCCATTTCAGATAAATGCGGTTATTTTGAATGGTGGTTTGTTTGTAATGTGACATATATTTTTTTGTATGACATTAAAATTATTTTTAGAATTAAATTGTACATAAATAGGTTAAGCAATACAAATGTGTTTGTCTGATAACCTTTTAAACATAGCCTATACTTAACTACAGTTTGCAGACACTGAAATTATGTACATTGTGCGATACAGTAAATATTTTGAGTGTCCCTCATTTTCCTATAAAGAACCACAATTGTCCCGCATTTTACTTTTCTAAAGTTGGCAACCCTACTCAGGTGTGCAGTTTATTTCTGACTAGTCAGTGGAGACATTTAGGCTATTTCATTTTAGTTAACTCAGGTGTGCTAACTGCTCTAAAGAAAACATGAAGCCAATGTATAAAATTAATAAAGTTAAGTTAAATTATTGTTGTTGTTGTTTTTATTAAGTTAAAAGTGAATCTAGTGTTATTATTGCTGGTGGTGCCCTGCCATGAACCCTGCCCCCACAGCAAACAGAACCGAACCGAACCGAACCGAACCGTGGCTCCAAAACCGTGATATGAACCGAACCGTGGCATTGGTGTATCGTTACACCCCTAATAGTAACGAATGCAAAAGCCAAATAAATTTGGAATTAAAGTAAAAATAAAGTGAACGAACCTAGTTGCAAAGTCAGTTACTGACCTGTCAAATAGTTTACTAGTGAAAAATAAATGAATGTAATTATTGCAGCTAAACTATAATTTCATTTGGACACACAGTTTCTCATGTTCTTTCTCATGAGCCTTTTGATCTAAAAGCTTAAGGGCCCTATCTTACACCCGGCAAGTGTTTTTTGCTAGTTTCAGCCTGACGCAGTTATCATTTTCACATCCTGCATCACGTTGTTTAAATAGCAAATGCATTTGCGCCCATGGGCTGCTGGTCTGATAACGAGTGTGTGTTCTGGTGCATTGTTGAACCGTTGCTATTTTGAGGGACAGAAATAGACTGAGCCATTGACCAACTGAAACCTGGTCTAAAATCAATGGCGCAGTATTTTTTTTGTTATTTAATGAGCGCATTAGTAATGTCTGCCTCTAGGCGGGTCCACAACGCGCGTACACTCTGCTTATTACACACACAGGGACGCACAGCAGCACACAAACATGCCAAATATTAAAAATAAAAGGATTACAATGTAAAAGATTATTATTGTGTACATAAAGACATGGTGGAATCCGGCTTGTCCTGTAGATGGTCTGCTTGCGCACTTATACCTCGTGCACGAGCAGATCCGTTTGCGCTCTGGAGACGGCTTCGGTCTTTCCACTATCAAATCCCGTCATGTAAATAGTGAATCTGCCATGGCGTGAGCACAACTGGCATTTAAAGGGAATGGGAGATGAGACTCTGATTGGTGTACCGCATGTAAATCCCAAAACACACCCATTACTCAATAAGAGAATAGGGACAACTCTTTTAGATCATGCGCCCGTCGTTAAACTAGCAAAAGTGGATTCGGACACATCATAAGTGAACTTGCGCCCTGTTCTTTAGACCATGTGCTTAGATCCTTAAAATAGGGCCCTATATGTTTAAAATTAGTTTTCGGTCTAGGAAAATCTTTATCTTCACCATTTTATTCAAATGTTATTGAAGAAGATTTTGTAAGCAAATTGTGTAGTTGTGTTTGGATTGTTTTATTTGTAATAATAACGCAATGAAACATGCCAAATTGTGCTGATACCATTTTTTGTTCAGGCTGTCATACAGATAAATTATGAACACATGCAGAAACAAGAGAGAACCAACCACATATTAATAATGAATTATGCTGTAGTCGATGTATGCTTTTTCCTGTCAGCTTTTTGTTTTTCTATGTATTTTTTTGCATAGTTAAATAAAACCAGTAGCTGTAGTTTGTCTTTTTTTTGCCAAATAATTGTGTTAGATAAGTAGCTTAACCAAGTTAAGCCTTTTGTTCTTCCCTCATATTTAATATATTTATTTTACTTATATTTTGATGGTTTAATCGAACTTGTAGGGTCAGTAAAAACAAATATCCTCTCCGGACAGCACTTTTGCACACTACTGTATATCAAAAATGTTGGGTGAATAAGTTTTCCGTGGATTATCGCAAATTGTTTAGTTTGAGGAAAACACGTATAGAAGTTGTGGTTTAATTTTGGTACACTTTAGTTTAGGGTACAATTCTCACTATTAACTAGTTGCTTATTAGCATACACATTACTAGGATATTGGCTGTTTATTAGTACTTATAAAGCACATATTAATGTCTTATTTTGCATGACCATTAACAAGCAGTAATTAGGAGTTTATTGAGGAAAAAGTCGTAGTTAATATTTAGTTAATAGAGAGAATCTGACCCTAAAGTGTGACCTTAATTTTTGTTAATTCAATTGAGTTGATTAGTTTGGCCTCAACTGCGTTTCGATGGGTTTTCTGTGATCGATATCTGGCAATAGTGCACAAGCTTTATGTTTACCTCAAATGACAAGGACATTTATATTAATGCTAATATTGCTAAGCAAATCTCCAACTACTGGCGCAAATACTAGTAAATTGACGGGCGGAAACCTTAGTAAATCACTTTTCATGATTCATTTAAAAAAAAAGGGAAAACTGTCTGAAAGGGAAACTCCTACAAATACATACGGAATAATATCAGCCACAAAAATAACCCTGTCCAAGCCTTTTCAGCACTTATTTTCACTGCGTGTCTATAGTAAATCCTGACAGTCGTTTTTAACGCCAAAAGAGGGTTTGCGCTGGAGCAACCTGTGTATATCTGGCTCTGTGTCTGCCACGAGCTGACATTGACTGTCCAGTCAGAAGAAACATTATTGTGCTTCGCGTCACAAGACAGCGTTGCTCCCTCTGTCACTCTTCTACTGAGTTCTTCTGACTTATTTAATTTTCATTGATGAATATAGAAAGAAACTGAAAGTGTGTGTGGTGTGTTTTCTTGCTGTTTTGCAGGCAGTTGTGTGAAGTGCAGCCAGGCTGTGTATGGAGCCGGTCAGGCGTGTCAGGCGATGGGAAGCCTGTATCATGACGGCTGCTTCACCTGTAGCGCGTGCAGTGAGTATCTCACACACACACACACCCGTCTCACACACGAGCACTCGATCAGGTTATATCCTCAGTGTGTGTGTATGTCGTGTACGGGATCAGTTTGGGATCGGTAGATCTCTTCTGCTCACCAAGACTGCATCTATTTGATTAAAAATACAACCACAAAAAAACAGTAATATTGTGAAATATTATTCCAATTTGAAATGACTGTTTTCTATTTGAATATATTTTAACATTTAATTTATTCCTGTGATCAGAGCTGAATTGTCAGCATCATTACTCCAGTCTTCAGTGTCACATGATCCTTCAGAAATCACTCTAATATGATGATTTGATGCTCAAGAAACATTTCTGATTATTATCAGTGTTGGAAACATGTGTATACAATTTTTTTCAGAATTCTTTGATAAATAGAAAGTGCAAAAAAACAGCATTTATCTGAACTTTTTTCTTTGTTTTCTGGAAAGAAATGAAAGAAATGAATACTTTTAGTCAGCAAGGATGCATTAAATTGGTCAAAAGTGTCAGTAAAGACATTTATAATGTTACAAAAGATTCTATTCCAAATAAATGCTGTTCTTTAAAAGCTGAAAATTCAGCTTTGATCACAGGAATACATTACATCTTAAAATATGTTCAAATAGAAAACAGTTATTTTAAATGGTAATAAAATTTCACAATATTACTGTTGTTTTTGTTTGTTTTTTAATCAAATAAATGCAGCCTTGGTGAGCTTAAGAGACTTATTTTAAAAGCATTAAAAATCTTACTGATCCCAGACTTTTGAACGGCAGTGTGTGTGTGTGTGTGTGTGTTCAGATCATACATGCTGACAGGAAACAGAGTTGAGTCTAAACTAAACAGAACTTGCGCTCAGTGATAAACCTTCTTCATTCCATGCATTCATCCAGTCTCGTTTCCTCACACTTTATTTAGCTCTGCTCGGGCCCCTGGGAATGGGAGCTATTTGAAGGAAAATGAGCATTCCTGAGCTTCTCCTCTGCGTGACTGCCTTTGACCCACAGCGGCGCTCTCTTTAGTTCTCAGTGTGTGTCCAGATTCTCGTTATGAGTGTAGTAAACATGTCCGCGCGTACCTCCACCTGTTTACACGGATTACCAGACTAAAGATAGTGAGAATTCGAGTGCATAGTTGCGCAGGAGAGAGTATGCGAGCGACGGCTCGGACGAGCGGACGGAGGAATGCCGGTTCTGTTATGTCAGCTGGAGTCAGAGAGGGAACGAGAGAAACAGGTGTTTATCTCTATAGGTCAGAGCGCAGTTCGTAAACGAAGACCCGAATGCTTGGCTCATGCATTGCTAGTTCATGACACCACTCTATGCACATGCCTCAGAAGCATTGAAATAGAAGTTAGCTTCAGATGTGTGTGTAATGTGAAAGCCAGATGTGTTATTCAGATCGCTTGCTATAAACATGTCAACAAACTCGCTCGTTACTCAATAGGGCTGAGCGATATGGGCAAAAAATTAAATCTATGTATTTTTTGGTTAAATGGTGGCATATGATATATCAGCCCCGATAATTTTTGGTGATTTTTGTGATCAAAATGACTGATTTTGTGGTGGTAATTTCCAAAATATGCTAAATAAACACAAATCTTGTTTATTTTGGTATTTTACTAAAAAAGGCTACAGTGGTGTACTATCTAGCTTTAATAACATGATCACTTACAGTGGGAAATATGACCACAATCCTACAAGTAAACCACAGCAATAAGAAATTGCCTAATATAAGTTTAAAGTTCTCAAGTAATTAAGTTTTCAATTTAACAGTCAGTAATAAACTTAGAACTAATACACAAATGACAACAGGACAAATAAATACAACATAAAGATACAGACACAAACAGTGCTTTAAGTTTAAGAAGCTACTGTTTGTTTCCCCCTGTTGTTGTTTGATTAACATTAACGACACAGATAGGAGCCCGTATATATTAGGTTGCTTTTCACTTTTTCTGCGGTGAAATGACGAATTATGAAGGATCTAAAAAAAAATAAAAAATTTTGGTTTTGCCTTTTATTCAGCGAACGTGGAATCGCGAAAAACTGGAGGGACTGGTATATATCTCGGTATTTTCTACGTTTTTCTTCTTGGATAAAAAAAATCTGTCTTTAGTTATTTACTTTGTTTTTTATTTCACATCCAGCCCAATGTTGTCCAACAAACAATGTTCATATTGAAGGCTATGAAAACAAAAAGAAGAAAAAAACTGTTGGTGGTTGAGGAGAGATCCCCTGATATGTACAGTGCTTTGTGTGTACAGTAGTACATATGAAAGCGCTGGATAAATGCCTCATTCATTCTTTCTTTCGAATGCCATTAATGGAACAGAGTTTGTTTTACGGAGAGATGCTCTAATCTCTTGTCCATTGCACTGCAATGAATAAACTAAAATGAAAAAAAACTGAATAAAAGTGGCTAAGTCGCGCAGGTGGAGGAGTAATGATTTCTGCTAGTCAGTCATTTCAAGATTGCACTTAATGTCAGATTATTATAGTTCATTTAAATGGCAACAGAAAGCTGTTAGTTTTTTTACTTCCATATACATGCAGTTCATTCAATCAGAGCTTTCCACACACTGTAATTTCTCGAGATGCTGCTGTAAAGAACATGGTCTCTGAGGAATACTTCACTATTTTTGATCCCCGTTGTTTTGCTTTATTTGATGTGTTTGTAACCATAGTTGGTTAAAATGCTTTTGGGAAACGCATAGTTACTGTTTCACTTTCTTTATTCTCCATGACAGTCAGGCGTCAGAAACAGAAAGTTGCACAGCGCTGCTTTGTGTACCGGATTAACCAGGTATTTCCAACGCTATCTCACGACCAATTCGAATTAGTACGAGTGAGTAAAAGGTGGCTAATTCGTACGATTAGTCTAAACCCATGTGATGGGCAGGTTTAGGGGTGGGGTCAGGGGTAGATCATTCATACAAATTCATACGAATTGGGCAACTTGTAAAATATGTACGATTTAGCAAAAAGTGAGGTCGTATGAATTCGTACGAATTAGCCACTTCGTAAAATTCGTACGAATTGCCGTGAGATCGGGTTGGTATTTCTGCTTTTCTGTAACCACTATCTACTGTCAGAGAGTGAATTAGCATTTTCATTCAGTCCATCTGCGCAATTGGTCTGAACAGACAAACTGAACATTTGTGTTGGTGTGAACAGGCCTTTAGTCCTGCATTATTATATGGCTATTTGTCAAAGAAATAGATACTGTATTTTCCAGGAAATAAAGTTGCAACTGGCTATAAGGCGTACTGGGTCAAAATTGCATTGTTGAATGGACAAAAAACTCACAAGTCACGGCATGTTTCAAATGATAAAATCGCAACTTTTATATTTCTTGAAACACCAAAGTGAAAATATCCGGTTGTAATTTCGCCATAATTTTTGTTCACTGTAGCCATGAGACAGTACAGACACTGTTTAAATGATTTATTCTACAGGGATTAGGCTAGACGTCTGCTGTGTGTCCTGGTTTTATGGTGTAACTCTGTATAATTTATTCCAAATTAGAGTTAACAGTTCAGATTTTTATGCTGGGGATTCAGTTGGATCAAACCTCTAACAGTTGTACACTTAAACTGATCTCTCAGTAATATCCTCTAGCAGAACTCACGCTGTGTTTAGATCAGAGAGACTCGCTTAGGAATAGCATCATAGACTACACAAACGGCCCATATAAGGGAAAGTGAGAAGGGAAACAGTGCAAAGCCCCCATAATACTTAAAATCTCAACAGGCCAAGAAGAAATTCTTTGATTTCTGTCTACTTTTTTGGACATACTTCATGGACCTCAGAAAAGCTGTACAGGAAGTGACATGGGCTGATGCACCAGCTAGTGCTCGGGACGACATACTCTTAAAGTACAGGGGGGGAAAAAATGGGTGTAGGATTTACTTTGAAACAATGTTCACTCTGAAATTGCTAGTAAATTTCACAAATTATTACATGGAAAAGGCAAGTAACATTTCATTTTTAAGTAGAATAACTGATATAGTTTTTTCATGTAAAACATACTGTTAAAGAAATATATATTCTTCAGTGTATTAAGCTAATTTTAATCCCTCCCATGTAGATCAGATGAGTCTTTGTATGTCTTTACTATGGTTGGGTATCAATTGAATTTTACAATTCCGATTCTGCTTTTCGATTCAGATACTTATTGATTCCTAATTTCGATTCCAATAAAATAAAATAAAAACTTAGATGTCATTCACATTTATTCTAAGTCTTATTGCAAAACATTTCATTGTAGCTGAACACCATGAACAAAAATCAACAGGCTAAAAAATCAACAAGCTAATACTTACACAAGGAACTTTTGCCTGTGGTTTAAAAATACCATAGAAAAAACAAATAGCCTAACTTATATACATTTCAAGCATTGTTAAAGACAAGTTAACACTCAGTAAAGTGTTTTTGCACAAAAAGCAAAAGGCAATTGCACAAATAAATACAACTGAACAAAATATGATTGAAATAAAGTTTTTTAAGATTTTCAAGTATTCAGGTACAGAAACTGTAATCAAATGTAAAATAACACTGCACTTTTTAAATAAAATATACATTACAAATATAGTTACAAAAGTTATTCAGTCAACAGCGAGTTAATTTCCTCTTTGTCTTTTTTTGTTCGATAAATGTTATTATAGAGACGGCATCAGGTTTATTAGGCTGCTGTCACTTTAAGAACGGCACGGATCCAGTATACTGTTACACGTGCAGTTTCTTTCCCAACTGTTTATGTTCACTTAACACAAAACCGACTGTTTGCGAGGATATTTTGACATATTTTTGTGTGTATTTGTCAGTTCAAGTGCAAAAAGACATGGAAGAGAACTCAGTTTAGTATTGTGCACTTTTTAGTATGAGACGCACGCATTTAGATTTCTCTTATAGATTAATTGTGCTTTTTAATATGACTTGAATCCATTCCAGTGCAAGAAGACGAGGATATTTTGACATTGTGTATTTGAAAGTTCAAGTGCAAAAAGACACGGAAGAGAACTCAGTTCAGTATCACACACTTCAGTGTGAGAGGCGGCTTTCTGTGCGCGCGCTTTGGATGTGCACAAAAGAACAGCGTGTGAGTCTTCTTGCACTTGAATGGTTTAAAATGCACATAAAGAAATCGATAAGAGAAATTGAAATGTGTGCATCTTATCGAATCCCTGGTTTTTGTAATAATGGAACCAGTTCTCGAGACCCAACCCTGTTTAGTCTTTACTAAACAGAAGCTCTCAGAGAGAGACCCAATAATTTACTGACTCTGTTCCACAGACACTACCAAATACTTTATCTCTTGTGGACAATCAAGACTTGCTTTCTTGAACTCGATTTGGCTTGTTGTGTGGGTTCTGTGTGAAGTCCTGGTGTTTGGCAGTGGTTTGTGTGAAGGGACAGGCTGCTCATTGTTCTGGAGCTGTTAGGAGGGCAGCTTTATTCGTGACCCAGTGCTTACGCTCTCAGTCTCAGACCCACCAGGGATTCCCTGACATTTAAGTGCTGTACAGAGCAGAAATTGGATGGCTTGGTAATCCTGTATCCTCTAACGTGTTTAAAGATATAGATATTGGCCTCAAAAAGATGTCATTGCATTAGATAACAAAAATAAGAAAGCAATGCCATTGGCACACAAATATTGCTTGATCTAGACCTGAGCTATTTTTGGAGTCGAATAGTTAGTCTTAAAGGGAAAGTTCGCCCAAAAGTCACACTCGTATCATTCCAATCCTGTTTGGCTTTATTTCTTCTGCAGAACACAAAAACGTCAAGGTCCAAACAACATTGGACCCCATTGAGTTTCATTGTACTAACACAAAAAAAAGAGAGACATTTTTCTAAATGTTTTCTTTTGTGCTCCACAGAAGAATGGAAAGCGTACAGGTTTGGAACGGACAGAACGCAATAAAAAGGAACAGATCACGGGGATCATTTAATCCTAACTTTTTGTAACTTAAAATGTCTTAAAAACACAAGGTCCAGTTATCACCATGACTCTTAGCATGTTTGCAAAGACGTTTACCTTTGTATTGAATTTGTAGGGAATGTTTCACACTCACGTAATGTCCTTAAAGAGGTAATTTGCTTAAAGCACTCATAGTGCTGTATGTATGTACCAAATCAAATAGAAATGGATAACTTAATTACATAAATCAAATAACGAATCCCAGTCTGAATTGCTAACATTTGGTGAACATCATCTAGATGCATGTAACTAAAACTCTTTAGGTAGAAAATGATCCACATGCTTATCTTTCAGTAAAATATGACCATTTATTACTCGTGTCCTCCCATGAGGAAGACCCCATGTGACGAGTTTCACCGATCTATCATCATCATCCTCATTTTCACATTTCTTTTAGAAGAGACATTGCTGAATTTTTGTCTGGAGAATAATATTTACCATTCAGAAAGCAGTTTCTGTGTGCAGTCGTAAATCTGTCCTCACATTCCTATCAATTCTCAAAAGTCCTCATTCATGAGCTGCCATTGTAAAAAATACAAAATAAATCTAGATGACCTTCAGTGAATATGTGTAAGCGATAATGTAGAGCTAGGCGGTTGTTATAGCGAAACAACCCCGGGAGGGGTCTTGAGTCAGCCTATCAGGGTTGTATTCGCTATAACAACCGCCTCGCTCTACATTATCCCGCTTATTACATGGCTACCCACCAAATAAATCAATAATTTGACACAAAATATTGATTTAAAATGGAGTTTATTGATTTAAAAACGATTGTATTGCTTCCTGCTAAATTCTAATAGTCCGTTCCGTCTCTACGGTTAGAATCCTGCGTCCATAGCAACGCTCTGTTTTTCATGGCAACGGTGTGTTATACTTCGCAAGCGGTCTGATATCAAGAATTATTACATGGCTTGGCTGAATTCCAATATAGAATGCGGTCTGTTATTTCTTTATAACAGACCGCTGCGAAGTATAACAGACCGTTGCCATGAAAAACAGCGCGTTGCTATGGACGCGGAACGGACTATTTTCTTTAGCGGAAGCAATACAATCGTTTTTAAATCAATAACCCCTTTTTAAATCAATAATTCGCGGCAAATTATTTATTTATTTTGTAGGTAGCCATGTTATAAGCGGGATAATGTATAGTGAGCCGGTTGTTATAGTGAATAACAACCCCGACAGGCTGAACGGGATCCCGACGCGAAGCGGAGCGCTCACTATACATTATCCCTTACATAACACACCGCATTCTACATTAGAATTCAACCAAGCCATGTAATAAAAGTGTATAATAGTCTTCAGAACATGTTAACTACCATGGTAACAATAAAATCTACTACTAGCTTATAGCTTTTTTTGTGGATATCTGATTTTGCCCTAGTCACCGTAAGCCTCAAAAATCCTGTGTGTGTGTGTGTGTGTGTGTGTGTGTGTGTGTGTGTAAAAACGTTCCGCATATTTACTCTCATCTCCCTGGAGAAAGTGAAGCCCAGTCCTGTGGTTCGCATCTTCCCAGCATTCCCTGTGATTGACGTCTGTTTCATCTGGCAACAGACTGATCTCTGTCTGTGAGCTTTTCACCCAGACCAATGTCTTCTCATTTTCTCACATACTGATAATTTTTAATTTTTTTATTTAGCATAGATGCATTAACTTAATCAAAAATAACAGTTTAACATTTATAATGTTTTAAAAAATAATGGTTTCAACATTAATGGTAACACTTCGCAATAAGGTTTATTAGTTAACATTAGTTAACTCCCTTAGTTCCCATTAACTAAGAATGAACAATACTTCTTCATTAATCTTAGTTCATATTAATTTCAACATTTACTAGTACGTTATAAAAATCAAAGGTTGTATTTGTTAATATTAGTTAATGCGCTGTGAACTAACATGAACAAACAATTATTTAACTAACATTAACAAAGATTAATAAATACTGTAACAAATGTATTGCTCATTGTTAGTTCACTAATGAACATTATTGTAAAGTGTTACCACATTAATAATAAGAAGAAATGTTCTTTGAGCATCAAATGATTTCTGAAGGATCATGTGACACTAAAGACTGGAGTAATGATGCTGAAAATTCAGCTTTGCATCACAGGAGTAAATTACTTATATATAACACACACATATATATATATATATATATATATATATATATATATATATATATATATATATATATATATATATATATATATATATATATATATATATATATATATATATTAAATAGAAAACAGTTATTTGAAATTGTAATAATGTTTCACTGTATTTTAACCTTATTTTTGATCAAATTAATACAGACTTCTGTATTTAAGAGACTTCTTTCAAAAACATTTAAAAAGTCTTACGGACCCAAACCTTTGAATGGCAGTGTACGTCTCAGCGCTCAAAACCGTTTCACGTGGCGACGTGACCCGTGTGTCGATGTGTCTGTGGAAAAACATGAGCCGTGATCGCTTCAGCATTAAAGTCAACATTCATGATGCCAGCGGACTCATTCACAGGCTGAAGTGATCTCAGCGAGCGTCTTGTTTAGCTTGACTGTGTTCCACTGTAACATGAAGGGTTAATGGCCTGAACCCCCCTCTGCAGAAAATGTGAGGAATGTTCCCCTTTCCTGTGGGACGGGGTCTGTCTGCATGGGAAGGGTTTGTCTGTCTTTCTGTTGAGGTAAAAAGGCAAAAACAGTCCAGATTGGGACAGCGAGTCCTCGGCACGGGCTGGAAAACAGCAGCGAGTTTCTGAGCAACATGTGCCGACACTTCCTTAATGTGTTTACTGTGTGTGTGTTCATTGGATTCATTAAAACCTTTCCCACATGTACTTCGAGTTTAGCCCCTGGTTTATTTTTTAACCTTGTTAAACATGTATCAGATTCAGTTCTAACATTGTTAGGTATTTATTTAACAAGGTTTATGCTGAAGCGAGAATAATTAAGATTGTGACAGTGAGTGTGTTTAAAATGTGCAGTATTGTGTGATTGCATGTTAGGTCATGTGATTGCCTTATGTCCTTTTATTGGGAAAAGGTAATAAACAGTTTAAAGAAAATCATATCAACGCCATTACCCCAGGTTATAGTCAACTAAATCTAAAATAAAAAACATTTAGTTTAAGCTTAAAGTTATTTTAATTCAGCTGGTTGCCAAAGCAACGTTTCTCATTTTTATTTATTTATTTTTTTGTTTGTATTTAACATTATATACTCAATATACAGTATGTACTAAATAACTAAAGATAAAACTGAAGTGTAAAGTAATAAAAAGTATAAAGACACATTAAATACCAACAAATTTAACAAAACTTTAACTAAAATGAAAAACAAAAAAATAAAAACTAATTCCAAATACTAAAAAAGAACTGAAATAGTATCTCAATGATACTAAAATACATCTGCATTACCCTGATGTCTCCTTGCATATAATTGCAAAGACATTTTGTTGTTTGAAAAAAAAAGAAAAAAAAAGTTATTTTGTTTGTAGATTTATCAAATTTACCAATGAATTGGTGGTAAAATGTGTGTGTTGTGTGTTCTGTGCAGGTCGGAAGCTCCGGGGAAAAGCCTTTTACTACGTCTGTGGGAAAGTCTTTTGTGAAGAGGACTTCCTGGTATGCTGTCTTCCCCTCTTCCTTCTTATGAAGTGCACATGTCTCGAGACGTGGTCATAGTTATGTCAGAAGAATGTGTCTAAAGTATGTCTTTAAAGACATTATTTTATTTCATATTTGCAATGTCTCTGGGCATCCAAGTCCTATCTAAATGATTGGGGGAATCCTGAAATCTCAAAAGCTGCTGGCCTAACTCACATTTAAATAATATAATTTAAATCAGCAACAAAATAGTGTTAAACAGCTTATTTATCAGGCTGGACCAGCCTTAAAAAAGTATTACATTTACATTTTACATTTATTCATTTAGCAGACGCTTTTATCCAAAGCGACTTACAAATGAGAACAATAGAAGCAGTTCAACTAACAGTAGGACAACAATATGCAAGTGCTATGACCCTTCTCAGTTTAATCTAACGCAGATTTTTTTTTTTTTTATAGAACAGAATAGAGTAGAGTAGTAGAGTATAAAAAATAACTAAAAATAAGCGCATGTCTCAAAACACTGACTGTTTCTATAGCAACCTGAGCTTCTAACAGTGATGTCATGACTTTACCAGTCGATGATTGGCTCTATTGTTCATTACCAATCGATGATTGGCTCTATTGTTCGTGACTTTACCAATCGATGATTGGCTCTATTGACTTATTCCGCCATATTGTACTTTGCCCTTTTTCCCATTCATAAGTCATACGGGTGCCACGTCTTTGCATTTTGAAAGTTTTTGGTAACACCCAAGGCCGTTGAGTGTAGCGAGGTGGTTAAAGGGTTAGTTCACCAAAAAATGAAAATTTAGCCATCATTTACTCACCCTTATGTTGTTAAATAGTCTTGATTTCGAATGATTCTTCAAAGGAAGGATTAAAAGAAACCATCAAGTCAGTTAGCCCCGCGATAACCGCTCTTGATTTATAATATCCTATTACTCACGCTCCACTGCTTTACACGAGTTAACGATCAGCTCTTCACTCAGATACTTCAAATACCTTTGGAAGAGAACGCTTTATTCCCGTAGTCTCTCTTGATGATAACTGGAACTCCATCAACACCGCAATCGCTCCTCTCCGTTACCACAGCAAACAGCAAGCTTTATGAGTTTCTTTCTTCTGCTGAACACGAACGAAGGTATTTTGAAGAGTGTGTGTAACCACAGTTGACGGCATCCATTGACTTCCATAGTATTTTCTTCCTACTGTGGAAGTTAATGGTTACCGTCAACTGTTTGATAACCAACGTTCTTTAAAATATCTTCTTTTGTGTTCAGCAGAAGACAGAAACTCATACAGGTTTGGAACAACATGATGGTTAGTAAATGATAACCAAATTTAAATTTTTTGCTTGAGCGATCCCTTTAAGTATGCTAGATATGTGTAAGTATAGTGTAGCTGGTTGAAAATAAAATGTACTGCTACAATTTCTTTTGCTGTGCAATAAGTCTGCTTTTTTAAACACGTCAAGCTCTTATGGCTGCTTAAAAAAGCAAACCTCCTCAGGTTGAATAAGAGATGTTTCTCTTTTGGTCCGTTCAAATAGAGGTGAAACTTCATTCCAGACACTAAAAACGCAGTTTGTGTTATTGAAGGTTCTTATTAGAGGAACGATTATGTCTGAGCTGTTAATGTTGTGTGGGTTGGAGAAAATGAAGTGACTGAAAGGAATGAGTCAGTTGAAAAGCTCACCTCTGTCCTCACTCTTTTCTCTAATAGTACTCTGGGTTCCAGCAGTCTGCCGACAAATGCAACGTGTGCGGACATTTAATCATGGACATGGTGAGTGTGATGTACCGCCACACCCTGCGTTACTCACAATATCACTGGAGCCTGAAGGGACTGGCTGAGTTTAAGTTGCTGCAGCTCCTTATTATAGTGTTCCTTACATTGATTTGGATAGATGTAATGGTCCCACTTTATATTAGTTGTCCTCACCTACTATGTAGTCAAAAGAATGTGCTTATTGTGTTCATGTTGTATTGCAAACGCATTTGCTGCTATTGAGGTGGGATGTTATTGCGGTCAGGAACAGGTTTTGTGGTAGGCTTAGGTTTAAGATTTAATTGCATGCAGGTATTTTTTAAATACAAGTACCATGTAAAAACACGTATTTGACACATTAAGTGACAAATGATTCATTTAAATGTTAGTGCATTGTAGTTAAAGGCACTTAATATATAGTGGGTCCGATGTAACTTACATTAAGACATATGGACATGAGAAAAGGCCTATTACACATATCAGTCGTGTAGCTGTTGTGAACATGTTGTTCCTCCACAGATCCTGCAGGCGCTGGGAAAGTCTTACCACCCAGGCTGCTTCCGCTGTGCCATCTGTAATGAGAGTTTGGATGGAGTGCCTTTCACTGTGGACACAGAGAATAAGATCTACTGTGTGAAGGACTACCACAGGTGAGGTTTTAATCTTATATTTAAGTGTTTATTCAATGAGCGTTTCATCAGACTGAGTTCTTTTTAAAGGATTAGTTCACTTCACAAATATAATTTCCTTTTAATTTACTCTTCCCCACGTCATCCATGATGTTCATGTCTTTCTTTCTTCAGTCGAAAAGTAATTAAGGTTTTTGAGGAAAACATTCCAGGATTTTTCTCCATATAGTGACTTCAATGGGGTCCGACGGGTTGAAGGTCCAAATGTGAGTTTCAGTGCCGCTTCAAGGTCTCGACACGATCCCAGCTGAGGAATAAGAGTCTTATCTAGAGAAACCAACAGTCATTTTCTAAATAAAATAAACATTTATATACTTTTTAACCACAAATGCTCCGCACTCCATTCAAAATCACTCCGCTCACATACTCTGTTCCAGAGTCGTGGCCCTGCCACCGCTAACGCACACTTTCCTCTACGCTTGAGTCTAACTCGAGAGACTAGCCCGGTCGCAGGATCGTAGGCTTCTGGACGGAGTGTAGGGATGAAGAAGTTCAGAGAAATAGGCAGGAGCTAAGTTATGTAGAGATTTAAAAACAAAGAGGAGAATTTTAAAATCTCTTCTCTGGTGAACAGTGTAGATGTCTGAGAATAGGAGAGATGTGATCATATTTACGACACTTGTGATGAAGTCTGGCCGAGAGCGTATTGTACTAGCTGAAGACGAGCAATTTGAGTCTTGTATATATCTTTTGTTACTTTATATCAAAGGTTTCTTTGTAGCCAAGACTTTAAGATCTGTCCCTATTCAGAGCTAAAATATTGATTCAAGTTTAAAGTGTGATTACAGCGGTAATTGTTCCCTGTTCCCTATTTAGTGAAGTCTGTTTATTGATGGCATATTTTAGCATTGCTTTTGAATTCGAGAAACTTTGACCAAAACTGCAAAAAGATGACCGTATAAGCTTTGTCCAGATATTATTATAAGCACACTTTTGGTGGCTGCACTGCTCATTACTTAATAAAAATCATTACTTGGAGGGAACTGGAAATTGCGACTGACTTTTCTTCCGTGTTGTGTCGTATATCTGAGTGAAACAGCCTCTCGATTGGTTCGTTTGATCTGAGTGGCTCGTTGTCATGTGTTTGAGTCACAATCTTCAATTATCAAAAACAATGAAGTGCACAGATATAATAAAAACTGCAATATTCCATTAAAAATAAGAATTGTAAATGTTTATTTCATGGTGACTAAGATTTGCCGGGGAAAGCAAAGATTAACGGATGAATAAAGTGAGCTATAAATTTCCTTCAGTTGATGGTAGATATGTGCTATGTTGTGGAGTATTCTTTATAATTTCTTTCACAGGCATTTTCCTAGCAGTAGCTTGATGTAATGACATTTTATTGTGAGTTTTATTGGTGTTGAAGGGTGTGTGTGTGTGTGTGTGTGTGTGTGTGTGTGTGTGTGTGTGTGTGTGTGTGTGTGTGTGTCTGCTTTGCTGCACTGTAAATTCTTCTCATGCATCCTTTGCCGTGAGCGATTATTACTGTTGTTCCAAAACCCCAGACAGTCAGTCAGGTGGGGACCATATGGAGATGAAATCAAACAGAGCCTTTCCACTCAGTCCTTCTGGGATCTTTCATTGGGATCTGCAGCCTCTCTTCCCCTCTACACCATCTAAAAAATATTTGGGCACTTATAAATGTCTGATTGTCTTTGCGTTTTATAAGTATAGCACTCTGCGAGCAAAACATTTCACACAAATAAGTTTATGTTTTAAATAACAAAACATTAGATGGTTTATGAGAGAGTAGTTGTATTATTCACTTAACCAGTTCCTTTAAAAATGCCAATTCATTTCTGAAGTAGAAATTAGCCTATATATCAGTGTAAATCAGTGTTAACGAAATGCAACGGTTACAAATTTGACATTCAAAATTTAATGATGTGGCTTATCGCAAACATAGTTTAATAAAGCCAACATTTAAAAATATTTTTCTTTTCTTTATCCATTTGAAAATCTTGTTAAAATATGCTATTATAAACTCTTAGGGGCAACAAATGAACTTCCGACTCTCTCCCATGCCACTCAAAGTAGATATAAGATGGGCTGTCATTGGACAGTAAAAATGACCGTAGGCTTTACGGTCATTAAAGTTGTAATGTTTGCACTTTATTTCAAACTGTGTGTTCTTCTGAGATGCGTAATGGTTAATTCTGCTGTAGTCTGAGACGTCACACCCACAGCCCGCTGGCTGAACGTCTGATAAATATGGCACACAATATTGGAAACACTTCAGGAGTTTCGAAGTCATCATATTATTGGTTGAATTCTGAGACGTGTGTGATGTGTCCTTTAAGAGTCCACCTGGAAACAAAGCCGTTGCGATGCCAAACCCCATTATGGAAAAGGAAAGACATTGTGTTTACAGCTGTGATAAGCACTTAACAGCACTAACTAAACACTGGATGTTCAAAAGTATGTGAAGTCCCTGGTGCCACTGTTGCAGCAAACGTCAGCAACGTTCTTGAATGAATAATTTATTAGACGCACACCATAGACCGTGATAGACTTTACATTTTCAGGCCCCCAAACATGACGTGGAACAAAACGAACCGTGATTGGTTGCTTTACATGTCAGTCAGACGTCCTCTTGGGCGATCCTTGGCCAATGAAAGCTGTAATGGAGTCCAGACCTTCTTTTGCCGTCAGTCTGAAGGTCTGGCAACGCGAAACTAATTCAGCTGTGAATTGAGAAACCCATAACCAGCTCACATGTTGGGTAAAAGTCATTGCAAAAATGGTTAGTTGGATCTGAGAAAAGCTCTAGCATAATTTGATTGCAGAAGGCACTTGCTTTGCTATTTTGACAAATGCAAAGACATTAAGGCATTTTTAAGTGAGGCTGAAGTACCCAAATAATACTTGGAGCCACTAAATATATTATTGTACTGTGGGTAAAGAGTCATGCGGATACCTTTTCTTTCATGGAAGACTTTCATATATGATCTGTGTGATTAGTTTTCTCTCTTTTTTTTGTTTTCAGAGTTCTAGCACCTAAATGTGCAGCATGCAATCAGCCGATCCTGCCCTCTGAGGTAAGACACGTGAATCTCGTTGGTCTGAAATACCATCTTGGGCATGTAGATGAGCCATATTCTCAGACTGTGTCACAGGCTACGTTCAGACTGTTAGTCCAAATCCGATTTTTGTGCATATCCGATTTAAATCGGATCAGATTTAGCTAGTGTGAATGGCAAAAATCGCATGAATTTTTTACCCATCTGTTTCAAGATACATCCATATGTGGTTAGAAATCCTATTTAAATCGCATTTCTGGAAATCCGTTTCAGTCTGACTGATCTGACATCACGTGGTTTATGTGACTTTCTCACGCCACGTAAAACGTAAACGTCAGACGTTGTTATAGGAAACATGCTGATAGTCGCTGCAGAAACAATGCTGTGTTGTTGCAAAGTGCCAGACGAGCAGAAAATTAGACATATTTTGCAACCGGCGGAGACGACGGCACAGAATAAAGCCGCTCATAATGTTTCTGACGCGTCCACAGAAGACGCAGTAGTCCTACGCTGCAGCTACACATTATCATGTTGGAAAACTTAAATGAGACAACATCTCTATTGCAAACCCCTCCATGTTGTGGTTGTTGTGGTTGTGTTTGGCGTATGGCAACCAACACAACGTCACTGTCATAGAAACCAATGCAGATATTCCGGAAAACGAAAGAGCTGCATGGACACACAATGTGGACGTCAGTCATTTTATATCAGATTCCAATCAGATACATATATAATCGAATTTGGACAGTGAACGTAGCCATATAATCATCTTTCCCTGTATTAAGCCCTGTTCGGACGGGACTAGTTTACCATGGAGAGGTGGGGTGAAGTAATAATTACCAGAGCTTCTCTGTGATTTTAGTCCCGTCCGAATGTGCATCTCAGTGATCATCACGGACAATGTCAGTAAAGATTACGGTGACTTTTACCTTCAGTAAAAAGGTCCGGAAAAATGACCTCAGGTGATACTAATCCCGTGCGAATAGACCCGCTGTAAATATGTACGTAAATATTACGTCATTTCCTGTTTAAAAGTAGTTTTCCACGTTTTTTCAAGTATGGAGACGCTTGAAAAAGCATTCAGTTGCGTTCTAGACGCTGGGACGAGTCTGTGGCAAAACTGAAGTGTTTTCCACACACCATTCAGATCAGAAAGAAGATCGAAAGCACTTGTTAGAGGCACAAAACATCTTTTATCTTTAGGTAAGTGCCTTTTACCAACACAATCCAATTTGAAGTTAATTAATACATCGTTCGACCGGACATAACTGTTTTATATATATATTTAGGTTATGTGTTTGCGCACGTGATATCAGGAAGCAGCGTAACACACACGATGACAGGAGAAACAGCGATGCGCAAATCGAGTTACTCCTCCCCCTTCTGCTAGTTTTACTGAGATATCTTATCCCGTGCGAATTGGCCATTACTATTACAGGCCATTCAAATTACACTACTCCATCTACCCTTGTAAAGTTAATCCCGTCTGAATAAGGCTTTGGCTACATTCACACTGCAACTTACTGCTGAATTCCCATTTACTGCTCAGATCTGATTTCTTTGTATAGCTGTTCACATTGTTGTATTGTTGTTTTAAATGTGGCCAATATCAGATTCCAGTGTGAACAGATCATAGTCCTGAACTGACCCACATGCGCAAAAGAAAGATAAAAAGACATCACGCAGCACGCTGTTATACGGAAGTAAACTCGGAGGACATTATTTTACGCAAATTATGCGTTTATTTATTGTGTGATGCTGATCTAGAGTGACGTATAAGTCACATGAATTTCGATTTGACTGTTCAGACTGAGTTCCCATTGCAAAACATCCCGACCTGTGTCGGATTTAGTACCACATATTGAAATGGCACAATTCAAAATTGAAAAGACCAGATTTCATGTGGTTTGTGCTGTTCACACAGTCACATATGTGAGCAAAAAATCGGATTTGGGCCACAGTTGCCTGCAGTTTAAACATAGCCTTAGAGCCACATGTCAAAGCAAGGCTCTGCCAATGCCAGTTTAGACTTATGATGTGTCTTTGCTTGATATGGGACAAGTAACCAAACAGTGCATGGGAATTTTCTACTACTAAGTAAACCTTTACAACTACAGTTACTTACACTATGCTGAACATCTAGATCATTCCAGAACATTTAAAGCCTTCTTTAGGCCTGTTACTGAAGTTAATTCTGTTAGCATTAATAAAGGAGTGATTACTGCTAAGTTAGGGCATGTGTCATTTGTTTAACCCCCCCGTCTATAATTAGAGATGACCCCCGAGGCATGCTGCACTCCAACACCATCAAGAGAGCAAGAGCTCAGTTTATCTAGCACCTGATGAGAAACTCTACAGGAATGCATTCTCTCTGAGCTGAAGTGATTGCTTTAACTAGAAAAGATCAGAAAACAATAAGGAATATTTCACCCAAACATTTCAAACCCATATGTTGTTATATTTTTCTTTACGTTTCTCTTTTCCATTCAACAACAGGTAATAGTGACCATGGCTAAACAACGACAGGATTTTTTGGATGAACTATTCCTTTAATAGCAACAAGCATCAACCAACCCAGGTTTATTGGAAATATGCGTCTGCAAAGCTGCAAAAACTTAGACCTACCTATACATACATTTCATGCGGTTTCCAGCTGAAATAAACACTCAGATGCAGTAAAACTGAGAAAACTTTTAATCATTTTCAAACAGATTATGATTACAGGCCCAGATCATCAGTTAAAGAAGACTTGTTTTGCACAGTTCCTTGTACAATACTATGTTACAACTTCAAATCACTTTTACCATGATGCATGATTTGTAAACTAATTCATTTTGACGTTTGCATTACATAATCAGATCCAAATATACAGTACTGTGCAAAAGTCTTAAGCACATTAGTATTTTAGACCAAAAAAAAGGTTTTATGTCAGTTATGTATCTCTGTTTCTGTAGTGTGTCAGTAGGAAATATCAGTTTACATTTCCAAGCATTCCTTTTACCTTTATTTGTAGTAATCCAGTGAGATTTTTGAATGCACAAGGAGTCTGACAACAGCCGGTATGATCTGATCTCACCATCATCGAGTCTATCTGCGATTACATGAAGAAACAGAAAAAACTGAGACAAACTAAATCCAGCAACGTCTCCAAGACGCTTGAAGAAAATACTAATGTGCCTAAGACTAATGCACAGTACTGTATATGGCTTTTCTTTCTCAGTTGCTCACCTTGCATTTGTGATGTAATGCACATTTACTGTAGGTACGAGTCCTGTGAAATCATGATAAAAGAGCTGAAAGCCTTTTGTAGAAATGCAGGCAGTATTTTCAGTGAGCCTGGGCTGGCATTAACACATAGTGAACAAGGGAAATAATTTGTATTAGTTGTTAGTCAATTGTTGACAGATGACCATCAGTATGGTCGTCTCATCGTGTGTGTTGTGTTTGTCCAGATATGTGTCATAATCTCACTAGCTGTTTTCTCCCATAGGGATCGGACGAAACCATTCGAGTGGTCTCCATGGACAGGGACTACCACGTGGAGTGCTATCACTGTGAGGTGAGTTGAGCTTGGAAGATGACACCAGTAATGCGGTCAGAAAAGTCTCTGATTTAGTGTCATTCTCTATGATGCTGTTTTAAAAGTTCATTATGTTATAATAGAATAGGTTAACATGCTTCAATGTTCAAAAAACACATCATTTTTCACATACTGTACATTATTGTAGCGTGAGCGTGTGCAACTCTTTCCCCAGGACTGTCAGATGGAGTTGAATGACGAGGAGGGTCACCGCTGCTATCCTCTGGACGGACGCCTGCTCTGTCACGCGTGCCACCTCAAACACATCGACCCCGCCGCCCCTCTGGCCACAGCTAACAACTATCACAGTCAGTTTTAGAGATCTGACACCCCCTTGTGGGCGTTCAGAGATATCATCGTTTGCCAAAGATGCTCAGCTATTGCATTACCAAAAACCACAGCTGAGGTTGAGATTACAAAAAGAAAGTCATTTAGCCTTGCTTGTATGAGACAAATGCTGTAAACAAAGAGCCATTGGCTTATGCAATATGCTACAGATTTTTGTAAATAGGGCAACCAGTACATATCTTACAAAACATTGCAAACTTTTATCTGAATTTCTTGAATGCCACCTAATAGTATATAAACATTTATTTAAGTCTTTTTTTTTTTTAAAGGTGAGCTCAGTAATTGTTTATCCACTTGTGCTGGTCGATATGGACGGAGTCATGAAGTTATACTGATAAAGTAGATGCTAGAAAAGCTATTTTGTGTTTACTGACGCCATTGTGAACATTAATTATTTCAAAAGCTCATTTGGATGTGTAAGCACATCAAGCATAAACCAACCAATGCAGCTTTTCCGAGCGATCACATCAGTTGAATCTTTATTTATTAAATATCACACTTTTCTACAGTCATGTTTGCAAAAACTATTATTCTAAATACCTTTGAGATTATATCATTGAACATAATTCAGCAGTTCTCCACAACTCTTAAACTTGGCAGGTCAAACCCACACCTTAACTGATTGGAACACTAATGACTTTTTTTTCTGTTCATGACCTTGATTGTTTGTACATTTTGTTCAGTAAAGGATTTGGCACAATAGAATGCCAAGTTTGGTGGATCAGATCACAAAAGCTGTTCTTGCAGAAATTCAGATCATTTAAGTGGGTTCCCAAACTTGTTTCACAAAACACCAGATTTAGATGAAATGATCTTGAGGCCAAAAGTAACTGCAGCGTAGCTCACTTAGTAAATCATTCATACGCATATTGCTTCTATCATTTTCTCAAGTTAAGCGGTTGATTGTGTTCACTGCCTTATCTTCTCAGATCTCACTCTGTTACTTATTTATCAATCTACTCCTATTAAAAAGTAGGATGTGATGTGTTATGCGGATGATTTTGAAAAATAAAATATTTTATGATTTATCAAGAAAGTTCTCTTCTATGCTAAAAGTTTAAAGTTCACCCAAACATGGAAATGCTGTTATCATTTAGATGCCATGTCATTCCAAAACTGTCTTTCTTTCTTCTGTGGCGCATAAGAAGAAAGGTTTCAGTGTTGGTTACCACAGATATTTGTTTACATAATTTATTTTACGTTCCACAGAAGAATGTGGGAACTACAATGTGGGTACATGAGTACATGATGACAGAATTTTGGGGTTAACTATCCCTTTAACACATTTTCCTATAATAACCAGAACACTTTTTTAGACAACTGCTTTTTTTGCCACCTCAGAACCAGTTTACATTGCATGGCTGTAACTACAATTTTAGGATTGGGGGAAGTGGTTTTCAGCTAACCATTGAAAAAAAAAAATACGTTATGACCACTAACCTGTTGTTCATTTACTACATGCTTAAAATAATTACAAATGGGCACCAAATGGTGATGCAGAGACAGAAAACATTCACAAACAAATAATGACAGATGTAAATCCTGCTCCAGAAAGAACATTATTAGTACATACAGCATATTCTTGAAATGGTGATCAAGATTAAGTGATTAAGTTTAATTTAGCTTTGTTTGGGCGAGCATCTCTGTTCTAGTTCAGGGGTGTGAGTTTAAGGCTCTGTGCGGGACAGTCCAGTTCTTCCACACCAAACTCATCCAACCATGTCTTTATGGACCTTGCTTTATGCACTGGGTCACAGTCATGCTGGAATAGAGAAGGGTTCACTCCATGCGCGTTCACGGGAGATGGATGCTTGCGTATGACGTAGGACGTAGCGTAGGAAGCGTCTTGACGTAGAACGAACGTGACAGCGCAGCCAGAGAGAAGAGCAAAACAAAACCAGAGCCCGTCTACGGAAAGCCTGCCCACTCCCTATTAAGTCCTATTGTACCGAATTTTGGTTGTAGTTCCACCAGAGCTCCACTGGGGACGATCGCCCATGAGTGCAAAATGAATGGGAGTCTATGGCGCTAGACGGTTAATGTGTCTCTTTCACCCGATTACCGTTGAGAAATCTCAGATCTGATTGTAGATTTTGCAAGTTCAACATGGGTTATACAGTAGGTTGAAAGTTGAATGAACGAGTACTTATGTCCTTTCGATTTCTTACAGGTTGAGTTGTTGTTGCTCATAACACGCTAGCATGCTGCTAATCAACGCTGATTGGTCAGTGAAGGACTGATTACGACCAGAGATACCGCTTGATGGCATCGTGGCATCCGCAGCGGGACCAGAAACAAACAAAACAAAAACTCTTCTAGCACATGTGTTACCTGTGTCGTCTGTGTTGTGTGTTTACCTGTGTCAGCTGTGTTGTGTGTTTACCTGTGTCGTCTGTGTTGTGTGTTTACCTGTCGTGTGTGTTGTGTGTTTGCCTGTGTCGTCTGTGTTGTGTGTTTACCTGTGTCGTCTGTGTTGTGTGTTTACCTGTGTCGTCTGTGTTGTGTGTTTGCCTGTGTCAGCTGTGTTGTGTGTTTACCTGTGTCAGCTGTGTTGTGTGTTTACCTGTGTCGTCTGTGTTGTGTGTTTACCTGTGTCGTCTGTGTTGTGTGTTTACCTGTGTCGTCTGTGTTGTGTGTTTGCCTGTGTCAGCTGTGTTGTGTGTTTACCTGTGTCAGCTGTGTTGTGTGTTTACCTGTGTCGTCTGTGTTGTGTGTTTACCTGTGTCGTCTGTGTTGTGTGTTTACCTGTGTCGTCTGTGTTGTGTGTTTACCTGTGTCGTCTGTGTTGTGTGTTTACCTGTGTCGTCTGTGTTGTGTGTTACCTGTGTCGTCTGTGTTGTGTGTTTACCTGTGTCAGCTGTGTTGTGTGTTTACCTGTGTCGTCTGTGTTGTGTGTTTACCTGTGTCGTCTGTGTTGTGTGTTTGCCTGTGTCAGCTGTGTTGTGTGTTTACCTGTGTCAGCTGTGTTGTGTGTTTACCTGTGTCGTCTGTGTTGTGTGTTTGCCTGTGTCAGCTGTGTTGTGTGTTTACCTGTGTCAGCTGTGTTGTGTGTTTACCTGTGTCGTCTGTGTTGTGTGTTTACCTGTGTCGTCTGTGTTGTGTGTTTACCTGTGTCAGCTGTGTTGTGTGTTTGCCTGTGTCAGCTGTGTTGTGTGTTTGCCTGTGTCAGCTGTGTTGTGTGTTTACCTGTGTCAGCTGTGTTGTGTGTTTACCTGTGTCAGCTGTGTTGTGTGTTTACCTGTGTCGTCTGTGTTGTGTGTTTACCTGTGTCGTCTGTGTTGTGTGTTTACCTGTGTCGTCTGTGTTGTGTGTTTACCTGTGTCAGCTGTGTTGTGTGTTTACCTGTGTCAGCTGTGTTGTGTGTTTACCTGTGTCAGCTGTGTTGTGTTTGCCTGTGTCAGCTGTGTTGTGTGTTTACCTGTGTCAGCTGTGTTGTGTGTTTACCTGTGTCAGCTGTGTTGTGTGTTTACCTGTGTCGTCTGTGTTGTGTGTTTACCTGTGTCGTCTGTGTTGTGTGTTTACCTGTGTCGTCTGTGTTGTGTGTTTACCTGTGTCAGCTGTGTTGTGTGTTTACCTGTGTCAGCTGTGTTGTGTGTTTACCTGTGTCAGCTGTGTTGTGTGTTTACCTGTGTCGTCTGTGTTGTGTGTTTACCTGTGTCAGCTGTGTTGTGTGTTTGCCTGTGTCAGCTGTGTTGTGTGTTTGCCTGTGTCAGCTGTGTTGTGTGTTTCCCTGTGTCAGCTGTGTTGTGTGTTTACCTGTGTCAGCTGTGTTGTGTGTTTACCTGTGTAAGCTGTGTTGTGTGTTTACCTGTGTCGTCTGTGTTGTGTGTTTACCTGTGTCAGCTGTGTTGTGTGTTTGCCTGTGTCTGCTGTGTTGTGTGTTTCCCTGTGTCAGCCGTGTTGTGTGTTTACCTGTGTCGTCTGTGTTGTGTGTTTACCTGTGTCGTCTGTGTTGTGTGTTTCCCTGTGTCGTCTGTGTTGTGTTTTTACCTGTGTCAGCTGTGTTGTGTGTTTACCTGTGTCGGCTGTGTTGTGTGTTTACCTGTGTCGGCTGTGTTGTGTCTTTGCCTGTGTCGTCTGTGTTGTGTGTTTACCTGTGTCAGCTGTGTTGTGTGTTTACCTGTGTCAGCTGTGTTGTGTTTTTACCTGTGTCAGCTGTGTTGTGTGTTTACCTGTGTCGTCTGTGTTGTGTGTTTACCTGTGTCGTCTGTGTTGTGTGTTTACCTGTGTCGTCTGTGTTGTGTGTTTACCTGTGTCGTCTGTGTTGTGTCTTTGCCTGTGTCAGCTGTGTTGTGTGTTTACCTGTGTCGGCTGTGTTGTGTGTTTACCTGTGTCGTCTGTGTTGTGTGTTTACCTGTGTCGGCTGTGTTGTGTGTTTACCTGTGTCGTCTGTGTTGTGTGTTTACCTGTGTCGGCTGTGTTGTGTGTTTACCTGTGTCAGCTGTGTTGTGTGTTTACCTGTGTCGTCTGTGTTGTGTGTTTACCTGTGTCGGCTGTGTTGTGTGTTTACCGGTGTCGGCTGTGTTGTGTGTTTACCTGTGTCGTCTGTGTTGTGTGTTTACCTGTGTCGTCTGTGTTGTGTGTTTACCTGTGTCAGCTGTGTTGTGTGTGTTTACCTGTGTCAGCTGTGTTGTGTGTTTACCTGTGTCAGCTGTGTTGTGTGTTTACCTGTGTCGTCTGTGTTGTGTGTTTACCTGTGTCGTCTGTGTTGTGTCTTTGCCTGTGTCGTCTGTGTTGTGTGTTTACCTGTGTCAGCTGTGTTGTGTGTTTACCTGTGTCAGCTGTGTTGTTTTTACCTGTGTCAGCTGTGTTGTGTGTTTACCTGTGTCGTCTGTGTTGTGTGTTTACCTGTGTCGTCTGTGTTGTGTGTTTACCTGTGTTGTCTGTGTTGTGTGTTTACCTGTGTCGTCTGTGTTGTGTCTTTGCCTGTGTCAGCTGTGTTGTGTGTTTACCTGTGTCGGCTGTGTTGTGTGTTTACCTGTGTCGTCTGTGTTGTGTGTTTACCTGTGTCGTCTGTGTTGTGTGTTTACCTGTGTCGGCTGTGTTGTGTGTTTACCTGTGTCAGCTGTGTTGTGTGTTTACCTGTGTCGTCTGTGTTGTGTGTTTACCTGTGTCGGCTGTGTTGTGTGTTTACCTGTGTCAGCTGTGTTGTGTGTTTACCTGTTTCGTCTGTGTTGTGTGTTTACCTGTGTCGTCTGTGTTGTGTGTTTACCTGTGTCAGCTGTGTTGTGTGTGTTTACCTGTGTCAGCTGTGTTGTGTGTTTACCTGTGTCAGCTGTGTTGTGTGTTTGCCTGTGTCAGCTGTGTTGTGTGTTTGCCTGTGTCAGCTGTGTTGTGTGTTTGCCTGTGTCGTCTGTGTTGTGTGTTTACCTGTGTCAGCTGTGTTGTGTGTTTGCCTGTGTCAGCTGTGTTGTGTGTTTACCTGTGTCAGCTGTGTTGTGTGTTTGCCTGTGTCAGCTGTGTTGTCGATGCCTCGAGAGGAAAGAAAGTGCAGAGCGCGAAAGCACCAAAGTGACTGAAGGATTGCCGTAAAGCAGTATCTCTGGTCGTACGATGTGTATGACGTCATTGACACTTTAAAAGACTTTTTAAAGACTTTTTTACTCTAAAAAATCTAACACCCAGCAATGTGTCATTTATTTGCATCTCCTTTCGAATACAATATTCAAATTACTAGACAAAAAAATATATCCTGAGAAAAGTGGATTTTTATTGGTATAGCGCCATAGACCTCCATTCATTCTGCACTCGTCCTGTGAGTGCCCTCATGTGGAGCCAGAGTGGAACTGCAACCAGTTCAGAAGCCGGAAGTTTACTGAGAGTGGAACTTCTCAGACCCCATAGCTTCACATTATAACCACTGAAAGATTTAAGACATTTTCTAAAATAACTGAATATATATATATATATATATATATATATATATATATATATATATATATATACACACACACACACACAACATTGCATTTTTTATTTTAGGAGGCTTTTTTTTATTTCAGAAGCTTTTCACACACACAAGCACACACACAAGCTTACTGGTGGAGAGGAGACAGAGTGATGAAGTCAATCACTCAATAATGGGGATGATTAGGGAGGCCATGATGGACAAATCTGGCCAGGATGCCAGGGTTACACCTGTAACGAGTTAGCTCAAAGGGGAAATATTAATAATAACTCATAACTTGTTATGGTTAATTATTAATATTTGGGTCAGTTAATTGGATTAACCCCACAGACATCAACCTGAAGAAGCAGCAGTAGAGAGCCCGAAGAAGAAGGAGGGTCACTGTGGATTTGTCTCTAATAAAGCCTGAGAAAGGCCCCACCTCTCCGGGTTTGCTTGACCAATGAGCAGGGTGGAATTTCCAAGCGGGAAAATTCCTCTGTGGTTGATTTATGAATCTTTATGATAGACCGTTGGTTAAATTAAAAACACTACACAAGACAGTAAATCATTAACACAATTTTCTGGGATGCATGTTCATTTATAGATCAGATTAATGCAGCAAAGTCTGTTTTAAAGTCTGTTTCTGTCTTCCGCATTGTCTCTGTCTAAAACCAACTTCCCTGATCGTGGTCATGGTAACTATAAGACCTTCTTGCCCTTGTTGGGGGGATGGACCACAGATCCCAGAGTGAGTTTTAAATATTATTTGTTAAACTATAACAAATACTTGTGTCTGATTTGTCTCAGTCGTTACACACCCCTACTCTTTCGAAAGACATCCTGGGATTTTTTGTGACCACAGAGAGTCAGGACCTCGGTTTAACGTCTCATCTGAAGGACGGTGCTTTTTGACAGTATTGTGTCCCCATCACTACTGGACCCACACAGACCACAGGGTGAGCGCCCCCTGCTGGCCTCACTAGCATCTCTTCCAGCACCAACCTAGTTTTCCCAGGAGTCTCCCATCCAGGCACTGGCCAGGCTCAGCCCTGCTTAGCTTCAACAGTCTTGGGCTGCAGGGTGATATGGCTGCTGTTTAGGCTCCTGCGTGGTTATACTAAACTTAACAGGTAAGATTCTGAGTGGGAAATCTGTACAGCTGCTATAGAGTAATGGAAAGACTGCTTCTGTAAATGTGCTGGTGAAAGTGATCAGATGTGTGTCTGTAAGCGGATCAGAGAATGAAATCGATCCTCTGTCCCAGTCCAGCTTCACTCTAATCACCTTCAGTCTCTCTTCAACAGATAAATGTGTGCGAGCCATCAGAGGCGACTGTGACGTATACTGACCAGCCATATAACGCACACGCCACACCCCGGTGTCAAAGAACGCGTCTCCTTTTCTCCGGTTAGATGCTGTCGTCACTCCAACAGACCAGCACGTGTTGTTCTCGACCTCCACATGCCAGCAGTGCTTTCCAGAGTTAAAGCCCTCAGAGCCCAGCACACAGTGATAATAGTCAAATCTCTCTGGATTTTCTGGATACTGTTGTGCATCAGCGCTGGATTTTACATGGGTCAGATCATCAGACAGGAACAGCAGAGGATATGCAGTGTTGGGGTCCAGTGTGACAGGAGCTGATGAGAGAATATAACGGTCAGAATACAAAACACATCGCAGGCATGACTTTTCTGGTGAGTTTAAAGGGGTGGTTGATTATGATTTCACTTTTCTAACTTTAGTTAGTGTGTAATGATGCAGTTTGAGCATAAACAACATCTGCAAAGTTACAGCGCTCAAAGTTCAGAGCAAAGGGAGATATTTGCTTTTATAGAAATAGCTTTTTAAGGACTACAACAAACGGCTGGTAGGGTCTACACCACATTCCACCCGGGTTAGTGACATCACCAACCCTAGAATTTACATAAACCCCGCCCCCTGAACACGATTTATAGATTAACATGACAGAATATAATCAATGACTAGAAGATAACTACACATAAGCTGCATAAATTCACCAACTAACCATTCAGAAATGTCCTGTTGCTTCTAGAGTCTCTCCATCATTGTCTGACTCCGGTTTGAACATAAAAGGCTAAAAGTTTAGAAATTGTCAGTGTGTGTGTGGTAATCTGATACACAAAAACAATGCGTTTTTGCTCACCCTCAAAAAGTGACAATTTTAACACGCTATATAAAAATATCTGTGGGGTATTTTGAGCTTAAACTTCACACACACACTCTGGGGTCATCAGAGACTTATTTTACATCTTGTGAAAAGGGCATTATACCACTCCTTTAAATCCAATGTGTAATTATTGCCTGTGATACTGTCATTCAAACCCATACAAAACCCACTGATATGAACGATCTCCTGCATCTTCTCCCAGACGTTGAACCTCAGGTTCCCCAGGTGTTCTGGCACATTCATCAATGCTCCCGTAGGAATCCCTGGATCCTGCAGTGTGATCCGGGCTCTGCAATTACATTCAGGAGTTGTAAAAGACGGAACAACTGCACTGCAGAGAAAAGAGCAAGAGAACGCCTCACTTACCTTTCTTCTGAGAACTTGAAGGTCTGCAAAACACAAGAGGAGGAAACAAGCTTCATGTGTACATGATCAAATGTCTTATTTAACCCTCAACTAGTTGTCGACCAATCTTGATTTTTGATGCCGATGCCGATACTATACTTTTCAGAGTGTCTATTTACACAAAGTGCAAAGAGTCTGCCTTGCTGGCAGAGGCTGTTTACACTAACTCCCACCATTGTGTGATTGAGCTAGACACAATTATAAAAGAAACCCATCTGATAACAAGATCAATGGCGTGGAGAGTAAGGGGCCGTTCACACAGAACACGTTTTTGTGTTCCACTGTGCTGCTTTTCCACTGTTTTCTATGTAAATACGTGCTAGACGGATGCGTTTGACCGTTACGCTCATGTCTGCAGCGTCTCGCACGTCACACAGCACTCTAAAAACATGGCAAAAAGTTCAAAGTAGTAACTTTTTTTTGTTTAAAGTATCTAGTCCTGTGAAAAATGCGTTCTGGGTGAAAAAGTAGATGCTCGCCCTGATTTTGTAGAGTTGGAGCCGTTCCTGTGTCAACATATTTTGTTGATTCTGGAGCAACATTCCTGTCTGAAAGTTTACTCCTAACCATATAACTACTCCTAAACCTACTCATAAGTTATACCTAAAATCAGAGGGAAATGAGTGAATAACTGATGTAGAACAGTGTGAATAATACTGATGTTAGGTCAGGGTTCGGGTTAGTAGAATAAACTGACATGTACAGTAGTTGCAAAGTTACTGAATGTCTGTATGTTGGAGCATCAAAATAAAGTGTTATCAGATATTAATCAGACAGTCTACTAATACTCTAATGAGGGTTAGCTGACATGTAGTTACAAAGTTACTTACAGTCAGTAGAATGTCTAAAGTGGCCCATTGAAATACAGTGTTTCTGAAAACACTTCTATTTTTGTAAATAGCTGCCAATAGTTTTTCGTATACCATTTAGTTTCTTTGTTTTAACAGTTCTGTCTAATAATCTATTAGAACTGTTAAACAGAGAAGTCAGAGATAAAGCTCTGATGATCTCAGCGATGTCAAAATCAAAATCCTGCTTCGACACATCGACCAAACACACTTATATCAGTCGACCCTCAACCTTCATGAGTCACTTCAATGCCTATACTTGATGGATACAGTGAAACAATATTGCATAGATAAATATAATAACACCTAGATTAATACAATAAAAATAGATGAATAGCCTACAGTAAAACATTCAATTGAAAATACTTCTTACTTGCAGAAAGGTCATGTTGGCAGCGTCTAAACCAGCTTTTATAGTTCTGACGTCGCTTGAAAGAGATTCTATTTCTTTGTCTATTTGTTCAATCCTTTCTTTCATCCTCCGACTCTTCTGATTCTCTTCCTCTTTCAGTGCAGATGTTCTGTGCGTCTCCTCATCTCGCAGGAACTGATGAAGCCGCTGGAACTCCTCCTGCAAGCGTCTCGTGGTCTGCTGAGCCTGAGTCTGCAGTGTGAAACACAGAGCGTTTCTTCTGTCTGAATCAGTGTGAGAAAATCATCTAGAAAACGTCACTCACCTTAATGTGTTGTGCTGTATCAGCAAATGATTGTCTCAATTCTTTAAAGCTCTCCAGTTTTTCTTGTAAATGTTTTAATGAGGTCTTCAATTCCTCCTGAAATACAATAAACAGTTGATGTTTGTTAAATCAATGGAACGCCATTAATATTACTGATATGCAAAAGAGTAAGCCTATATCATTTTAAGCAGCGATTCCCAACCTTTTTTACTCAAAGGCCACATATTGGCTAAGATCATTCTTCTCCTTTTTATTTATGTATTTATTTATTTATTTATTTATTTAACAGAAACTGGGAGTGTAGATATATTAAATTAATTAAACACAATTCATTTTGTCATCCTATAAGATTCTATATGTATTAAGTAAAATAAGTTACTGAGGGGAAAATTGACATCTTCAGCCTTTATTCAAATATTATTAAAAAATTTGTTTTGTAAGGATATTGTGTAGCTGTGCTTATAGTCAATTGTTTTATTTGTAATAATAACGCAATGAAACATGCCAAATTGTGACGACATAATTTCTGGCCAGGCTGTCATTCAAAGAAATTCTGAACACAAGCAAAAACTATAGACAACCAATGAAATATTAAGGTTACACTTTATTTTAAGGTGTCATTGTTACAATGTAATTATAAATTTAAGTACTGAGTAATATTAATTAACTACAAGTAATAGGGTAAGGGTAGGATTAGGGTTTGGTTGAGGGTTAGTTGCATGTAATTATGCATAATTTACTGTTATTACATATGTAACAAGGACACTGTAAAATAAAGTGTTACCAATATTAATAACGGATAATCTATTATTATGCTGTAGACAATGTATGCTTTTTCCTGAGCTTTATATTTTTCTATGCAAATTTATTTATTTGCTAAATAAAATAAAACCTGTAGGCTAGCTGTAGTTTTTTGCCTAATCATTTTGTCAGATAAATACCTTAACCAAGTTTAGTGTTTTGTTCTTCCATCATTTTTATTCCATCATAAAAATAAAGATATATATTTTCCTCATATTTTGATGGTTTAATTGAACTTGTAGGGTCCTTAAAATCAAACATCCCCTCCGGACAGCACTTTATAAGGCCACTAGTCATATTATTCACGATACGAAATGACCCCTTTCAAAAAACTGACCAAAAGAAACAGATTTTGAGAGCATCTCCAGTTTAAATGTTCTGAACTAAGACAGGCATGTTGCACTAGAAACTGCCAGAGAGAAATACAGATGTTTCACCTTCAGAAGTGGAGCGACTTCATCGACGGGCCTGAAAGTGTGGTTGAGGTGTTTCTCTGAGTCTCTGCACACCAAACACACAGGCTGTTTATCATCCAGACAGAAGAGCTTGAGTTTCTCTCTGTGCACATCGCAGAAGAACACACCAGACGACGAAGCTCTCGTCCGGAAGAATGACTCGCACATGTTCCGCAATGCGAGATTATCGGGTGGAAGAAATCCTGTGAATCTTTTCCCACAAACTGGACATTCCTGAACTCCTCGGTCGCTGCTGAACTGTTGAAAACAAGCTTTACACACACTGTGACCGCAGAACAGAAGCACGGGATGGGTGAAGATGTCGAGGCACACGGGACACTGAAGATCCTCCTCTGGGATTTCACTCAGAGAACTCATTTTCTATCGCAGTCCCTTTAGTTTGCCTGGAAAAACTTCAGAACTATGAAAGCTTGTCTGTCTGTTTTCCCGGATATCCTTGATCCATTCTGAGGATCAGCCTCTAGCTTGATCATGTGATCATCGTCATCCACATTACATTAGACTAGAGGTTAATGATTAGAGGACGCTTGCAAAGGCAAACTGACTGCCAGATGTTTATTTGAGCTCTCTCTCTCTCTCTCTCTCTCTCTCTCTCTCTCTCTCTCTCTCTCTCTCTCTCTCTCTCTCTCTCTCTGTCTGTCTGTCTGTCTGTCTGTCTGTCAATTATTCCACTGACCCTTCTGTAAGCATAAAAATTCATAGATGCTTTCTTGAGCTGGACGATGACACGGTTTTCTCCAGAGCGGCTATATATTTAAATGAACTAAATTAATAACTTTTTTATAAAAATGAATCATCACTTACTTGGACTGTGACGCTATTTTCTTCTAGAAACAAACTTTGTTGCATTATTTTCCTGTTATCTCTGTAAAGCTGCTTTGAAACACTCTGTATTGTAAAAAGTGCTATATATATGAAGGTGACTTTTGAGCAATTTATGCCTCCTGAATAAAAGTATTAAAGGGGTCCTTGATTATAATTTCACTTTCTAACTTTAGTTAGTGTGTAATGTTGCAGTTTGATCATAAACAACATCTGCAAAGTTACAACGCTCAAAGTTCAGAGCAAAGGGAGATATTTGCTTTTACAGAAATCGCTTTTAAGGACTACAACAAACGTCTGGTAGAGACTACAATGAGCTTATTCATGAGTTAGTTATATATTCCCGAACACACAACAAACGTTTGTCTGTGTGCTGCACATTTTATGGAGAACAGCTTCCAGAAGAGAGTTCAATGCAGGCTTTACACACAAAATCTTCTCCTGAAAAACAAAGCCATTCCCATTTTGTCAGGGCAATCTGTTGTTTGTGGATCACAACTTTTAAGTATGTCTTATTTGTAGTTGTGTTTTCTATTAACCTTTCCAATTATAAGCTTTATGTAGTTTTTATAACAGATGTAAACAAAGGGCAAAGCTCTGCCTCCACTGGCTAACTAACATTATAATATTGATGTAGTGTTTACTGTAGCTTTTGTAAGACTGTTCACCGCCCATTAGGAAAATTGTGATCGATTACTGTGTGTATTATTAATTTTTTCAACAAAGATCATGATTAAATGGTGGATAACATTGTATAAGAAAAAAAAAAAAAAAAACATACCACTCTGAAACCTCCTGTGAAATCCATGATCTGAGTAGAGCTCGCTGCCAATCACAACACACTGGGCCATCTGACCAATCACAGCACATTTCCTATTTCAGAGGGAGTGGCTTCATCTAACATTCAACCAGACTGGGGAGAGAAGAGCTGTAATAATGTAAAATATGTGAAAATTAAGTCTGTTTTTGAACAATCAAGCATGAAAACATATTCTAGTACACCCCAAAAACAAAATCAAGGCTTAGTAAAAGGGCATAATAGGACCCCTTTAATTTATTTCAACTTACTAACCCCAAACTTTTAAACTGTAGTATATGGAGAATGAAATTGTCAAATATCAATGTTATAAACAATCTCTAAAACGTACACAGGGAGTTTTTAGGTAGAAATTAACTATTTAGCCTTAAAAAATATATACATATACTTGAGTGAGTAAAAGGTGCCACAATTAATTGAAGTAAAGATCACTTATATGTCTTTGCACTTATAAAAAGTATGATTTATACCTTGGAAATCTGAGTACAATACAATTATTCCTCAACAGTACTAAAGTGCAAACTACAAAGTATGAAGTACAGTTACTCAAGTACGTCACCTCCTGCGTACAATATAAAGTACAATATTTATGACTAAACAGATTTAACACTGATTTTTGGTTCCTTTGCAGAGACGGTGTGGAAAGGCTGATTCTGAAAGGCTATTGTTTCAAAGAGTGGTCTATCGTAAAGCATTCAGTGTGGAAACTTTCATACATGAGGCTACGATTTTCATTTTAATGTTGAGCTACTACAGTACGAGTATGTTAGTCATTCCCTCAAAATAGCAGCACACTTAAATAGACTGTGTCACATATTTATTTCCCTCTAACACTTGTAAACAGCTGGAGAACTTCTGTTTGAACAAGCGCTCATGTTGCTGAGAAGACAGTCCCAGTGAGCGGCCTTTCTGTTCATTCCCTCCAGCTGACTTATCTTATCTGTCAGTTTATGGAGGACTGTGGACTGAACGTCTCACACACTCAGACCAGAGTCCTGGATCTCTCACACGCTTACGGTCAAGCTCACAATGGCATGTGTTTGGAAAGTTATTTTTCTCAACATTTTCATTGTCTCAGGTGGAAGTAACGTGTTGACAGGTATGTCTTCTGCTGTTTTAGAGGTTAGACTTAACCTAAAATAAGTGCAGTGTGCGGGTGTTTTTTTAAGTGACAAATTGTTTATTGAAGAGCAATGCTTTCGGCAGTGTTTTACCATTATGAATTTATTCGAGCATGATATAATGTTTGGTTTTAAACATGGAAGAAATAAAGCTGATTTTAAGACGTGCAATGAACACTTAAACTTGGTTATGCAACCACTGCTAGACTACAGTACAGTTCAGTGAAGTATATTACAACTGGATTAAAAAATGGCAGAATGCCTCCCACTAGCATGCTATGTGGACATTATCTGGTCAACAAATATTGTTTTATTTGTATTTATTATTTTCAAACGATTTTTTATTAAATAATTTGATTTATTATTAAAAAAATATTGCAAAATTATTCATTTACTTTTTACCTACACTAGTGTTCAAAAGTGATGTCGGCCTAGGAAAATTTATTAAATATTATTAAAAATGTGTTGAATATTTTGTAATCATAAAGTATAGTCCATGCAAGTATAGTTGTGCTTGCAGTGCAGTCGACTGTTTTATTCCTAATAATAATGCAATGAAACGTGCCATATTGTGCCAACATAATTTTTGGCCAGGTGGTCATACAAAGAAATTATGAACACATGCAAAAAAGTTTTGCATTTAAAGAACGTTTAAAATGAGATTTGTAGTACCTCAGTATAGTCTTGAGATGCTCAATATATCACCAGCCTGATTATTATATCTATGATAATTATGCACTTGTTTGCCACAGGTCATTTCTGGCACATCTCAGACCTCCACTGGGACCCCTCTTATGATGTCGGGAGTAACGCGGCATCAAAATGTGCTTCTAGTGGAGGCCGTCCGACCCCGAATGCAGGCACATTTGGGGATTATTCTTGTGACTCCCCGTGGACTCTGATAAACTCATCAGTGCACGCCATGAGAGAGATCCTGCCAGACCCGGACTTCATCGTTTGGACGGGGTATGAGCCACATGCCCTCTAAACTCACACGACTCTACTGACGTATTTTTGTAGGCAAACCGCAAGTTCCCATCACTCTGATTCCCTTGAAGAAAAAAAAAGACAGTATTTTTCCATTGGCTTCTGGATCAGGCTTATTGCAGAAACCAACAAATGTTTATGATTCATGTACTATTGTTCATCGCAATAATCTTGAATTTTGAAGCCTAAATGCAATCGGCAGATTTTACGAAAGCTAAACGTAGGCTCAACTACATCACGGTCATTTGTTAAAATGCAGCTCCTTTCTGGCCTACAAAAACATGTCCTCCCTACAGCACTCCATTCAGTTTTTACTGATTTTAAATTAGCACAATAGATTTTCAACATTATGGGTCCTATCATACACCCGTCACAATGCAGCACCAGGCGCGACGCAAGTGTTTTTTGCTAGTTTCAGCCTGACGCAGTTATCATTTTCACGTCCTGCGCCAAGTTGTTTAAATAGCAAATGCATTTGCGCCCATCTGTTCCCCCATGGGCTGCTGGTCTGAGAACGAGTGTGTGTTCAGGAGCATTGTTGGAGCGTTGCTATTTTGAGGAACTGAAATAGACTGAGCCATTGACCAACTGAAACCTGGTCTGAAGTCAATGGCGCTGTATTATTATTATTATTTTTTGTTATTTAAAGGGCACATTAGTAATATGAGCCTATAGGCGGGTCCAACAAGCACGTACACTCTGCTTATTACACACACACTCTGCTTAGCCTATTACACACACAGTGCAGCAGCACACAAACATGCCAAATATTAAAAATAAAAGGATTACAGTGTAAAAGATTAATATTGTGTGCATAAAGATATGGTGGAATCCGGCTTGTCCCGTAGATGGTCTGCTTGCGCTTTAACCTCACACACACACACACACACACACACACACACACACACACACACACACACACACACACACACACACACACACACACACACACAGCTTTAACCTTTCGCACGAGCAGATCCGTTTCCTAGCTAGAGAAGCATTCTTTTTTTCCGCTTGCAAATTCCTCCATGTAAATAGCGAATCCGCCATAGCGCTCAACTGTCTTTTAAAGGGAATGGGAGAAGAGACTCTGATTGGTTTATTTCACGTTATGCCCAAAACACACCCATTACTCATTAAGAGAATAGGGAAACCCTTTTAGACCATGCGCCGGGAGCGCCAACCATTTTTCCCATCGTTAAACTTGCAAAAGTGGATTCGGACATGCCATAAGTGCACTCGTTAAAATAGGGCCTTGATAGTCAAATGTTAAAAAAAGAATTTTCTGGCTTTTAAAGCAAAGTTTTGGAAGCAAATATAAAATGTGTATGCATGTAAAATGATTATAGTAAGAGAAAATCAGCCAACAAGGGTCCAGTACACACAACGTTTATTGTATGATAGCCTACAATCCACATTCTTACATAATATTATTATTATGGGGAAAATAACAATAATGAAGAATGAGTTGGTGTCTTAAACATTTGACTTATGTACTTTCTTTTGACTGAACTTTTCCACAGAGATGATACACCTCATGTGCCCAATGAGCAGCTGGGAGAAGAACCCGTCCTGAGAATAATCGGCAACCTCACCCACATGATAAAATCTGTCTTTCCTAGTATGTGTTTCATTAGGCCTGTACTAACTGCTAGTTTTTAGGGGTTTTTTGGGGGGGTTTATGAAATTCATTAGGGCCCGAGCACTGATGGTGTGAGGAGGACCCTATTGGAATTGCTCTGTTTATTATTGTACATCTGTATTTCTTTAGAAACCAAGGTGTATTCTGCGATGGGAAATCATGACTACCATCCAAAGAGCCAAATGCCTCCAGAAAAGAACAACATTTATGAGCAAACAGCAAACCTGTGGCACGACTGGCTGCATACTGCCTCGAAAGAAACCTTTAAAACAGGTACAGACTAAAGCAGCTCACTATCAGCCATACACCGACACAAAAAAGACTAGAAGACGAGTTTGGTTGAAGAAGTATGTTATATTAATTGTATTATATCATGAATGTTAACACTTTACAATAAGGTCACATTAATGCATTAACATTAAAGCTGCAGTCTGTAACTTTTTTGGGTTAAAAATTATCCAAAATAAATATTTGAGCAAAGTACATAACCAGCCAGTGTTCAACTCTCTCTGCTTGCCGTAGCTCGACTCAAAACGGTAAGCTTGTAATAATGATTTTAACTCCAGTGGTACTGGTGGATCTCCGCGGGAACTTCGAGGACGTCTTTGCATCATCACGTCACTTCTGTCCACATAAAGAAGAGTCTCGGCTAGTAGGCGTTGAGTGTGAGGATGATGGAGATTTATAGCCTTTTCTCACAGCACTGGATATAATTACACTTATCAATTTGATGGAGATCCAGAAAGGTTCAAACGACAATCACCAACTGGAGATTCACCCGCTGTAAAACGCAAAAGACTTCAGACTTCGGAGTGGCTACAGAAAAAAAGAGACTGCAGCCGGCCCATGCCAAAACAAGGATAAATATCGGAAGGGCATTAAATGTAGTCACGCAATGCTGATGTTGATAACATTAACAATTTGAGAACAAAGTATAATTTGCACATTTGACGTGATATGATAAGCGATCGTTAGATTTAATCAGTGCGATTTACTGCTATGCTTTTTCCCCTTAGTTGGTCAGAACTAGTGGATGTCACTTGTTCAGATTTCACATTTTCCGGTGAAAACTCTTATGCTGGTCAAACTTCCAAAAAGTAGAATCTGTGATTGCGAATGACAGGATCCGCACCGGCGGCGACTGACAGCCGCACATTCTCCTCAAAACACTGGATTTGTCCGCGCTGTGCCGAGCCGAAGCACAACCCACGTAAAGTTGATAATTCCGCGAAATAACTGCAATTGCAGATTTCGAACAGAGAGGGCGACAAAGAGGAGAAACTACAGACTGCAGCTTTAACTAACATTGAGCAATTCATTTGTATTTATTAATCTTTGTTAACGTTATAGATTATACAAATTAAACTGTTCATTGTCAGTTCATGTTAGCTCAGGTCCATTAAATAATATTATGTATTAGTAAATGCTAGAATTAACATCAACTTAAATCATTGTAAATGTTAACTAATGTTAACAAATAGAACCTTAAAGTCCCTGTAAAGTCAAAATTAAGTATGTGTTCTGAGTTTGTCACACCACAGAAAAATGTGTTATTAGCCACCAAGCCAAATTTGAATGATAAAAAAAGCCGGCAAGTACATAAAATAAGCGATCAAAATCTTAAAAAAATGAGCAGTAGTCTCTGCTCTCAAACGCTGGGGGCGTGTCCGCTGGCTGCGCTGAAACCACGCCCACTCGCAAGGATGCTCCTAGCAGCTTATTTGTTTTACAAAGCCATACATGTTCGAGCCTGGACTACCTACTATAATTATAACATAAGCACACAAGGCAACTTACACTCATTGGTGGGGACGCACTGCCGACGATGGCACCAGTTGTCGGTGCGACGGGAGGATGAAGGCCGAGGCGGGAGATAGTCGGTTCGGCCACATTCACCAGTAACAGCGGATTATCAGTCAATGAATCCCAGTTGTCTCCGACGAAAGTTTATAAAACTATCCCGTGTAAAATGATCACTACAGAGGCGGGTTTTGGCGGTGATCCTTAGCTCTCCATCAAGGTGGCTCTTCACAAAATTAATCCACCTCTTGTTGATATGATAGTTTTTCGGAAATTTAAATAAGGACACCGATCTGTTTTGTACGTGATCGCATCCAGGTAATACGCATTTCCGTGACGAAGGCATAGCTAGCTAGCAAACTGTAGGATGTAGTAGTAACTAACTAATAGTACTGACAGTAGGTGTGTTCGACATCGGCTGCGGCTGGATGCACCCGATCTGCGAGAGTAGCCGCGTGCAGGCGGGGAGGAGCTGCAAACGGAGACGTGAAGTCAGACACTTTCTGGTTCCCGTAGTGACCGCTCACGTGGTGTTTGCATACTTTACCACAGCTGCAGTGAAGTAAATGCAATATTTGCCTAATAATGCACAGATGTTTCAGAGACATTTTCATTCAATACTTTATGTACTGCTTCACACAGCGTCTGTTTGAACAAGAATAAAGTTCAACATAAGCAACTATCAATGAAGTGGAGTCTACGTTTTTTAAGCAGTTTTAATTTGATAAACATGACACAATATAGCATGACAACGACATGAAAAGAGAGTTCACTGTTATAATAAACTGATTTGAGAGCTTTAGAGGAACTAAAGGTGTTCGAAATAAACACGAAACATACGTGATCGTTGTCATGCGGTGAATCCGGCCAATCGTGGAACATCTGTGTCGTCATGAGCCCACGTGCAGCCCAGTGCAGCCGCTCTTGAGAAGCTGCGCTGGCTGAGTTCTCCGGCTACTCTCGAATTGCTCTCGCGGTACTTTGATGGCATACGTCACAGTCACGTGGCGTCGGCGCTGTATCAAGTCGGACAAAATTTCTAACCGGCATGCACTGCTTCAAGTCAGCCGCCGATCGGTCTGCGCAGAGCTGCATGAAGTCGAACAAGCCTAGTAACTCGCGATTGAGTTGCAAACTGATGCGAATGGGCTCCAGTGCGTCATCAAGTAGGGGCGTGTCGAAGAGATCAGGGGCTCCAGTGCGTCATCAAGTAGGGGCGTGTCCAGGAGCTCAGGGGCTCCAGTGCGTCATCGAGCCCCCGTTTTAGCCCCGCCCAAAAAATCCGGAACACAGCAACGGTGAAAAACTGTTTAACGGTCTAACTCCACAATTCAGTACTTCACAGTTCACAGTCTTTGTAATATGATTTAGCAATACATTTCTAACATTTATAATGTGTTTAGAATTTTTTTTTAGAATTGCCTTTACAGGGACTTTAATGTACACCACATAAATTATGATATTTTGTACTAATTTTATAGCTTTAAAGGATGCCATATAATTATGCGTGTTACTTTTCTGTCTTTCACAGGCGGATATTACACAGAAAAGTTGCTGAATCAAACTGGCTTCAGAGTCATGGTGCTCAATACAAACCTCTATTACGATCAGAACAAACTGACAGAAAACCTCAAAGACCCTGCAGACCAGTTCAGCTGGGCTGATAAAGTGCTTCAGGACGCTGCCAAAAATAATGAGAAGGTCACTATATATATATAGCGAGGGAGCTAAACCTTCAGTTTGGTCCTTTATCCACGTATTGTGTGATTCTGTGTTCTGTTTTACCCAGGTTTACATTATCGGCCATGTCCCTCCAGGGGTTTTTGAGAAGAAGCGAGATAAGGCCTGGTTCAGAAAGGAGTTTAATAAGCTCTACATCGATCTCATACAGAAGCACAGCGCTGTTATTCTGGGCCAGTTCTTCGGTCATCACCACACTGACAGCTTCCGCATGTTCTACAGCTCTAATGGTACTGCAAATTCTGCTGTATTTTCTGCATCTTTTTGGACAAATTGGCCATGAAATGCATTTCTCAAAGCATTTTTCTCCCCTTTATTATACATGCATCATTTTTTCATTTTTCTAGCCACACTAGGGACTAAATATATTATGTACAGTGTACAATGTGTTATGGGCAATGCCATCGAAGAACCATTTTTGGTTCTCCAAAGAAGCTTTCAGTGATCTCTTCTTAAAAGAACCATTTTTTATTCTTAGAGTGAATAACATTTCAATAATCTAAAGAACCTTTTGCGGAATGGAAAGTTTGCAAGGATGTTAAATGCTCTTTATGGAACCATCGACGTCGATAAAGAACCTTTTTAACTCTTTCCCCGCCAGCGTTTTTTTTTTTTTTTTTTGAAGTCATCAGCAATTTTGATCAATGTTTTTTTCTGTTTTGATTTATTTGCTGTTGAATGTTGATGATCGCGTTATTTTATGCATATGATTGCATATGAATGGAAGCTTGTTTCCGCTCCGACTAAAAAATAGAAAAAGTAATTACGACTTTTTATATCACAATTCTTTTTTTCTCTCAGAATTGCATGTTTATATCTCGCAATTCTGACTTTATAACAGGCATTTTGGGAGATATAAATTCAGAATTGCATGACAAAGTCGCAGTTGCGAGAAGAAATGTTGCGAGAAAAAAAGTCAGAATTGTGAGTTTATATCTGACTTTATAACACACAATTGTGACTTTATATCAGGCAATTCTGACTTTAAATCTCTTTATATCACCTGTGTTTGGTGGGGAAGCGTTTTCTAACAAATAACGAAAAATTTCGTTTGGCGTGGAAAGAGTTAAGAGAGTATATAAGTATTATGCCATGGCTACTTTCAATGAACTCCTGAGATAAACTGCTTAGGGGTGGGCGATATGATCAAAACATTTAACCCTGCCATTTATATGCAACACTTAACCATGTTAGTGACACACATAGCCAAATAGTAATAGACTTTTTTTTTTCACCAAAACTGAACATAATCTGGTCTCATAGTTCTCAATAATAACACCACATAACAAATTAATAACCCAAATAAACTATATAGAAAACCTCAGCTACCTGATAGTTACATTGTCATAAAAATAGGTATTTTAGCAATATATTAAAAGTTGTTTATATAGTTCATCCTACTTTACCAACATACATAAAGTATACTCATGTAAAGCAATATGTACTATATAGCAAATCTCAACTGTTTGAATGCTTGAACAATATTATCATCCAGCTCTTATCTGCTAAATGTGACAATAAGCCATGAAGATAAGATATTATAAACATTAACTCTTTCTGTAAAGCTGGTTTGAAACAATATGCACTATACAGATACAGGGGTTGGACAATGAAACTGTTAAACCTGGTTTCAGACCACAATCATTTATCAGGATGGTGTAGGGCCTCCTTTTGCAGCCAATACAGCATCGATTAATCTTGGGAATGACAGATACAAGTCCTTCCCAGTGGCCAGAGGGGTTTTGAGCCGTTCCTCTTCCAGAACAGTGTCAGGTCACTAAATGATGCTGGTGGAGGAAGACGTTTTCTGACTCACTCCTCAAAAAGTGGCTCAATAATATTCAGATCTGGTGACTGTGCGGGTTCACTTTCATGCTCATCAAACCACTCTGTCACCAGTCTTGCTGTGTGTATTGGTGCATTATCATGCTGATACACTCTTCAGGGTACAATGTTTGAACCATCAGGTGTACATGATCCTCCTGAACAGATAGTCCTTGGCAGTGATTGTATTGATCCATCAAGCTCAGTCAGGAACGCCATGATATTGCAGCTCAAACCATCACTGCTTCAACAGTCCTGGTGTTGAGCCTCTTTAGGCCGTCTCTAACTCCCACGGATGTGGGAAAGACAGTGAAGGTGGACTCATCAGAGAGCAATACATGTTCTCCCAAGATTTGCACTTTTGGCACCAATGAAACCGACATTTGGCACTGGCACAAGTGATCAAAACACTCACTGCTCTGATTAGGTGCTGAGACCTATACATCAATACAAAAATGCACAAAAGGTCTGCGCTCTGAAAATATTTTATTGCAATCAGGAGATAAAGATAACAAACATTTTGGCGCTTTGCCTTCATCAGTGTAACAATTTCACTTATTCTCAATGACTATATAGAAAGCACGCTATTAGTCCACAGACTCGAGTTTAAGTCCATCTGGATCAGTGTTGGGAACAATTACACATCAGGAAAAAATGCCATATATAAACATAATCTGCTTAAACAGTCAAATAAACAGTTCATAGACTCAGTTTAATTCCATCTGGGACAATCAGGCAAGAAATGCCGTTCATAACCAATGTGCCCATATAAAAGAAAGGGGAAAAAAAGATAGGAAACAAGAAAGATCATAATCTTCATTTAAACCTAAAGGGGACCACTGGACAAATGGTATTTTTAATTGCTTCATATTTTTAATGGAAACAGATATTGTGCAGTATTGATCATTATTTGCGCGAAAATATTTCCTCAGACCATGAGTTCTGCTATTATGAGCTAAGCAATCCTCGCTGTAGTTAAAACATTAAAACACAAGCCACAGGAAAAGTTTTCAACAGCATTGCATCCACTACAAATATTTCTATTTATTAGAATATACATTTTTTTTGTAACTTCTCGGTAATGATTTCATGTAGCCTGGTTAAAACCATACCATTCTCAGTAGTAACTGAGTTATGGTCTGGCAAAGCTTCATTAATAACTCATTTCCAAAGGGGCGTCACCAACAGACGTCGCTCAAATGCCTCTGGGCGCAATTGGAAAGACCTAAAACCAATCAGAGCGATCGTCATCGTGTAAAGCCCGCCTCAACGTTTCTGATTGGTGCCGCGATTTCGACGGATTAGAAATGGGCTTGAATGAGCTCTTTGCCAGACTACTTGCAGATCAAATCTAAATTTGCCGGAAGTTGTCTGGGTTTTCCCAGGCTAGATTTCATGTAATTTAAGCGCTTAACTCCATTAATGAGAATGGCATATTTAATCAGATGTAAAACATAGTTTAAATCATTATTTTATTTATTTAAACTGTTATTGTGAACATGCACTGTATTTATTATTAGGACTCATAATGAAGATTTAAAGTAGTTTTCCTTTATCTGCCGTCAGTAGATCACCATCGGTGTCGCAAAACTGATCTGTCTGCAAAATGTTCATACACAAAGCTCAGAGTTTGCGTAGAGGTGCGCAAACTTTCCCGTCAAGTTTGTTTTTAGAAATCACAAGGTACTTGTCGGAAGTGGAGTACGCCTCTTTCAGGGCCCGTTTTGTGCGACGCAACGGTTATAAATGAGGCCCCGGATGTGGGCCGGATCTGGGCCGACCCTATGTTGCTGTCTGGGTCTGCTCTACTGGTGTAATGTAAAATCACTGAGGATTGGTGCAAATATATATGCGTGAAACCTCCAACACTATATTGGCCAGTGTTTCAGTTTCATTGTCCAACCCCTGTAAAATTGACTTTAGGCTGCTTTACTAACTTTTCAATATCCTTTTACACAGGATCTCCAATAAGTGCGATGTTCCTGACACCAGGAGTTACGCCCTGGATAACAACTCTACCGGGTGTGACAGATGGCGGAAATAACCCTGGAATTCGCATCTTTGAGTATGACACCAAAACACTTGAGATCAAGGTAAGATGGAAAGAATCTGTATTTATATGACAAACCAAAATTTACACCTTCAACATTTCTCACATTATCACAGTTTATTCACTATAGTTTAGAAAATGGAGATAAAACATGACAAGAACTCAGAGTTATCAAATGAGTTGACACTGGTTTTGTCCATCCTTCTGTTAGACTGTCTCACACATGAAATATGTTGAATATCTGTCAGCTGTTAAATTTAACTACACAATTAGATGATACCAGTTTAGCTCAACCAATCACCAAGCAATGCTTCATTGTGTTCAGTCTGTGTGTAAAAAGAGCATTAGCAGTTAAAGAAAACACACTTCAGCAAAACATGGTCAGGTCAAAGTGTCTGAATAAATTTTTGGTCTTAAAGGAGAACTCGGCAACTCTAGCGAACTCTAGTCACTTCTTCGCTGATTTTCCCTTTTGTTGTCGCATGTTTTCCCCACGAGCTCCCCCTACAGCTGTGGGGGGGCGTATATTTCACAACACGGTCGTAAAAAACTCACTTGCGGCGGCCTCCTCCCCCTCTCTACCGCTGCTCATGTGCGTTTGTTTTGATTGGAGCAAGCCAACTGAATCGTGTCGAGCTTTGTCTACCGAGGTGGGTAATCTGGTAATACATCATACATGCGTGTGTGTTTATGTTGAATTGCCGTAAAGCGATTCGTGTTTCGCGCTCGCGCTCGTTCTCGTTCTCGTTCTCGCTTCTCACGAGACTTCCAATTTCTATTTTGCCGGGACGGTAGTCCCCAAGTTGCAAGGTTGGTTTTCCGCCTGGGAACGCTGGGGGGAGCGGGGAAAGTCACCAATATCACCAGAACAGGTTGTTTAACCATCCAAATGATTTCTAGACAGTTTTATTAAGTTAAAAAAGTTACCAAGTTCTCCTTTAAATTTGTATAAATGTCACTGGTAGTCACTGTATGAAGACTTTTTGGGTATAATATGTCACAGTTTACTTTATTTTGCTCTCCTCACTTACATACATGAACTATAGTGTCCTGCACACACTAGTAAAGAAATATCAAAAATGATATCAGGCGTCTGAATAATTTGTGGTTTGACTGTACATGGACATGTTTCCCTGAAGGTTAGCATCCACCAAGCCCAAGCTTAACCTCCAAATCAGCCAAATAAGAGAGTGTTGTAAAATACAGTCTACTTTTGCTAAACTGCGGGAAGTATTTGTTATTAAAAAGCGCATTAAGCCGCAAAAGAGACACTGTTCCCCAGGCGACTCTCTGTGCGCGCTTCGAGACGGGGCCGAACCCGGATAAGCAAAAGCTTTGGACTTTTTGGGTATAATATGTCACAGTTTACTTTATTTTGCTCTCCTCACTTACATAAATGAACTATAGTGTCCTGCACCCACTAGTAAAGAAATATCAAAAATAATATCTGGTGTCTGAATAATTTTTGGTGTGACTGTATATGACAAACTTTAAACATATTTACACTTCTTTTCCTGGTGTTTTGCGTTCCTAAAGGATATAGTCACCTACTATCTGAACTTGACGTACGCAAACATGGCGCATGCGCGCTGGGAGAAGGAGTACCGTCTGACGGAGGCGTTTCGAGTGCCGGACGCCTCTCCTGCCTCCATGCACCGCGTGATGGAGCGGATCACCAGCGACAAGTGTTCTCTGCAGAAGTACTTTGAGTTTAACTCGGTGGGTTACGACCTGACGGAGTGCCACGCGGACTGCCGCGTCGATCACGTGTGTGCGGTGAGAGAGGTCGACTTCGAGGCCTACGAGCGCTGTGTGCTGAAGGAGAGAGGATCATCGACAGGACCAGTGCTGTGGACTCTGATCCTGTCTCTGATGCTGAGTCTGCTGTGTTTGAACTGATCACAGCACAGCATCATTCTCATTACATTAGCCCTCCAGACTGGTGTGTGAATGACATGTTCTCACCAGTATTTAAAGTAGATGAATAACTTTACTGTTTATATACTTGGGGCCAGATTCACTAAACAGGGCAAGTTAGCATGAGAGCGCAATCACATTAAAGCACAGACGGGAGTGTAAAGTTCTGCTCTTGATTTACTGAAGACGAGCAAATGAAAGAACACAGACTCAGCCGGATCATTTCCATAATGACCAACACAATCCACCAAGATCAGCACACACTAGCGTCTGGTGTAAGACGTGCTTTTCTTGGGCGGTAAATAATGGTGCAAATACCAGTAAATCAGTAGATCACCTTGAATGATTAATTTAAATACTCTCCTCCCATAAATTTTGCTCTGAAAGGGAAACTCCTACAAATGCATGTGTAATAATTATCAGCCCCAAAATAACCCTGCCTTTTCAGCGCTCATTTTCACTGCGTGTCTTTAGTAAATCCTGACAGAAGTTTTTAACACCAAAAGAGGGTTTGCGCTGGAGCTGTTAGTAAATCTGGCCCCATATCTATTATGATTTGCTTATATTTATTGAACAGTCTAACCCCAAAATGAAAATGCTGGCATCCAGAAGGTATTCGTGAAAAATGTCTTTTTTGGACCCCAACAGAAATTTGGAGTGACATGAGAGTTAATAAATGACAGAATTTTCATTTTTGGGTGAACACTCCCTTTAAAGTCGGCATGAAACGGAAGTTGTAATAGTCTTTTCTTTGTAAATTTTTCTTAATAACCTGTCTGTGGTGAACACAATAGTAATACCACCAGTAATAACATATTGTGTTTTTTATAAAGCTTTTACTTGTCTTAAAAAAGGCAGTTGCTATCAAGTGTCTAAATGGGACTACAGAGGTTGACGTGTTGTGTGGTGTTGTCTTGATGGATAACCCGTGTAAGTATCATAAACTTGTAAACTTATTGATCACAGACCTTATAATTCAAAAGCCTATGGAAAAATCATTTTGGGTTTTTGTCGAGGGAACCAGTGTGATGTGAACTTAGGGGTTGGCTTATAAAAACACTTCATCAATGCAGAGCTCTATTGTGGCGTATATCTGAGTGAAACGCTTCTGGAAAAAGAACAAATGTGGGCGGGGCTTGATTTATCCATGTGGAATTGGTTGTGGTTTGCTATTGGCTGATCTCATGTGAGTGACAGGTTGCCCCTCCCTCATCATCAGAGAAGAGAAGAGATGTTGAATTGAATTTGGATTCTTTAAGTTGATGACATTGGGATAGACTGTAGCTCACACTGGCAGTAACTTATATAGCAACACTTTCTTTCACTGTTTTGAATGAGTTGTTTATGTCTATTTTTTTTTTAATTATTATTATGCATGGAAGATTTTTGGCAATGTTTGATTTTTTTTCTTCGCAATGAGACAAATGACAAATGCTTTCCAAAACATAATTTTAACTTTATTTTGGCATAAAATTACATGGATGGAAACAACTAGTCACTCCAGCGATATAAACGCTTTCGATGTGAACAGAACATTGGTATTAAAAAACATAAACTGCTTCTATCTGTTTAATGTCAATAAAAGCCAAAGAGAACGATCAGTTTTAGCAAACACTTTATATTCATTAACAGTCACAATCTTTTGTAGTAATTAATATTACAAAAAATGTGTGTCTCTATTTCATTGTCATAATTGATCATTATTCAGTCTTCTACATGGGTTTTATAAATGGCATGAGTGTGTATTTTCAACATATGAAGATTTACATGTTTGAGTCCATGTGGCAAAGCAACAATAACCTGACAAGATGCTCAAGATGAAATAAAAGCTCAGTCTTTGATGACAACTACACTCATATTTTTCAGTTCATGTCTGTTATCAGTGTGTGGTCCATATACTGTAAAAGATACTGATAATCCGTATTATGCTCATAAAAGTACACAGTAAATGCCAATGCATTCAAAGACAAATCTTCTGTGAAGCTGATAAAGCTCACTGGACTTTGATGTCACATTTATTGTGTGTGTGTGTGTGTTTGTGGTTGAATTAATGCAGGGCTTAACGAATTGAGAAAATGTGACAAGTGGGATCACATGACAAAAACTTGTTTGGTGGACACGTACGGCTTCATGGCATTCTCAAGGGCTTTTCCGAAGTCTTGAAGCCTGACTTCAGTGCAAGCCGGAGCTGACAGCTTCCCCGCACGGATAAGGACGCAGAGTTCATCCAGCATGTTTCGTAAGGCGTCTTCATCTATCACAAGAGGCCAATGGTGTTAACGAGTATTTTAGATTAAACTCTGTATAGGTCCTCACACAGCAACACAACTCAAGAAAGGCTTTTCTGGGCGAAACTCACCATGTTTGTTCCCTCTCTTCCATTGGGTAACCCAAAAACCTCTTATTTTCACATCTTTAAAGATCAGTGCACTCTAAGGAAAGAATAATGCTTATATAATTGCAGTGTACATCACATTCTATTATAGTGATATAAAGCCAGACATCAAGGTTCATCCAGTGCCGATGAGCGAATGCTGTCACACTCACCACTGGGACGGTGACTGGTTGTTTGGCCATCCCACCGTAGGTCACCATACTCCCTCCATTTCTGAGGAACACAGATAACACTGAATACACACTGCTTATCAAGGGTCCCGTTGTATAGTTAAACATTTATGTCCTATTATGCTTTTTTTACATTCAACTTAGAGCATGAAAAAGCTCTGCAAAGCTATAAAGCACAAAGTCCCTCCAGTGGGAGTTCTTCTCTATATCAGTGTCAGTGTTTCTGAACTCCTGAAACGCCTCCATTGTAGTCTTGAGTTTCTTCCAGAACGAACACGTCACAATATTTCTCATTTAAATAATTCATACGCAGAATAAAGGGGCGGGGCCTGGTTGAGTTAGTTAGTAGTGTGTTAAACTGGCGGTTATGGAAAGGGGCGGGACATTTCCCAAACACACTCGTAGCGCTCGACCAATCACAACACACTGCTCCAGCCGACCAATCAGAGCACAGTGTGCTTTTCAGAAGGAGGGGCTTCATAGAGACAGGAACTAAACAGAGCGTTACTGACAAACTGGGAAGAGAGGAGATTAAACAATGGAGAATATGAGGAAATACAGTACAATCTTATCTATTCATTGTTACACCTTTAGAAAGTATAATGCATTAAAACATACAACAAACAACCAATTTCAGATGTAACAAGGAATCTACACATATTATAATGCATTTTAGCTTTGATTACAATTATTCACGAAAATATATAATGCATTATAACATACATTATGAATACCTTTAAAATGCATTACACATAAAGGCTTCAAGTAAAATATTACTGTACAATCAGTAAATTAGTGTGATGAAGTTTTCATGTTTTTTCCTCCCGTTTTTCAGACAAGTTTTTGCTTCAAATCATGTTTGTAATGTAAAACACAATATTCAAGTATCCACCATTATACTGGTGAATATATGTCCTCTAGTATTTCTGCTGTACTTAAAGGAGAACTCCGGTCAATTTTAACATTGAGCTCATTTTATTGTACATTTGGAGTGCTGTCAATACAGAGAACAACGACAAAAATCAGTGTTGCCTACACCGAGTTATCCTCTTTTTAAAATTTGCACCCTGTTGACTTCAATGGGGCAAGTCTTAAACCTGCTTTTAGCATCTTAACATCCTTGATGTGTTATTACAAGTGCACAGAAAATGTGAGTGATTCCTTCAGAGTGAACACGAGTGAATCTGACTGCAGTAGATGTAAAAGATAGGGATAAAAATGATGTTTATTCAGCCAGCGCAAATACCTGTGTTTACATCCTGTTTTCGGTCGAAGTCCACAGTAATCGATTGTCGAGTTCTCCACTGTTGCTTAGTTATCTATGATCACGCGCGTGAACTTGACAATCGAATACTGTGGACTTCGACCTAAAAACAGGAAGAAAATACAGGTATTTGCGCTGGCTGAAATAACATCATTTTTATTCATATCTTTCACATCTACTGCAGTCAGATTCACCCGTGATCACTCTGAAGGAATCACTCACATGACCTGTGCACTTGTAATAACACATCAAGGATGTTAAGATGCTAAAAGCAGGTTTAAGACTTGCCCTATTGAAGTCAACAGGGTGCAAATTTTTAAAAGAGGATAACATGGTGTAGGCAACACTGATTTTTGTCGTTGTTCTCTGTATTGACAGCACTCCAAATTGACAAAAAAATGAGCTCAATGTTAAAATTGATCGGAGTTCTCCTTTAAGACAAAGCTGCTTGCATTAATGTTTTTTTTTAACAGTAACAGGGAGTGTTTCTATATTAAATGAATTAATCCTGATTATTTTTTTTAATTATTATTATTTGTTAAAACTATATGCTCCTCAATTAAAAAAATGATTTCATCTTGATTTCCCCACTGTCTTAGTTAAGTCCTGCATCCATTTAATTGCCCCTAATATTACAGCCATAGTGAGTTGTTCATTATCTATAGCTACTGTTCCTTCATCATTAAAATTGACTTCTTTCACTTCAATTCTTAAAATTTCTAGTGGGGATCCTAATGATCTAAATAATTATGAGCACATTTCCAATCTTCCGTTTATTTCAAAAATACTTGAAAGAACAATAGCAATTCAACCTAAAGTGCATTTGCAAAGTACTGACCTCTATGAGCAATTTCAATCATTAGTCATTCAGTATTTCTGGAAAGATTGGCTTGTATTGGAGTAGCTGACAATGTGCTGCTTTAGTTTTCATCCTATTTAAGTAACAAGAAACAGTTTGTCCAGGTTAAGATCAATCAGAGGCTGTCACAGTTACTCACGGTGTACCACAGGGGTCAGTGTTGGGTCCGCTTTTATTTACTATTTATTTTATACCCCTTGCTCACATTTTTTGCACTTATGACATCAATTTCCATTGTTACGCTGATGAAACAATAGTATAAATCTACAAAACCTAGTGCATCCCATCCCTCTTCAGTACTCACTAAATGTTTGCAGGATGTTAACATATGGATGAGTTAAATACCAACAAAACTGAAGCCGTTCTTGTTGGGTCTAGGTCCGTTTTATCAAAACCTCAATCCTTCACCCTGCTTATTGATAACTGTCCGCTTAATATTTCCAGCCAAGTGAAAAGTCTTATTGATAACTGTCCGGTTAATATTTCCAGCCAAGTGAAAAGTCTTATTGATAACTGTCCGGTTAATATTTCCAGCCAAGTGAAAAGTCTTATTGATAACTGTCCGCTTAATATTTCCAGCCAAGTGAAAAGTCTTATTGATAACTGTCCGCTTAATATTTCCACCCAAGTGAAAAGTCTTATTGATAACTGTCCGCTTAATATTTCCAGCCAAGTGAAAAGTCTTGGTGTTATATTTGATGGTTTGCTTTCTTTTGGTCCCCCATATTAATAATATTTCATGTACTGCATTTTTTAATTTACGTAACATTGCTAGACGTTTTGGTTACATCATGGATTGATTATTGTATTGTAGTCTTCCTGAAAACAACTCCATTGATTACAGTTAATTCAGAGCTCATCTGCTAGGGTTGATACCCACTCACGTACCTCGGATCATATAAGTTCAATTCTTTTCCAATAACATTGGCTTCTTGTTCATTATCGTATCCATTACAAAAGTTTGCTGCTCACCTACAAAGCTCTTCATAACTTGGCTCCTCTTTATCTCTCAGATCTTCTTCAATTGTATATTCCTTCACATCTATTCAGCAGATTTACTGACTGTTCCACATTTCAAGTTGAGTTTGTTCGGTGGTAGTAGGACTTTTAGCTGTGCTGGAATTCTTTAACATTGTACAATCGCCAGATGGACTCCATTTCCCTCTTTAAAGCTCAGACTAAAACTTATCTGTTTAGAACAGCTTTTAGTGACTTTATTGTCTGATTTGTTTGATTATATGTTTGATCTGTATGTCTGTGTTTCTGCATAGCTTTGAATTTTACTGACTTGATTATTAAGCTGTACGGTGTCCTTGAGTGCCTTAAAGGCGCCTATAAATAAAAGGTATTATTATTATTTTCAGTATGTCAAATTTAGACTTTTTAAGCACAATTAATATTATAATAATATAATATAATACAATATAATAATATGGGCCATCTACTTTTGCATGCTTTAGAATAATATATATATATATTAATCTCTATGGAGAAAATGAATGAGAAAAACACCTCTGCAACGAAGGCTGCTGCAGAAGTAGGTGGACACTTTTCATCAAAAAGATTTTGATGTATAGATAACTTACTGTAAAAGACGTAACAGCTCTGTGGCGCTCTTTCCTCCAACTCCATTCAGTGCCAGTTTAGGTCGAGGACACGACTGTTAGAAACAATCGCTGAACATGAGCATACATACAGAGTCGCTTTCAAGCTACACAATGTTTTTGCATGTGGCTTCTATAACACAGATTTCACATACGGACAAAGCAAATACGGCTGTAGCACTAGAATGATCCAGCTGACCTTGAGAAGCTCCTTGGTCTCCGGCCGCCTCAGCTTCTCCTCTGTAATGACGTGTGTGGCTCCCAGCGCTGTCAGTCGCTCAGAGAGATGCTGCACGTCAGGCCTAGAGCGGTGAACAAGCTGCTTTACACAATCAGCATTACAACAGCCTATTTTACTTCCATATATTTCCAAGTGAAAGAGGATAATCACAAAGAAACTGGTTTTTATTCCAGCAATTGGACTCATGTCTGCACTGAAGAGCAATGCTGAACAAATATGGGCTGATTAAGATTAGTTTAATCACTTAAGATCTGCATTTGCAAATCACTGTCTGTATTGAGTACTTTGCAAAACTTAATTGTAAGAAACTTATCAATAGTTTTGACATCCATGACATGACACTAAATTACACTGATAACAAAGAAACACGCATATTAATGTTTTTGTTGACCCTTTACTTGAAGCCTTTATGTATAACACATTATAAAGGCATTAATGCATTATATATTTTCATAGATAATTATAACCAAAGGTCAAATGTACTAAAATATTAGTAGATTCCTTGTTACATCTGACATTGGTTGTTTGTCATGTGTTTTAATGCAATGTACTTTATAATGGTCTATCAATTAATAGATAAGTATTATTATGTATTTTAACTCTGGTTAAAATTATTACATTACAAGGCATAATTAATGCATTTTAAATACTTTTATAATGCGTTGTCTTATTTTTTTGTTTGAATAAAATGTAAATCAGTAGTTTGATCTTATACATGACTCTATTTATATGTGTTTTATAAAGTGTGGGGATGATATAGCAATCATTAATGATGTGAATAGTTTTTTTAACTGGTTCGTTGAAACAAACAGTCCGAATTATTTCTCTAATCTAATCAAGCAGGAATAAATAACTTTTAAAAACATTACAGAAAACCAGGATTTTCGAAAGGCTACATTAACAAAAGCCTAAAACAACACCTAACCTAAAGAGCTATTTTTTGGCTATTGATTAACATCTACACAGACTCAGTTTTTACATATGAGAAAACATTACAGCCTCAGTGATGAGTTGAGGTTCATGGTTACCTGTCTCTGATGACATTGATGGTTTGAATACCCTTAGCAGCAGCGATCTGAATAACAGCCTGTCCAACACCACTGTTAGCTGCGTTCTGGATCACCGTGTCTCCTGAAATACACAGTTAGATTCGTTGCATGATGAACAGTTGAGCACTGGCTACTTGAGGTAAATGAAAAATGAAAGAACCTGGTTTGAGCTCCTCGAAGTCTGCGAGCATCCTAAAAGCTGTACAGGGGTTGACTCCTAAAGTGGCGGCAGACAGTACAGGAATGTCTTTCGGTAAACTCACTAGATCGCCAGCCTTTAAAACAGCAGCTGTTCTCCATGTACCTGTGCGGATCAGTGCAGGGCTGTCACATCCTAACATCTGCTGATGACAACACCAGCCTTGTGAATGCTCATGAAATGTTCACCTAAGCCAGCATCTCTTGGAATCACCCAGTCGCCAAGCTTGAGTGTTTTCACCTGCTCTCCCACCTCCATCACCTGACCCACACCCTCATTACCCCCCACGGCCGGGAGCTCAGGCAGGAGGGCATACGTACCTGTTCAAACACACTGGGTGAATATGCTAATATTTATACTCATGAACATTTTTTAAAGGAAATCTCACTCAAAAAGAAAGAAATATGCCATTTTCCCGATCAATTTTCACTATGCAATGCAAAAACGAATAACATTTTCTACACATCGAAATGTGGCAAATGTACATATCGCTATATGCATTTCTGAATGATTTTAATAGGCTACTTCAAAATCTTGCGAAAAGTCAAAGTTTTAGGTCTACGCATTTAGCAGGGCATAAACTAGGCATTACCTACGTGTGACTTGCTTGACATTAAAATTAGTTATTAAGCGCAATAAGCTGTGGAAAACAACTCAGTATGAGCGCACAGAAAGCTGTCTCTCAGACCGCATATTTTCCAGAGTTCAGTTCTCTTTCATTGCTTATTGCACTCGAATGGTCAAATACACACACAGTTATGTCAAAATGTCGGTCACGGCGAGTATTCATGTAAACACAGTCGGTTATCGGATGTGTGTCAATATGATCTGTGCGTTAGGTCTTAAAGTGACAGCAGCCTAATACAGTAAACCTGCTGCTGTCTGTCAAACAACAAGAGAAAATAACTCACTGCTCCTGACGGAATAACCTTTGTAGCTTTAATTTGAATCAGTGTAAATTTAATTCATGCAGTGTTTTAGTTTTACATTAGATTATACAGTTTCTGAACTGTTTCTATGCTATTGTTAAACAGATCAAATGTAGGCCTACCTAAAAAAAATAAAGCACTGTTTATTTCATTTGCATCTTTGTTTTATTGTATTTTGCCCTATTGTTTGTGATTCATCTCTTTATTCTTATTCTTGATAAAGAAAAAAATCTACATAACAAAAATAATAATCGTCCACCCCTAGTTTCAGGTGTTTTTGTTTACCTGGATGGATGTTCTTGAGTTTTCAGGTTGATATATCTATATATTACTATATATTATCAATATAAGTTGACAGTTGTTGGTATTGTTAAGTATTTAAATATAATTTAAATTCATTTTACATACTTAAAGCAATATTGTATCACATATCGACTATCACATTATTTTACAAGGTATCGCATATCTCAATGTTCTTCAATCATGCTGCCCAACTTAAACTTATACATTACGGTAGTGTTTGTCACTTAAATTAACTTAAAAAACACATTACTTTCCTCCAAAATCGCACAAAAAATAAATAAAAATAAAATGAGAACAATGGGAATTATAAAAAAAAAACATAAGTAAAACATTAGACAAATTACGGAAATTTGAATTTGAAGGAACATGTTGTGAAAATAATATTACAATGCAAAATGATCAAAACAGCCTTCGTTTTCCTCAAGCAAAATATAATTTTGATTTGCCCAAACATCCTGATTATGTCAATGACTTGTATTTGTCAACAGGAGTCAATGTATCTTTAAATGCATACATTTATGTATTTATAACACCTATAGGTAATGCATTATTTATCAAATTCAATAAAATCGTTTGCTCTTGCCTTGAAGCATATTTAAATCCGAGGGGTTGATGGGAGCCGCCAGCATCTTCACCAGGACACACTCAGGGCCCACATGCGGCAGCTCCAGTGACTCCAACCTGTCAATCATTCAGGACACGCAGTTAACTTTATACAACTGTCAAAGTGTTATTATCTATGGGTGTGACACGCTTACTGAACGACTTGTGAGGGCTCCCCGTGTTTTCTGTACAGAAGTGCAGTGCTGTATTGAACTGCAGACACAGAGAAGTTGTTTTTAGTGAGGAAAGCTCCATTTCTGATCGGTTCATTGCATGAAACAGGACCCGGAGCCCGGTAAACGTGATGTCGCCGGATTAAAAAAGATGCGACTCGTGATAGTTTCATTTTAAAGTTGTGATATGGCCAAAATCAAGATGTCATCGTCTTGAGGCGTTTAAATCAGCACACGAGAGCATCAGTCCGTGTTTACTATCAAGTAAGTGGCCATGTTGTTACCGTAAAGCCTGTAGTAAATGCGCCGTTCAATGAACAACACTCTCCGGGAATCCTACTATCCTGAAGGTCCTGCTAATAAATATTAATTAGCAATGGTCACGAGATCGCAGACGGCCTGGACTGTCCAATCATAACCCAAGCCTGTGTTTTAGTATCCTAAACTTCGTTTATTGGCCATCCTAGCCAGCGCCCATTTACCATTATGGCAAAGCATATGGCAAGCTGTTTTAGCATTTAACGACCCCTGGATTTGCTCTACTAGTCGCAATTTAGTTTTGACTAGTCAAAAATCCAATTCTATATCTATAAAGCAATTTTGACTCATCATAATAGGGTGGTGCAGGGATGACGCACTTTTGTAGGCTGATATGTCAGTATAAAATATCTATGACATCATTACATCTCAAAACTTTAGACATATCCCGAATTAAATTTCTTACCAGTCACATTTATTATTGCAGATATCTCTAATTATCATTTTTAATAGTCAAATTATAATTATGACTCGTCGAAATACAATTGTAACTAGGCTATGTAAAATAAATGTATGGATAGTAAAACCATAGTTTTATATGCAAATTTTGCCTGCCATAAAACTCCTTTTGGTTCATGTCCCATTACGTATTTGATATTCATGAGGTGATGCCAGAGTACAATTGAAAATTTACCATTGTGTCGGCAATATACGCGCACAAAGTTTTTTTTTTTCTAGTACTAGTTCAAGTCGCTGAAGGCTGATACAATTGAGGAAAGTCGGAAAAATGAAGCTGTCAATAAAAGTTATATGTCAAATATTTAAAGACATCACATTAACAAAAATATTTCTATCTAATTAAATTATGTAGGCTAAATACAAGACATAGACATTTCCATGACTTGATTATTCATTTTCATGACAGCTCGAGGGCTAGAAATTTGCAATCGTAATCAATAAATTTCAATTAATCAATTGCAATTGTTTTAATCAATAAAATTACAATTACAACAAGACGAGTAACAAACATTAAGAAAATAAATTTTGATTTCATAGCTAGTAAAGAGCTGTGCCATTGCTATGCAAATACTTGATGGAGCTAAAGCTCCCGCATGCTTTTTTGTTTGATAAGGTTAAAACAATCAACATAATAAGTGAATAAAATGTCAAATGTAAGTCATCAGTCTAGCTAAATAAATAAATAAATAAATAAATAAAATAAACATGTACACCATTGAGGGAAGAAGTCACAACCAGTATTTTTTCTCACATTCCACTAAATTTATTGGATGACAAAAACCATTGAAAACTTCACATTACATTCAAGAAGTGATTCCCAAGTTCAACAGGATAGTCAAAAACAGCATTAGCACATCTAAATGGTGCAAAACGTTGTACGATACCTTATTTTATTAAATACTATAAAAACAAGAACTGAAATATAATTGCATAAAGGAATGGATTAGATAACGTCAATGTTTCCAGTTTGGAGGAGGAGGAGGCAACCACAGCATTCTAGTTAGGATTTACATTCCCGTTTGATCCACAAATCACAGAAAGTTAATCATGATGGTATGGGACTATAATAAAATAATATCATTCTTATCACTTCGTGTGAAATCATGCTTGATACACTCCCTGAGTTCAGAGTCATGGTTCAACACAGCTAACGTAAAAGGCATTTATAGGTCAAATAGCGACTGAGGATAAAACATAAATCTGTCAGATGAGGCCGATTGCAGTGCCGTCTTTAGTACAGACAGAGAAATCACAATGCTCCACAAATGAAACCGCACAGAGCAAGAAATTAGTGCGATGAAAACAACCGTACGCAAATAAAGCTCATCAGTATCACATGATGGTTGAGGTATTTCGGAAATAATACTGAGAAGCTTGAGGTAGGAGCCGGAGTCTCTTTTACATTGTGGAGAAGATGCAGAACATGTTGCTATAAATAAATACTATAGGTAAAGGATAATAATTGGATTACATAAACAGTATGCATATATCTATATATTAAATATGCTTTAAAGTCTTTCAGCTCCTCCTGTAAAATGGGAGTAAAAGGCTGTTAAATACATTCCAAAACAATACAGGCAAGCTTGAGAACGGAGCCAGTGTCTTCAATGGGCAACATTTGTTCAGAAGAATAACTTATTTCTCTCTATCTCTCTCTCCAAGAAAACCCCTGAGGCCAATTGTCAAAGACAAATAACAAAATATATCGCTCGCAAACATACAGATCAGCAGCATTTAAGACCAGATAGCAAATATCAAGCCGAGATTTGACTGTGGACTGAAGCTTAGAGATAAAAGTGTGATTGATTATTTACTTTCATGTCTAATAGAGCGTGTTACTGTTTTGAAGATAACCACAGATCACTAGTGACAGATCTTGGACACATGTAAAAAGAGCCGCTGGTTTACGAGAGCCACGTCAGCGGTTTTAACATTCATTCGGTCCCTGGTGATCAGGACAGTCTATTGCAAAATTGGCAATTGCCAAAATCCCCAATTCAAACCCACCACCAAAACATTTTCATAAAAGCATCAAGAAATACCAGAAACATTCAAATCAGTCAATCATTTGTAAGAATAAGACGTTTGCACCAATCGCCAACTTCATGAGATATGAGGTAACCACTGCAGAAATACACCAAACACTGTACTGAAATTCCTGAGAGCAGCTCTGTTCCTGAGTGTTAGACCGCTAAAAAAAGTGACATTCTTTGCTTTTATAGACCTGAGGAAGTTCCAACAGCAGCATTATGCATTCGTTTTTTCCAGTATAGTGTGATATGATTGGTTTTCTCAGTTGGTGGGTGTTGGGGAATGACTGTGCTCCTCTTCCTCCACTCTGAGACCCGCAGATGTTCCCTGAGAGCCCTGTGGCGACTGCTGGGCTTTGGCGGGACAGTTGGCAACCATGTGCGCGACACTTTGGCAGAAATGGCATCTTTTGGGTTGGGGAGGCAATTTGCACTCTTTGGCATGATGGTCCAGACCGCCGCAATTGTAACACCTGTGGAAAAATCATAATCGCAAATGTATTAGTGATTAAAAACAATCCCCATAAGAATAATACTAATTAAAGGGTTAGTTTCCCCAAAAATGAAATTTCTGTCATTAATTACTCGCCCTCGTGTCGTTCCAAACCTGTAAGACCTTCGTTCATCTTCGGAACACAAATTAAGATATTTTTGATGAAATGCGAGAGCTTTCTGACAGCATTTTACTGACAGCAACATTATTTCAAATTTCAAGGCCCAGAAAGGTAGTAAAGACATTGTTAAAATAGTCCATGTGACTCCAGTGGTTCGACTATTTTAACGATGTCTTTACTACCTTTCTGGGCCTTGAAATTTGAAATAATGTTGCTGTCAATAAAATGCTGTCAGAAAGCTCTCGTATTTCATCAAAAACATCTTAATTTGTGTTCCAAAGATGAATGAAGGTCTTACGGGTTTGGAAATGAAATTTTTGGGTGAACTAACCCTTTGGGCCTTATCTTGCGCCCAGCGCAATTGACTTTGTACACCGACGCATGTTTCATTCCTATTTTTCACCCGCGCACAGCGGACTTTTCCCTCCACAGACGCACGTCGGTAAATTAGGGAATGAACTTGCGCTCCCGGAGGCGGTTCAGCGAAAAGAGGAGGCGTGTTCTGGCGCAAACGTTCCCTGATGCTATTTTGCAGTTTCAGAAAACAATTCCGCCACTGACCAGGAAAAACCTAGTCCGCGTTATTCAGATGTTATTTAGTTACGCCCAAACCACACCTATGAATAATGAAGCTACTTCAGACCAACCCATTTTAGATTTGCGTTGGGCGCAAGAGTCATTTATCCCGCCTGTATAATAGCAACAACGCCCGAGATCCGCCCACAAAGTTACTTGCGTTTCACGTTTAATACTTGCGTTTCAGATCGTTAAAGTCCGCGTGAACCGGAAGTTGCAAATGACTTTTCTCCAGTGAAACGGAATATTGAACAGAGGGCAGGGTTTTACTCTAGCGCTCCTCCTCTCCATCTCTCACTCATAGCAGACTAACGGTTTGAGGGGAGTGGTTATGCGTTTCCCAAACCAAGCCGTCAAACCTACGTCATCAGCCATTCCAGACCGGAAGTAACTTTTCAGACTTTGATTAAAGATTACGACGGCAAACAATTTTTTTCTGTGTATTAACTTGAACGGATTAATTTTTCACCACAAGACTAATAATATGCGCTAACAAAGTAAATAGGGTCAATTTTGATTTCAGTTGGACTTTAAAATAGGGCCCTTTAAGTGAAAGTGACTTACAGAATTACAAAACCCTAAAGGGACATGGTGGCGGGAAAAAAAAAATGGGATGGGAGGAAAAAGTAAAAATGCAAAACATTTGATTTCTTTGCGAGCGAACACAGAATTACTAGGGGAACACAAAACAACTGTGAGAGAACACAAAAGCATTGACGTAATTCTCATCACCATGTCCGTTACTTTAAGGGCTCCGTAACTTATTGAACAGTTTGGGGCATATACAATAGTTAGTGAGTGTGTTTACATGTACAACAAACTGCTGGTGACTATCAAAAAACAGGCCTTTCTAAAATTTTCATTTTCATGAGATATTGATTTTGTGTGTGTGTGTGGCTTTATGGGTAATATTCATATAGCATGATATAGTGAGAATCTGGAGCTCATATTTGAGGAGGAAAAAACACCTAAGTTTTATTCAGAGGCTCAAACTGAGCAAAACATACGTAATTTGGTGCCGTTGCTTATATTTATTTGGCCAAAAAAATTGTAATGTAAATCAATAGACAACTTGCATAAAATCATATAAATATCAGCTGTCCCTCTATATCTGACAATAATATGTCGTAGTAAGATAATATCTAAATGCTTCGTTTTAAATCAAAGATCTGTAGTTTTAAAATATAATGCAATACAATGCAATGATGATTGAGAGATGAACTAATAAACTTTCCTCAAAAGCCTGATGGATCATCTTCAGTGCATTTTAACATGATATAATAAATGATGTATGGATAATCAAGTAAGCCTACAGTATGTTGCTTCAGTCCAGTAAGTGTTCATCTTGACATTTTACTAACAATATATAAGTTATTCTTACTGTACGTTTACTTTATAAAAATCAGAAAAGATTTCACAGCAAAAAGACTGAAGACCTGACGTTTTTACAATTATCTTATAAAGTATGAACTATCAATCAGACAAATTAAGGTATTTTTAGAGGCTTTTGCGTATCAAATATGAGGGTTAAAGTTCGCTGAGCTGTGTGAGCACATATTCCAAATTTCCAATGAAAATAAAACGTGTCTCTTTTACTCTTATAAAGTGTATTGTGAAAGTGTTCAATTCATGGCCAGGCTGTCAGAGTTGACACAGGGAGCTCCCGGTGGCATATGGGTGGTTGGTTTGGGTCATTGATGTCCACTCAGCTGAGGTCATGTGGGCGACTGACCGCAGGGCACAGGGGGTTTACAGGCACTGACCCGAGGCCTTCATCAGCACAGTGTGGCACGGGCCGACAGCCGGCGCCGCGTGCAGAAGCCAATGACGGCCTTTGTTCGAGAAAAGCTGCAGCAGCAACCTATGAACTATGACCTTTTGCAGCCCTAACCCCCAAACACCCCACCCAGTCCCTAAACACATGCAGTTTCCATGGCGATGCTGACCCCTGACCCCTCTCGGGCACCTTCATCTGTTATCAATTAAATAAACTGCGGCGTCTTCTCTACATCCTGAGGTCGAAGCAGGAACTGAGTGTGTATGACATTCACACTTCATTCTGGCGAGTGAAAAACAAGTGTGATTAATTGTAATGAAAGTGCACTTGTAATCTTCAAATCTTGTAATAATTGTGTAATTGTAGTAATGCTTCAAACCTCTCTCTCTCTATATATATATTTATATATGGTAAATACAATTATTTTGATGTGTTGACTCACATACTAAAGCACATGTAAAGTACTTGATTATAATTTTATCTGTAGTGTGTTTAATATTAAATTTAAAGTTTATATATTTTAAATGTATTGAGCCGCCACATCCTCATTAAAAATATACTGTACATGTCATACAACTTTCAACAGAAATTACATTAAAGTATATTTTAGTTTACCATAAATGCTTGTCAGTAGTACATTCACTTTAACCATATTTTTAAAGACAATAGAAATAATTATGAAATTAAATATAAAGATGTACTTAAGTCCTACTAAAGAGGGTAAAAAAGCACTTAATTGCATTAAATATAAATATAAACTACAATATATTTTCACTTAATTTTAAATAACATGCAATAAATCCATTCAGTTCACACTTAAGTATATTTTTTTAAAGTATATTGTTTCTGCAATAAGCACTCTTTTAAAAGTATGCTCCTCCTTTCTTCACAAGGGCTGCTTCAGTAAAACAGAGGCTAGTCCACTGAGCTGATGAATAATCATGATGGACAGATGTTAGACCTTCTTAAAGGGGCAACGCGCTCCAGGGATGTATCGAACGCAAGACCGTTATAAAGATCAGTGCGAAGATACTGTCGACGCAGAGTCTTTCACAATAATCAGAATGGACTGACCGCTGGGCCAAATCATACATCTATAACATCCATCTGGAATAAATCCCTCGCTTTATGTATGCAAATGGATTGGCTAATAATTCTGAGGCGTAATTCTTTTGCAAATTAAATTGAAAACTGGGTGATCATCCTTGTAGCTAAAATTGAAAGTTGCTTTCAGTTGTAAGCATTTTTTTAACAACCTCAGGATTGGGGGATTTCCATCAGGTATAAATGCATCAGTGGCCAGGCGTTTTAACCAGTTATTGATCCGGGTCACATCGACGGCCCTAACCGAGGGCAGAGGTGGGGGAAGGGGGGAGATTACCGAAACACATTTTTTCTTTGAGAGATCAAAGAGAGGGACTTCAGGCTCTCCCTTATGAGCTGCTAAAACAAACACACACACACACTATAGCACTACTCACTGAAGTGAAGTGACAACAGGCAAACATTACCTAAAGGATCAGTTATTTCTACCTGTAATATAACATAGTGACAGTGTTTTTACATGTGCAACAAATACTGATAAATATAAAAAATCAGGTCATTGTAAAAAATGTTCCTTTGCTTTTTTCTATTTAAACAGTTTCATTAATTGCATGTGCTCATCTACAATGCTGGCAGGGTAGCAATAAAAGGATTCAGCGTCAAAGCCAAACCGGCTAGTGGAAAATATTTACGGCCCTGAAATGCCTTCCAAAAAGAAGCAGGGTTTGACAGTAAATGCAAGCCTTAAGGTGTGGTCACATATCTGAATTTTAGCAACATTTTGCAGTCAAACCGGTCCACTGTCAATATTGTAGTGATGTATGAAGCACAGCTCGCACACGAAAGGTCACTGCCAAACCAAGCTAATTTTGCCAAATTGAGTGATCAACTTGAACCCATTGCGAAATCTTTCACTCTAAAGGCACCGATATGGCCTTGTTTACACTGCAGGTCTTGATGCCCAATTCTGATTTGTTACCTTTATCCGATTTTTTGACCGTCCGTTTACACGTTCTTTCAACTGTGACCCATATCCGATTCATGTGTTTACACTTGCCATACTATCTGAAACATCGCGCATGCTTAAAGGGTTCAATTCCCTTGCACAGATGGGCGGACGCGAAATATGCTTGATGCTAGCTCTGCGATATAAGCAAAGTTCACCAAACATCACCATGATTATGAGGCGGAGGAGGACGAAACGTGCCATCATTGCAGCCTGTGCATATGCTTCAGTTATTGTGTGAGAGAGAGATCAGGACTGGCGGGAGCATATTGTGGCGGGCTTTAACGAGGAGCAGTGGGTCCGAAATTTTAGGATGAGCAAGCCAACCTTTGATATGTTGTGTCAACGTTTGTCCACATTCCTCTCCTACAACGACACAACGTTTCGTCGGGTCATCCGTCCCTTTGCAGACGCGCATCTGGGTTTCTCTCGTCATTAAACTGCGGAGACGTTGCCTAATGCCTCAGAAAATCCGATCTGCCTGTTTACATGACAGTCGCATTGGCACATATCAGATTTATTTCCACATATGAATGTGGCCTGAAACTGATCTCGAAATATCCGAATGCATGCGTTTTGTCATAGAACACATCCGATCTGTGTCACATATGAGGAAAAAATTGGAATTGGGTCTCATGTCACTGACAGTGTAAACGAGGCCTAAGTGAACAAACATGTGTGGTGTAATCTAAGCAAAATACGGCCAAAAAATTTTGTTTTGTGTTTGTTTCGGGAGTTATGAACAGCTTGCCAGAGCAAACTTTCCAGAAACGTTCATTGCTGGTAAACTCCATTGCACTACCATTGGTCCGTGGTGATGATGTAATAGATAGGTGTGGCTCTGAGGCTCCACCTTGTTTGATGTGAAAATCTTTTCCGATTTATTTCTTCAGTTCAGATACAAGTAAAAACATGACTACACTCAGGGCCAAAAATGAACACTTGCCAAGCGCCAAATGCAAGTAAAAATCAGTGTTGGCGAGTATGTTGAAACAGTGTCATTCGCCAGTTGGCCGGCAACATTTTTATAAATTCTAGCTATGCAATGTTGTGAGAACATGAATGTGAACAAACGTGAACGATGATCTGGACAGCTGACAGGCCAGTGCAGCGTCATCACAAAAGTTTAAGCCTTGCCAATTGAACTATTCAAGTGTAAGAAGACGCGAAGGGGAACTCAAATCGTTACACGATATGTGGGAAGTTTTCTGTGCGCAAACACCTCAGACTGCGCACAAATACTATTTTTAACTTTCTTAAATCTTCTTGCGCTTGAAAATGTCCTTATTGGCAAGTATCCTCGTAAACATAGTCAGTTATGTCTTAAGTGAATGTAAACAGTTGAGAAAGAAAATGCATATGAATCAGAATATTGAATCCTGCATGAGGTCTTAAAGTGACAGCGGCCTATATAATATATATGCCATCTGTGTCCTTAATATTTATCAAACAAAGACAGATTTTCACTCACTGCTCTTGACTGAATAACTTTAATAAGGATTAATCTATTTTTAATTTATACAGTGAAGAATATGCAGTGCTAGTTTACATTTGATTACTTTTTTTAAGTTTCTGTACCTGAACATTTTACATTTTCACTGGTATCTAAAATGCTGGTGTCATAACTGCCTGTTTTTGCAAAAACAGTGTAATGGTTGGTAAATTTTAGTTTTAGGCCCTGACTTCACCGGAGAGCCGCTTTAAAATAGAAACTGAATCTGTACTTCTAATTGAAAGAGACACTGACACTGTTTTTCATGTTTAGTACTGTAAAGCTGCTTGATTTGAAGCGATCTACAGTATAAAGTGCTATATAAATAAACGTGACATGTCTTGACTGCTGAATTGCAGATGTGGTGCAAACATATCCACATCACTATGATCAGATGCTTTCTGAACTGCTGTTTTTCACCGTTTTCTGCACCATTTAGGGGTAAGCAAGATACTAAGTATACCTTTTAAAATGGCTTTTCAATCACTTTCTTCTGAGACTCAAACCAGCCATCCAAATGCCACAAGACTTAAAATAAAGCTACTGGATTTTTGTTGATAAGAAAGACCCATGTTTCTCAGTAAAGCCCCTTTCACACAGAGATTCCGGAAAATACACGGATAATGTGTCCCGGGATCGTCTGATTTTGGTTCATTTACACTGCCAGTGTTTTTCCGGAATCTGTGAGTGCGTTCACACACATCCTGTAAAGACACGTGACGTCAGGATGTGTTGTAGAAAGGCCAGTCTAATCTTCCGCTACGGCTCTTTCCACTGTAGTCGTGCACTTGGTGGATTTTCTTACTCAGCGTCTTTAGTTTACTAATGATCTGCGCTTTCGATCTCGAGAAACCACGCTCGAGCATTGTTTTCCGGATTCGGTCGTACACTAACGCATCGCGCACCGCTCCACGAAGCTGGCGAACGATCTCAGCTTCAGCGCGGACAGTAAGGAGCTCCTGGTCTCGGCTTCATTCTAGTTTGCAGACATTTTTTCGTTCTTTCTTTGTTGATGACAAACACAAACTTTCTTCTAAGAGCAACAAAATACCCTTTACGGCATTGGTTACGCGTTCCGGGACTGATCCCGGCAATCTTACTAGGTCCATAACCCGGCATCGATCCCTGCATCAATCCCGGGACGTGTTTGCGTTCACACAGAAGGCACTCCAGCAATTTTACCGCAATTTCCCGGGATCAACGCGCTGTGTGAAAGGGGCTACACAAAGAGGAAAAGGCCCTTTTGCTCACAGCCCCAGCTGTACAAAGACTGTTTGAATGGTCATATTGTAGCTCTGAGACGACTCACCTGTCTCCTTTGGGTCGGCGCTTCAGGACGCTCTTGCCTTTGGGTCTCCTCTCACTGCCCACACAGTGAGCTCCTCCAGGACCCGTCACCCGCAGAGACTCGAGACCCTTGGAGGACTTCTTAAACGCGAACTCGACCGCCTCGCCCTCCTTCAGACTGCGGAAACCCTCCATGTGCAGTTTACTCTGAGAAAAGCAGCAAAACATTCTCAGCACTGCCACTACACCAAATCCACATTCATTTAGAAACTGAATTAATTACATGCAGAAGGCAAGAGATTGCTGTACGGTTGGAAATGCGAAATGTCTGGTTTCAGGACAGTATTTAAGCACAAAGACCCAGAGAGGACTGCATCCATGAGGTCACCGAGGAGGTCCGGACCTCGCTATTTTTCTAAGGTTTACATAATAAATGTTGTGAAATAATTGCCTAATATCGCATTAACACTACTTCAGTGCTGCAAGGATATTGCACAGCACCAAGATCACCAAGCACACCGCTCATCAATGCCAAAATATTGTAACTTTCTGGTCTGCTGTGATTTGGTATCAACACTAAGGTTTGCACTGGGAAGATTTGGGATTTGCATTATAGGACATTGATTCCTATAGTTTGGTCAATGAACTTTCAACGTCATTATCCTTGTCATCGTCGTCTTCATCGTTATCATCAATCAACAACAGATAAGACTTTCATTTCTATGTTGCTGGTTCTTGAGTGGTAAAACATGTAAGATCTTTTGTGTGTCTATGAAAGGGTTTTTGAACAATAAAAAGATGCAATGAATGAGAAGTATTTATTTATTGTTTTCTGCATATCACAGACTTGTTAAGGTTGGTAATAAACACATCCAGAGTACCTTAAACAACATATAGTTAGTGATTCCAACCCTGTTAAAACAGATTTATAACTAATTCTTTTGTGAGAAGGAAGCAGTTATAATATTTTAGATGACCAATCAAAGAAATGCAAATTCTAGCGCAACCCGACGCTTCAGTAAATGGTCATAAAGTGCGATAAAATGTATGTAGCTAAACTTAACATTTCACATTTGACAGCTGTTTTAGGATGGAGATGGCAAACTAAAAACCTTTTGTCTAATTTGCCATTTTGAATTGAAAAAAGGCCTTTATAATTTACGTGATTTATGTAATGTAATAAGTAGTAACTGGCAATGTGAGGGAACAAGAAACATGAACGAAGCCGTGTTCATCATATTGGGCATGAGATTAATAATGACGTATTCGTATTGTAAATACATTTTATAAACTTATTTACCTATAGTGTTCATAGCTTTCAGTAAATTAACTTGGCTAAGAAAATGATTCATAAAACATATAAATGTCAGTTTACTTTCTTCACTGACAAACAAAAATGAAAAGACTATCAGTCAGAGCTCAGCTTTATAAGGGAATGAGATTTGGCAAGTTAATAAGACAGAAGAGAGAAAAAGAAAGAGTAATGTAAATTAGGAGAGAGCATGTATTGACAAATAATCTACTGCCCACTGACGTGGTTTTAAAGCTATTTCTTTTATTTATTTGTCTTTCAAACGTCTTGAAATGCACATGTAGATCAGAAAAATCAACATTATTTTGGGGGAACCCCGAACCCCCCCAACTAGCCCAAATTTGGGACCGCAGTGATTTTAAAACGGCCCTGTGTGCATCTGTATGTGTGATGTGCATTCTTATGGGATATGAAAGAGAAAGCGACTGATTTATGTGTGAAAAGCCCATGCTTCACCATCCCCCGACCCAGGTTACAGCATTCCTGATACACACACACACACACACATCCCCCCACAGCACACACACGTCTCACTCACTGACTGCTGGGAAGGATGCTGAGGCAGGGGTCCACAAAAATTCTTCAAATGGTTGCTTGGCTTGAGGGCGAACATATTCACTGTTATGAATGAGCTCTTGGCAAAGTGTAAATGTAGAACATGAACTAATTATTTAAAGTCCCCCTGTGGTGAAAATCAAGCTTTTAATGTTGTTTATGTGTCTATGTGGTGTTTTTAATACGCTTTAAGACAAACCATGTGCAAATTCATAAGTCGACAGCATTGCTGAGTATTTTCTCCTTCAAACTGCAGTGAACCAAAGAGTCTCAAAAACACGCTTTGAAATCGCTGATGTTTCTGACGTCACAAACTACCTTGTAACCAATCAGATCAACGTGTGATCGTCAACCAGTGGATCTCTGAGCTGAGTGAGTGAGTGGAGGCGGGGCTTATTTGCATATTCATTGAACAGCGCATACTAAATGAGGCAAGGGTGTCGAGTTACATTCAAGCTATTTTTAAAACGTTAAAATATGTCATTTTGGTGATCAAAGATGAGTTTTTATAGGCCAAAACCTGGAAACGGCTTCGCATCTTAACACTTCCGCTTCCATCGTCCTGAAGTCAATGGGTTTTAGGTGAAATGCCTGAAATAAGGTCTGTGGTGAACACAAGCTCAAGATATGTTCACGCTTTATTCTATGACATTAAATACATCAGTAATACCCTCTTGTGATTATTTTTAATCTTTTACTTGTCTATCATGTCTAAATGGACTATGAGGCTGTCAGGGACATTAAATGTCATTGTGTAATAAGTTTATAGCCTTTATCCTTTAGCTTTTTACTTCTGTATTCAGGCTTCAAAATCCAAATAAATTTGCTCTTTTGCAAAGATTATCATGATGAACAAAAAATGTAAGAATAAAACTTTTGTTGGTCACAGAGCTTATTTTCTGCAATAATCCATAAGCAAATGGAAAAATACTATTGTTTTTTATAAGTTCCCATGTACTCAATCATTTTATTCCTTAAAAACTCATCTTTGATCACCAAAATTACATATTTAAAAGTTTTTTCCTTGAAAAAAAATTCTTCATGCCTTAAAATATCTTGAATGTAACTCGACACCCTTGCCTCATTTAGTATACGCGGTTCTATGAATATGCAGATGAGCCCCGCCTCCACTCACTCACTCAGCTCAGAGACCCACAAGTTGATCTGATTGGTTACAAGGTAGTTTGTGACGTCAGAAACATCAGCGATTTCAAAGCGTGTTTTTGAGACTGTCTTTGGTTCACTGCAGTTTTAAGGAGAAAATACTCAGCAATGGTGTCGACTTATGAATTTACACATGGTTTGTCTTAAAGTATATTAAAAACACCAGATAGACATATACACAACATTAAAAGCTGGATTTTCACCACAGGACTTTAAGGGAACCAGGGTGATGCAAGCTTATGAGTTGGCCTAAAAAAAAAAACGTCATCGCTACAGCGCACTATAGTTCAGCCATCATTTACTCACGCTCATTGGATGCCTTACTCTCTTTGATGGTAAATAAAAAATAATAATTCTAAAAGTGAATGGAAATTCACCCTTTCTATTTTTTTCAATACATGTTCTTATTCTTATTGTCAATTCAATGTTAAATCAAAGTCACAACTCAATCTTCAGAAGTGGCTTGAGAAGGTTTAGAATATATTGCAAGAGAAGTATGGACCACTTTTATGTTCTTTGAAGCTTGAAAGCCTATTGTCATCGCATTCAACAGAGCAAACAGCGCAGTCCTCAAACAATTCACCTTTTGTGTTCAGTGAAATAAAGAAAATCATACAACATGAGGTGGGTGAATGATGATGACTGAAATTTGAAGCCTTTTACAAGTCATATTCATAGATAACCTTGTAGTTTATTAGAAGTACAAGATATAATAAATCTACCGTCTGCACAGAATGGCATTGCATTCATGCATTAAAACAAATGCATTGCTGTTCTTCTTAAGTTGCCTTTAAAATTCTTCTGCCACCAACCAATGGCAGCAATGTTCTGTCTTACAGTAAATGCTTTACACAACTGCAGACCTTATCGTGTTGAGCAGAAGTAGAAGAACAGCTTCTAGTATCTCATGAAACATCTCCGGGTCATATTTTACAAAAAAAAATTATTTATTGCATATGACCAGTGAGGTTGTTCGCATTATTTTCATGACTGTGAAATGCTTCTCCCTCTTCCAAATGTCAATAGCAGTTATGCAAAAACAAAAACAGCAGCACATACATTCTCATTACTGTAATTCAGAAATTATTACATACGTTTGTAAAGTAATATTAGGTGTCCTGAAATGAATTCATACTCATTTTAATGAAATCATCTTAAAAGTCATTGTGTCAGGACAGGATGATTTTTATTATTGTATTACAGTAATGAGAGTGAGCTTTTTTATATTATACTAAGAAAGAATTTAACAACAAAATGCATACAATTTTTATTTTCAGCAGGAAAGATAAAAACATTCAAGCTTCAAATGAACATAATCGGTTTGTCTATTCCTGGTTAACAAAATAATTATTTTCCATGAAACCCCAAACAAATAAAAAGCATGGCCATCGAGCACAAGCATTATATCAGTAAGAGTTTATGCTTAGTTAACATTTAGCTGAGAATTAAGAAACCATCAAACAAAGTATTCTAGTTCTCTTGGATATTTTATAAAGGATTTTAAGAAATAAGGCAGATAATTCAGCACATTAAATGTCTCAAATACCGTCAGTGGATCATTTGGCCTCAGATGACTATAGTATTACAGGTCTTCTTAATGATGTGATGTAAACGGCCCCACGAGGATCTGTAGTAGTGCTTGGTTTGAGGAAACACTGTTGGTTACAACTATGTTGTGACAGATGCGGTGTTCCCTTTCAAGTACGTCCATTGTGTGTGGGTCAAAGTGACCGTTAACGTATTTCCCTAGACACGTGTGACCCCCCAACCCCCAATTTCCCTTCCTCCCACTGACATCTCACTGACACGCTTTAAAGCCCTTCCTACAGTAAAAACCCTAAGAAGAGAGCATGTCGACTGGATCTGTCCTGTATGGACATGGATGATCCATTAGGTGATGGACAAATCACAAGCAGGCAGGTTTTGACATAATAAGAAGCAAAACGCCACAGATACAGAAAGGATCTGTCACGCTCTTCTTCTTTTGTTTGCGCTCACAAAGACCAGCAGCGGAGTTAATGTTGTGTAGCTGAGGCCTAACGTGTGTGCAGCACGTGTGTGTGGATCATCAGTGAATCTGCCCACTGTCGCCTTTGGCTTGCTTAGTTAAGCTTTAAAAGACACCTAACATTTAGTGATATTATCGATTTAATGATATTATATTATATATTAATTATATAATTTAATTTGATGAAGTTTCATAATCATTAATTATGTTATTATTTTCCTGTTTATTACTGTGAAGATACTTTGAAACAATCTGATCTCTGGGATTTAACCATATAGGGCCTTTAAAATGAAGATGCCAAAAGAAATGTTTGTTAAAAAGCAAAATATACAAGAATATTAAGATATATTTTACAACTTCTTGAGTTACAGGCATGCAAACTAGGGGACTCGGTCAGCGTTGGCATATAATGCAACAAAGATTGCTAAAGTCAACATATTTTCACAACTAATAGACCTACCAATTTCTGTGTAATTATAATATAAAGATGCTGCCATCTTTCTAAAGTCCTTTACCCCCCATGTAATTTGCTACAAATCTCAGGTGAAAAGTGACATTTTTACCCCCTCTACAAAATAGTTGATTACTCAGTCAATATACATCCATTACATTTAATATTTTGACTTTCATCAATATTTATAATATCAAAAATATTAACAAAATCTCAAATTTGAGAAGTTTGATTGATTTGACATGTAAAAACCCTATATAAATAAAGGTGACTTGACCCGTTGGGTCAGTTCCTACTTTGTCTATGTTTAATGGACATTTCATGTTTTCAAATATTTCTAATGAGTTTATACTCTGTGAAACAAATGTCCATTTAACCTCAATTTTGCATGTGTATAATATCATTAAGTTGTATTCTGTAAATAAAGGTATTATATCAAACATCTGGCTCTTCCATCAGTTTTGGCCATTGAAAAGCCCAGTCAGCTCCTCGATAGATCTTCAGTTTGCTCACTGACAGGCATGTCCAGTACTACTCTTAATCTGCTGTTCGTGGGGATTGTGATATGCTAAATGTGCCGAATAATACTAAATGAAGTTGCACGTTCCTGGTCTGTGTGAAGTCACAGCAGCTCTCGGGACACAAATGGCCACCCAGTTGGTCACTCGTACAAAGGGGCTCCTAAATGTTTCTCCACATATCTGTGGCTAATGACTTTATGACAGGAAACAAGATTAAAGGGGTCATCCTTGAAAGTGCTCTTGCTGACAGGCCAGACTATTGTTTTAAGACATGACACTTACATGGGAAATGAGAGGTGAGAGAGAAATACTAACCATACCAGGGTGGATCAATGCAATAACTGCAGAAGTTCAGATACTTTGGGCAGTGAATCTGTTTGCCTGGTGTTTGGACAATCAGTAGTGATTGGATTTGCCATATAAGAGCAGACTAAGCCATTTTAGATTTCAGATGTTGGCTTTTCAAAGCATAAAAGGTAATACAACACCCATTGAAATATTTTTTAGGCCAAAGGCCAGAAAAGAAACGCATTTTACCACTTCCGCTTTTTGTTGAGGGAACCAGGGTGATGCGAACTTATGGGTTGGTCTATAACATTATTATTGGGACCTAAACATTATTATCTATTTGATCTAGCTGATTTAAAACTAAATAGCCTGCTGTGCATATGTTTCTCAGCACTTACCTGATGGACAAACACGTCAACTGGAGTTTCTAAAGGCACACCGTCTCGTCTGGTCATAGATAGGAATCCAAAACCCATCCGAACATTGAACCACTTGCATACACCCACACCATGGTAGGACTGAGGGTCTTCCTCGGCGGCCTGCCCCTCCTCCTCCTCGGTTTTCGTACACCCTCCTGCAAAAACATTTACATTTACCATCAGAGGGGAAATACATGCATGCGGACATGTGTGTGCATGTGAAATTTCACAATTTGAATATAACAGAAAGAGTATAAAACAATTGCCCCAAATGACCTAGAAACCATCAGTGGTTGTATTAAAAAAAAGAATGACAAATTATTTTAGGAGAGCTAAGATTAAGCCAGGATTAGGCCTTTGTTCAATTAGGGCATTTCAGTAGAAAAAAAACAAACATTACTGGTGTGCATTTGACACAAAACAATGGCAGTGACATATTTTAAGATTGCTTTCAGTTAAAACAGCTCAAACATCCATTTTACTCTGGGTCATTTTTGCATGTTTACGATTAAAGTGGAGTAAACTGTAGCATGAATAACAATGTAGTATTATTACTATATATATATATATATTCTCATATTTTTAATGATGTTTTATAAACAAAGTTCGGGAGGAGCACGTTCAAATAAGCAATCCAATCTACTCGTCATCAAACAATTACGTCTACCCTAATCAGCATGACAAGAAGTATATATATATCCACACTGTCAACTCACCTAATATTCCTTGACAGTTTTTCAGCATCCCTCCACCACCCCGACTCCTCACTCTTGGCTTAATCTTTACAGCTAGGAATACGGGGGGAGTACTCTGGGTTCGGGCCGAATACCGAGCCCGGAGCCCTCTCCTCGGACAGCACGCCAAATACGCATTTATTCTATCTAACTTATTTGTAAGTGTGAACTAGTGAATTTGACAAAATAATTTACATCAGAACATGCTGACGTTTTGTAGTGCAGAAAGCTGGAAATAATTAGTAGTATGGCAAGCCGTTTTGACTTTTCTTCATTCCCAGGATATGAATTATTGTTATCAACAATTCAATTCTTCATATCTGTAATTGTATTTTCACTAGTAAAATGTCACCATAGGCTGCCATTCAAATTAAATTGTTGATATCAAGAATTGATTTTCTACAAGTTGAAATTCCAATTTCACATATCAGAAATACAATATCTTACTAATATAAATCATAATTTTTGATATCAAGGTTAACAGTGCAAATGTCTATTCTTGATATCAATAACTGAATCGCAACTCATTTTTGTTTTCATTTTTGATATCAATAATTCGATTGTCATTAATCGAAATGTTAATTTCTGATATCATGAATGTGATTGTTACAACTAAGAAAGCCATTTTAAATATCTGAAATTACTCTCCTATTTATTGATATCAGAAATACATTTTCAGATATTAGAAATAACAAGTGTAACATGCTGAACATTGTTACATGCTGAACATAATATACATTCCAGATATAACGAATTAACATTTCAACTAGTGAAAATTGAGTTCTTGATATTATTTTTGTTTACAAGTAGGAAAACAACGTAATTGTTGATATATTATTGGTCTATAAAAAATCTATTACTTTAATAATGCCTTCTTGGTCTCACTGGCAACACATGCTGGCTCTTTAGATGTTTCTCTCCAAAGTGATGGAGACTTTCCAAATGTGCGCTAACATGGTGAAACCCGACGAAGAAACACTCTCGCCCTGTTCGCTACTTCACCTGGATAGTCCTCTTGTAAATCTGAACCCATGGTGAGCGGGACGAAATCCTTCCCTTCTGCGACCAGCACGGGCCTTAAACCTTCATCAAGTCTCATGTAAAACACACTCTCACAACTCAAGAAGAAACGGGAGCAAAACAAAGAGGAGCTCCACGATAACCTCACTTACACGAGTACACGAGGGAAACCACACGGAAACATGAAAGACAATGCAGGGACCCCCAGCCCCCCACGTCCCCTAAACAAGCAACACCTTAGTGTACCTTGATGAAGAGGGCCAGACCCTCGAAATTAAAATGCCATACCCTCTGCCATGGGCTCCACTCTGTGCCTGTTGAGTTCGGGATGTTTGCGTTAAATCTCGTTTCTCCAGGTGATCTCTCAGGATCGGTCACTGCTCTGTACTGATGCTTCTCATGCTCGACCCCCTCTCTCTCTCTCTCCCAGTTTCGGTCAAGTCCACGTGATTCCCAATCACTCTCCCCTCCAGGATGAATAACACATTCCTCAATGGATCCCCCCCCCCAAATTCCCCCCACCTCCCCCCAAATCCCCCCCACCTCAAGCCAAAACAGACCAATCACACAGAGAGAGTCCGGCCCCCAGCTCGTCCACACATAGGTGACCACAACAACCCAACATTACATGTTCGTTTGACACTTTGGAAAAAGCACGCATACATGCACGTTCTCAAGCCGATTATGCGTAATAAGCCGACAATACATATGGTCATGTAAACCCGTTTTCCTTTAATCGGATAAGGTTAAGCATAACCCGATCGGAAAGCTCGATTTTTGTGTTTTAGCCTACAACTATATCGCCCGGCATGTAAACACTATTTCTTGACCCAATTATTTCTCATCAAAATACTGCATGAGAGGATATGAGTCCGTATTTTAATAAGCTTATGTATGGGAGTTAGCCTACTATTGGTGTGCATGTAAACGCAATGTTGCACTGACAGGACCACATTTGCATAGTCTTTCTTTGGATATAGCAGGCTATAGGCTAATTTGTCAAAGCGATATATTTTTTAATAATTCTTAACAGTGTGTTTGTTTCATTTACTTTTTTTTTTATGTTTCTAAATGAAATGGTTTCAACATGTTCAAAAAGCCGTGCTGCAGTTCCTGATCATTTGGACCGTGGTTTTAAACATATGTAGAAGGATTGCATCGTCAAAGCATAAACCAAAACTTTAAGTAGGCCTAGCCTAATTTAAATGATCTTACGGCCAAAAAATGAAGAGTCAGGCTACAACTAATTTTAATGTCCAAATAACATTCAAAAGATTCTAGTTGAGGATTCATGTTCACTACTTTACAAATCATCGTGTTTACAAGAAATGCAGCCTACCTTTAACTTTTAAATCGTAGCCTATGCTATTCGTAAATATTCTCATTTGTTTATTAAACAATAGCATTGTGGAATAAAATCTGGGCAAATGATGAAATGTTGCATAAATTAAATGTAATTAATGCAACAATTGTGTATTGTTCCGTATGATGTTCGTGCACGCGCAGAACAAACAAAACATAGTTTATTGTCATCCACCGACCTTATTTATTCAATAGCCTATGATTCATTTCACACAGTATTATTGATCAGTATAATGATCACAATGAATTCGTGATCAGGATAAATAGGCTAATCGATCTTTTGAGTTTGATACATCTTTCGTTCTTTATGCGACATTATCACGGGTTTTATATTGGCGATTAAATGATGAAGATGGCGATGATGCACTGAAAAAAAAGTGGTAACCTAAAAATATAGCATCTGCATTAACTGGTTTAATTCAAACTAAAAATATATTTAACATCACCGAACCAACGTATAAACATTTAAACTATTTTTCGGGTTAAATCAGATTTTTAAGGAAGTCTTACAATTTCAGAGTAGACTAGTGTGATTATTATTACAAGAATAATCAAATAATATTATTATTACAATAATAATCAAACGAAACTAAAAATAAAATAGCGTAACTTGTGCTGCCATTGACTTCCTCCAAAGGTTAGCTTGTTAAGAAATTGCGCAAATGTATAGGATATATCCAGATGTTAGTCGTTCTTTCATCAGTCATAACCGTTATTAAGTCTCGTTTGCATATAGCTTTTTGCTAATTGAATAACCCTCGATCAGGTCTGTCATATAACGGGCATGTGAGCGTGTGTAGATCCAGCTCCAGCAACCAAATGAATTCCTTCTTTGATCAGAGATGCAGAGAACAGAAAGCACAGCTGTCCTCCCCCTCAAACAATCAATAATCAAACAAGAACGCCAATTGATCAATGCACTGTTGCTATGGTGATGCAACAAATAACCTATCAATAACCCCTAATTAAGTTGTGTTTTTCAAGCCAACTTACTGATCTACTATATAAACTACTTCTTCTTCTTCTGAGCCAAACTTTAGACTGTATCTCCTCCTAGAGCTTTAACTCTACAACCAGCAAACTCTGCTCAGCCCTTCAGAATGTTCTGAATAGTTCAGTTCTGATAGTGTGCTTTATCTTTTCTAACTGATCCAACTTACGGTTTTCCTAAAAATGACTGTCAAAACTCATAGACTCTAAAAACTCATAAGCTCATACACCCATAAACTCAAACTCTAAACTCATAATCTATCTATCTATCTATCTATCTATCTATCTATCTATCTATCTATCTATCTATCTATCTATCTATCTATCTATCTATCTATCTATCTATCTATCTATCTATCTATCTATCTATCTATCTATCTATCTATCTATCTATCTATCTATCTATCTATCTATCTATCTATCTATCTATCTATCGTATCTGGCTTAAACTACTAAACTAAAACTTAAACTATTTCAAATTGAAAACCTTTAAACTTCAAGCTTTTAAAACTATTTTCTGGCAAAGTTTTTTCAAGCCAACTTAAAGTTTGTCTTTGAACTTTATTCATCTAGTTCCAATTGCATTTGTGCACAATGATCATGTAATACTGTGCAAGTGTCATATCTCAAGGACTTGAGCAGAAACATGGCATTTCTGCTTTCAAGTCATGTGCGAAAACATATTTTTATTGTGAAGAAAATAAATGTTTATTGATATACAGGTTTCTATTTAGAGTCTGCAATTACCCCAAGTAAAAATTAACCAAACGCAAACTCTTCATAGCTTATTTTGATCCCCCTTTAAATAATCATCAGGGTTTTTTTTTTTTTTTTTTTTTTTTACAGAAATCTGAATTATGGCAAGTTTTCTACAGTCTCAAAGACACAAATTAGGTAAAGCTTTAGACATCTGAATAACACTTAAAGGGATAGTTCACACAAAAATCTAAATAATGTCATCATTTACACCCTCAAGTTTCAAATGAGTTTAGAAGATATTTTGAAGAATATGGATAACTTAATAGTATGGGGGGAAAATAGTAGCAGTTATTGTTAAAATACAGTTTTTCTCAGTCGCTTTGGTGCATTTCTCACATCACTATTTACATTTGCACAACAGTTAGTTCAACCTCCACAACATTTAGTCATTTGTGCACATCATAGTAGCAGTTCCCTTTCAGTCGCTCACGTTCGACGTAACGTCGACGTGACGACGTAATTGGGATCACTTCAGGGAGCCCTATCAACTTCGAGTGTCTACAGAACGAGCCAATGAACGTTGGCGTGCGTTAATCGCGTCACGCGCCCCGCCCCGCCGCGCGGGTATAAACAGGAAGCGGGCGCACGCACACATTGTCTTTCACTTCGGAGCCGAGTTTTCGTGAGACTTCTGTCTACAAAGAGATTCAGCCCTTGAAGACTTCAAAGAGATCTACTCTCTGCCTACAGTGTTGGTGTGACGGCGCGATCAGCGGTGGCCGCGAGCATTGCAGCTCACAAACTGCTGTTTTCACAGCACTATTGTTCTGTGTTTGTGTGTGTGTGTGTCGGTTCGGTGGGCGTTTCCTTGTGTGTTTATTCACACCGCGGCTACCCCTGGGTGCGTTTTCAACCTTTTTTATTTTTACTAAAAGAGCAACACAAGCGTGACCCTGCGTCTTTTTCAAGATGTCATTCCGCTTGTGCGTTTCTGGATGCCGTCGTTCCCTGGCGCCAGCTGATGGCCACAGCAGTTGCCTCTCGTGTTTGGGCATTCAACACGCTGAGGCAGCTTTTGTGGATAGTTCATGTTCCCATTGCGGGAATATGACTATCGCAGCGCTTAGATCGAGACTCGCTTACCTCAAGGGAGGTGCAGTCCCCTCGCCTATGCCCCGATCTAGTGTCTATTCTGCCCCGCAGAATAGACCTACTTCGGTGCATGACCAGGGTGATCTGAGGATTACCGTGAGGGCTTCCCCGTCGAGTCATCCTCCGCGGGCCCCTCACGCCTCACAAGCGCTGTCGCCATTGGGGCTCCTTAGTGAACGTCTTGGTCCTTCTCCGGAACGGCCAACCGTTTCCTTTGGGGCTCCGGCTGGTGACCAGATGTCGATCGCAGCATCGGAGGGGGAGCTGTCCTCTGGAAATGACGACTCGGCTGCGTTGCCCCCCTCGGGGTGTGTAGCGTTGTCCGAGCCGGATCCAGAATGGACTGCTATGCTTTCCCGGGCCGCCGAGAAGGTCGGGCTTGCGTGGAATCCTCCACCACGTCCCGAACCTTCTCGGTTGGACGATTGGTTTCTCGGGGCGGGCCGTGCTGGTTCTCAGTGCGCCGCCCCGGTACCTTTCTTTCCGGAAGTGCATGAGGAGCTTTCTAGGACGTGGAAGGCACCGTATAGTGCCCGAAGCCGTTCTAGTGGCTCCTCACCCCTCGCCACCCTCGACGGCGGGGCAGCTAAGGGGTATGTGGATATCCCCCCGGTGGAGCGGGCCGTCGCGATGCAGCTGTGTCCGGCGTCCGCTTCCTCTTGGCGGGGTAATCCACGCCTCCCGTCCAAGGCCTGTAAGTTTTCGTCCGGTCTAACGGCGAAGGCTTACAAGGCCTGTGGACAGGCTGCTTCCGCCCTCCATGCCATGGCGCTCTTGCAGGTCCACCAGGCCCAGGCGCTCATGGACATGAACGAGGGTGGTTCTGACCCAGAGCTCCTCCGGGAGCTCCGTGTGGCAACCGACCTCGCCCTCCGGGCGACGAAGGAAACCGCACGTTCTGTCGGTCAGGCGATGTCCACCTTGGTGGTCCAGGAGCGCCACCTTTGGCTCAACCTGGCGGATATGAGGGACACCGATAAATATCGGTTCCTGGATGCCCCTCTTTCCCAGGTTGGGTTGTTCGGCGACGCGTCGAGAGCTTTGCCCAACAGTTCTCGGCCGCACAGAAGCAGACGGAGGCCATCCGGCACATCCTGCCCCGGCGGACCGCTGCTGCTCCCACCCGTCCGCCGGCCGCAGACCCTCCGTCTACTCGTCGCCGAGGTCGGCCTTCTGCGGCGTCCTCCGCTCCCGCTAAGCCCCAGCAGCAGCAGCAACCATCCAGGCCTCAGCGCGGAGCAAGCCGTAGGAAGCCGACCCCGCCCGTCCAGGCCGCTGCCAAACCAGGAGGCAAGCGACGGTGCAAACGACCCTGAGACGGGCGGCCCGGAGGTGGATCAAGTTGCTCTTCAGGAGATGGCGAAGGCGCCACTCCTTCTCCCGGTGGAGGGCCGGGCGGAGAATCTTTTGTTTCCTTTTCTTTTTGTTCCGCCACTGACCCACGGGTCAGTGGTACCCACATTTTCAAAAAAAGAGCAATTTCTGAAACCTCTGGGCCCCAAGAGGGCGCGCTTGGCAGTCGACGACGCCGCCATGCCTTGTCACTCCCGAGCCCCTCTTTCATCGCCAGTGAGCAGCAGTGGCTGTGTTCCGGACGTGCTCTCGCCTCCTCACACTCACTCTGCCCTTCGACGGAAGCAGGTATGTGCTGCACCACACACTCAGACCCCACTTCGGGCCGCTGTGCCGTCCGAGTCGGGTCCCTGCATTCCGCCGCGCTGCCCCACCCCGGGTACGTCTGTGGTGCCGTTAGTCCCGCTTGCTCGGTCTCTGGGAGCCTGGTTAACGCTTCCCAGCCCGTCTCGCTGGCTCATCCGTACCATCAGACTCGGCTATGCGATTCAGTTCGCCCGGCGCCCCCCTGCTTTCAAGGGCATCCTGTTCACCCGTGTTTTGGCGGACAATGCCCCTGTGCTCAGGGCAGAGATCGCAGTCCTACTGGCGAAGGACGCGATCGAGCCGGTCCCTCCAGCCGATATGAAGACCGGCTTCTACAGCCCGTACTTCATTGTACCCAAGAAAGGTGGTGGGTTACGACCAATCTTGGACCTGCGCGTCCTGAACCGGTCCCTTCACAGGCTACCGTTCAAGATGCTTACGCAGAAACGCATTTTCAAATGCATCCGTCCCCAAGATTGGTTTGCAGCGATCGACCTGAAGGACGCGTACTTTCATGTCTCGATTCTCCCTCGACACAGACCGTTTCTCCGCTTTGCGTTCGAGGGACGGGCATATCAGTACAAGGTCTTACCCTTCGGGCTGGCCCTGTCGCCCCGCGTCTTCACGAAAGTCGCGGAGGCGGCCATTGCTCCCATGTGTGAGCGTGGTGTTCGCATCCTCAACTACCTCGACGACTGGCTTATTCTGGCCCAGTCGAGAGAGCAGTTGTGCGAACACAGGGACATGGTGCTCAGTCACCTCAGCCACCTAGGGCTTCGGGTCAACTGGGAAAAGAGCAAACTCACCCCCGGGCAGAGGATCTCTTTTCTTGGTATGGAGTTGGACTCGATCAACATGACAGCGCGCCTCACCGAGGCCCGTGTCCAGTCAGTGTTGAACTGCGTGAGCACGCTCAGACGCAGAACAGCGGCACCACTGAAACTGTTTCAGAGGCTCCTGGGGCATATGGCATCTGCAGCCGCGGTTACGCCGTTCGGATTGCTTCATATGAGGCCGCTCCAACACTGGCTCCACGATCGAGTCCCGAGATGGGCGTGGCAGAGCGGCTCGTGCCGGGTCCAAGTGACTCCGCACTGTCGCCAAACTCTCAGCTTGTGGTCGGACCCTTCCTTCCTGCGGGCAGGTGTTCCCCTGGAACAAGTGTCCAGGCACTCTGTGGTCTCCACGGATGCCTCTACCACCGGCTGGGGGGCCACGTACAACGGGCATGCAGCTTCAGGTCTGTGGACGGGGCCTCAACTGCATTGGCACATCAACTGCCTCGAGTTGTTAGCAGTACGTCTTGCACTGAGCCGTTTCAAAACGCTGCTACTAGGCAAGCACGTACTGGTCCGTACGGACAGCACTGCGACCGTTGCGTACATCAACCGCCAAGGTGGTCTACGTTCCCGCCGCATGTCACAACTCGCCCGCCATCTCCTCCTCTGGAGTCAGAAGCATCTGAGGTCGCTTCGTGCCATTTACATTCCGGGCCTGCTCAACCGTGCAGCCGACGAGCTCTCACGGCAGCAGGTGCTACCGGGAGAATGGCGACTCCATCCCCAGGTGGTCCAGCTGATTTTCAGGCGCTTCGGGACCGCTCAGGTAGATCTGTTTGCCGACCCGGACACGTCTCATTGCCAGTTGTTCTATTCTCTGACCGAGGGGACCCTCGGCACGGATGCTCTGGCACACAGCTGGCCCCGGGGCCTTCGCAAGTATGCGTTTCCCCCAGTGAGCCTTCTTGCACAGACCTTGTGCAAAGTCAGGGAGGACGAGGAGCAGGTCTTGTTAGTTGCGCCGTATTGGCCCAACCGGACCTGGTTCCCGGAACTAGTGCTCCTCGCGACAGCCCCTCCCTGGCCCATTCCTCTGAGAGAAGACCTGCTCTCTCAGAGACGGGGCACCTTATGGCACCCGCGTCCAGACCTCTGGAAACTCCATGTCTGGTCCCTGGACGGGACGCGGAGGTTCTAGGTGACCTACCCCCTGCGGTAGTTGACACCATCACTTCCGCTAGAGCCCCCTCTACGAGGCGCCTCTATGCGTTGAAGTGGAACCTGTTCGTTGACTGGTGCTCCTCTCACGAGGAGAACCCCCGATCTTGCTCGATCAGAGCCGTGCTTTCCTTCCTGCAAGAAGGGCTGGAGCGAAGGCTGTCTCCCTCCACCCTTAAAGTGTATGTTGCTGCTATTGCCGCACATCACGATGCTGTTGATGGTAAGTCTTTGGGAAAGCATGACCTGATCGTCAGGTTCCTGAGGGGAGCGAGGAGACTGAATCCTCCTCGCCCACTCTCTATACCCTCTTGGGACTTGTCTCTGGTCCTTTCGGCACTTCAGAGACCACCCTTTGAGCCTCTGCAATCAGCTGAGTTAAAAATTCTGTCCTGTAAGACAGTACTCCTGGTTGCATTGGCCTCTATCAAGAGGGTAGGGGACCTGCATGCATTTTCGGTCGACGAATCGTGCCTAGAATTCGGCCCGGATAACTCTCACGTCATCCTGAGACCCCGGCCCGGATACGTGCCCAAGGTTCCTACCACTCCCTTCCGGGACCAGGTAGTGAACCTGCAAGCGCTGCCTTCGGAGGAGGCAGACCCAGCCCTGGCTTTTCTCTGTCCCGTTCGCGCTCTGCGTCTGTACGTGGACAGAACGCAAAGCCTCAGGACCTCAGATCAGCTCTTCGTCTGTTACGGAGGCCAGCAGAAAGGGAAGGCTGTCTCCAAGCAGAGGATGGCCCACTGGATAGTGGATGCCATCGCCTTGGCTTACGAAGCCCAAGGCGTGCCCTGCCCGCCTGGGTTGAAAGCCCACTCCACTAGGAGTGTCGCTTCTTCCTGGGCGCTGGCTCACGGCGCCTCGCTGACAGACATCTGTAGAGCTGCGGGCTGGGCGACACCTAACACGTTCGCTAGGTTTTATAGCTTACGTGTTGAGCCGGTTTCTTCCTGTGTGCTCGCTTCTACTAGCCGGTAACACCGAAGTTCCCGCTCTAGTGTCGGCTTGCTGCGCCACTCCCTTCCTAGGAACGGATACGTGCGCTTTTTACTCCAGTCGAGTTCCCCATTGGCGAACCCTGTGAGTTCCTCCGCACCCCTTCGGCAGTCGGACGTTGCGGAGCGTCCGACGCCAGGCCTAGTGCTCGTATGCTTGTGTAACTTGTGCTAGGCTGGGTTCCATATGTGGTGATCCCTGCGGCGATCCCATATGTGTATTCTTCCACGACCAGTTCCCTGCGGTGAGCCCGTGTCTTCCCTTGGCAGAGTCTGCTCTGCCGTCACTGTCCGGTGTGTCTCCCCCTTCGGGTGGAGCCACCCCAGTGACATTCCATATGTCGCACTGCCCCTTCGGCCAGTCCATATGTGTATTCTCCACATGTTACCTCCCTTCGGGCAGGATGTGGCTCCGCAGCGTTCTTTCCCCTGGAGAGGTACGCTTTCCCAGTGTTATCCAAGAGTTCCGCTGTGTGGGGTATAATGGAACAGCAGTTGAACTCCCTCTACGCAGATCTTCCGCCCCAGCAGTTGGGGGTCTGAGAGTCTTGCGTAGGGCGCTGGATGTGGCAGCAACCGTGGCGTTTTCCATGGGATCCCAATTACGTCGTCACGTCGACGTTACGTCGAACGTGAGCGACTGAAAGGGAACGTCTCGGTTACTGATGTAACCCTCGTTCCCTGAAGGAGGGAACGGGAGACGTAACGTCCCGTCGCCACCGTTGCTGACCATCGCTGCATGGCCGTCACAAATCTCGGCTCCTCAGCGAAAAACAATGTGTGCGTGCGCCCGCTTCCTGTTTATACCCGCGCGGCGGGGCGGGGCGCGTGACGCGATTCACGCACGCCAACGTTCATTGGCTCGTTCTGTAGACACTCGAAGTTGATAGGGCTCCCTGAAGTGATCCCAATTACGTCGTCACGTCGACGTTACGTCTCCCGTTCCCTCCTTCAGGGAACGAGGGTTACATCAGTAACCGAGACGTTTCTCATTCCTTCCAACAAATTGCAAATGCTTTTGGACATGCATCAATTGCTTTCATACAACTCTCTGCTGTTTTATTACATTATCATTTGCTTATGTCATGTCAGTCAAAATGAACTATACTTGTGAATGCTGAATAGTCATTCCATATAAAACTAATAGTCCTCATTTCATTGCTTGAGTCATTACATACAAAAATGTTGAACTAGTTGTCAAAATCTGTCAAGCAAATTTTACACATTTTTTAAAATCTTTTTTTTTTTTTTTGAAAATGTCTCCTAAATTGAACAATTTCTCTCAGGTGAACCTCAGCTTTCACTGATGAGGAACGTCTGGATGTGTATGAATGATTACAGCACTATGTATGTTGTATGTTCAGTTCCAATATGTACTGCAATATTGTGTACAGTTGTGCACAGCTCTACCCAAAGGGAGTTTATGTTTGTTGTAAATAAGAGTGTATTTTTTTTTTTTTTGCACAATGCTGTGAACAAATTAGAATTGCAAAGAGCATATGCAGTAAAAATGTGAAACATACATATTCAGTGTCTTGTACTCAGTTACCTCACTAAATACAGTAATGTGTAACTTTACTGTATTTTTCAAATGGCTGTGCAAATAGTATATAGTGCTGTCTTGAGCATTTTCAGGTAGTGTCATCAAGATCGGACTTTTTTGCATTGGAAAACATTTACAGAGTAAACTGTCATAATGAAAACATGACAAAGCCATTTGACTATCTTGTTCATAGACAATGGTGTCAGGACTTTTCATCTTGATGACACTGACACTTTCGTTGACATGAATACTTGCTTTTGAGGAATGAGCTATCCATTTTGAGCAAGTGACACACTTTTGAAGGTTATCAACTAGGTTTTGCAGTTTCTACTAATTGTTTTGAGAACTGCATTAACTGTTGTGCAAATGTAAATAGTGATGTGAGAAATACACCAAAGGGGCTGAGAAAAACTGTAATATTCACATGCTTATTCAGTGCTAATCTATCAAAAACATCATTCAAACAAAACTAATTTAGAGAAGTATTTTTTGATAAATATATTTTGATAAATACACTTGTAGCTTTTATGTATAACACATTATAATGGTATTCATAATGTATGTTATGCATTAGATATTTTCGTAAGTAAATTAAAATGCATTATAATATTTGCAGATTCCTTGTTACTGACATTGGTTGTTTGTATTTTGTTTGTGTTTTAATGCATCATACTTTCTAAAGGTCTAACCATGAATAACAATGAACAGCAAATGATGCATTTCCACACAGGACGGTTGATTAAACTGGACATGATTAGAACATATCCAGGGTTTCTACAGGTTTTATGAAGGTCAATTTAAGACTTTTTTAAGTAAAAAAAATTTAATTAAAGGGCATATTGCAACTATGTAAAGTTAATGCAGGATTTAAAAATGTTTTACAAGACATAAGGGCACAAATTTAGTAGAAAACGTGACAGTTTCCTTGACCGTGTTGAAAAACCGTTTTTTTTCAACATTGCGTCATGGGAGGGAGTCGTTTGCCTAAGGCTGGTATTCAGTAGGAGCGGTCGTGATTCAGTGTGTTTTCGGCAGTGTTGCCAACTTAGCGCCTTTGTTGCTATATTTAGCGAGTATTCAGACCCCTAGCGACACATTTTCAAAAAAGCGACTAGCGACAAATCTAACAACCTTTTTCTGGTGTTATTGGAGACTTTTGGAGACTCTCTGACTTGAAAGCACATATTGTTCTTACTCTTCTCAACGAGCAGCGGGTGCTGCCGTGGACTTTCAAAAATACAGAAAGGAGTGGGAATCAAACCCCTGAATTCAAAGGCTGGTTACAGCTGTTAATTGGAGATAATACATGGGCATTCTGTCTGTATTGTAAGGCTGATTTCTACGCCAAACTTAGCGATGTAAAAAAACACAAGACAACTCAAAAACACACTCAAAAGGCGAAGCCTTATGATAGTTCCACCCAAAAATGCCATTTATGCTTAAAAAAATGTACTCTGCTAAAGATGCTGAGGCCACTATGGCATTAGCGATCGCTGAACACTGCTCCATGCTGGCGTGTGATCACATTGGAGAAGCATGTAGAGCTGCTTTCTCAGACTCCACTGCTGCTACCCATTTCAAAATGCACAGGACAAAGTGCACAGAGATGATTAATGGTGTTCTAGCACCATACTTTCTGAAAAAGTTGGTCGCAGACGTGGGTGACCAGCGTTTCAGCGTCCTCCTCGATGAGTCCACGTATGTAAGTGTTTCTAAATACCTGGGGGTTGTGATAAGACACTTTAGTGACACCAAGCAGACAATTGTCTCAACATTTCTGGGGCTTGTTGAAGTGGAGGGAGGAGATGCCAGATCTATAGCCCGTGCTGTTGTGGCTTTCCTCGAGAAGTGTGGTCTTAAAAAAGAGAAACTCCTGGAGATAGGGACCGACAATGCCTCTGTTATGATGGGGATTAACAATGGGATCCATAAAGTCCTGAAGAAAGAGCATGGCCTCAAAGATCTGGTTCTTATACACTGTGTTTGCCATTCTCTGCACCTTGCTGTAAGTCATGCTTCCAATGACACCATCCCCCGTAGTGTGGAGTACTTGGTACGAGGGACTTATAACTGGTTTTCAGTGTCTCCAAAGCGCAAGGAGGCCTATAAAAGGCCATATATGAGACCATCAACTGTGGGGAAAAGCCTTTACAGATACACATTGGCTCTCCATTGAACCTGCAGTTTTGGACCAGCGGGAGGAGCTTAGGCTGCATTTCTCAGTCACCAAGTCCAGTGAACACTGCTACATGGCTGAGGTTTTATATTCCATGTATAATGATCCTCAAAACATTTTGTATCTGACCTTTTTGAAGTCAGTGCTGGGTGAGGTACAGTTGGCCATCAAGGCTTTTGAGGGAAAGCAATTAGATCCTCTTAAGCTACTTGACAGCTTGGTTAGCCTGATAAAGTCTGTGAGCAGCAGAGCACTGAATCTACTGGCAAATGTTGATATACTCAAGGGCCACTAGATGGATACATCAGTCCCAAACCGTACCTTGGTTACCTTTTTGAGTCAAAGGCAGCTGAGCTCCACCTTGTGCCTGAGGATGAAAACAATGTCCGAAAGCGGCGTGTAGCCTTCACCATCTCTCTCACTGAGTTGAGGGTGAGACTGCCGGACAACATTGAAGCATTGCAGTACATGTCAGTTTTTAATGTGGAGGAAACTTTAAAGCACAATATGCATCCATCTTAGTAAATGGAGAGACAAAAAACACACTGGGTTTCTGGAGTGAGATTTGGAAGTTCAGAGATGCAGCTGATATCAACCCGTTTCAAGAACTTGCCACGGCTGCTGTGTCCATGTTGTCCTTACCACACTCGAATGCTAAAGTCGAGAGAGTGTTCAGCCAGATGAGTGTGGTAACAAGCAAGCTTAGAAATCGGATGTCATTGCAGACCCTTAACTCCATCCTGTACATTCGATATGGACTGAAGCTGTCTGGTGAGGCTTGCTATGAGCACCAGCTGCCTGATAATGTTTTGCAGCTTTTTGGCACATCAGCTGCTTACTCATTTAAGTCAGCTCCCTCAGTTGCTGAACCTGCTATAGAGAGCCTTGACCGAAATGACGATGACCCACTCTTTCTGTGAGCCAGCATAGCCTGTGTGTATGTGGAGGCGGGTCTGAAAAAAATACAATTAACCTGATTTAGTGCCAGACTAGTTACCATTTTCTCAGACTGCCATTGACAGGTTTTTTCTATTATCTCTTTTTGGTCCATTTAGACCAATCCTATGGTCCAACCTTATGGTCTTAAGGTGGACCATAAGGTTAAAAACCAAACCAAACTTAAAAAAAAAAAAACTTTAAAAAAAGTAACTCCGCCAGAGTGTCTCTTTTGGGTCACTTTTGCCGGTCCCAAGCCCGGATAAAGGAAGAGGGTTGGAATTGTGACGTTAAAAAAGAACAAGAATCGACAGAAGAACGTTCATTTGTGGTTCTAAACATATTCAGGGTGTATTTACTCATCTTTTGTCTCTCCAGCGACGTTATTCCTCTCTCCTACAGCGTCCATCACAATTACATGCACAATGCACATGGTCAATTATGCAAATGAGGCGATGACGTCATTGAGCGACTTCTAGGGACTTTTAGGACAGCCAATAGCTCCTTTCCTGGAGCTTGCAACACTAGTTTTCGGTGGTTATTGCATTTCAATTAAACACCGTCGTGTTAAATTATCGTGAATTGTGGCCTGTCAGGACATCAAGTAGCCTACACAGTTTCCGTATGCAGTCGAAACATTATTATTATAAATATAATATATTATGTTATATAATTCATTTTCAATCTGTACAAAACCACTTCAATGTTTGTGTTGACTGTTTCTACATATAAAGTTTTTATACAGTGTCTTACACAACTTTATAGTTGTGATTGTGATTATTTTTGTATTCTTTGTCACCAAAATGAGGCCATTCAAAGCCTTTATAAAGTCCCTCTTCCTCTGGAAACACTCTCCTAATGGCTGACATACACAACACATGCAGGTACGGGTCTAAATACTTGCTGTGCTATTGCCTGATACATGATAATAATCTTAATATTGTGATCTGAGCATAGTGTTATACATAGGCTATCGTCGGCTAACGTGTAGCCTAATCTATAAGCTAACACACACTGGTCTCTCACCAAGACACCTACCCTGTTCTCCTCATACAACTGTCACTGTGATCCATCGCGTTCCTATTGTTTACTTTGACTGCAGTCTCTCCTGTTATATAACTTCCGGTTTGGCGGTTTTCAAATGCAGAAGTAAAATTTTCTCACAAAACGACTCCAGAAGCTTAAATAGCGTTTTAGAAGTTTAGATTTAAATCTAGTTCCTACATTATGTTTCTATACATTGGCTCACTGCGTACTCTAAGCTGCAATATGCCGAGCACAATTGTGCCCATGTCTGACCCATATGGTTTATCAAAGTGGACCCCATATGTTTTTCCGATTCGTAACCCATATAGAGATTACCTATGTGGGTACCACCTTGGGCTCATGTTGGCAGCATGGTTTATCAAAGTGGAACCTATGTGTTTTTCCCATTCATACCCCATATAGAGATTACCTATGTGGGTACCACCTTGGGCTCATGTTGGCAGCCTATATGGGACAGATTGTGTTTGCCCATGTCTGACCCATATGGTTTATCAAAGTGGGCCCCAAAGTTTACCATTTACCATATGTTTTTCCCATTCATACCCCATATAGAGATTACCTATGTGGGTACCACCTTGGGCTCATGTTGGCAGCCTATATGGGACAGATTGTGTTTGCCCATGTCTGACCCATATGGTTTATCAAAGTGGACCCCATATGTTTTTCGGATTCGTAACCCATATAGAGATTAGCTATGTGGGTACCACCTTGGGCTCATGTTGAGAGCCTATATGGGACTGATTGTGTTTGCCCATGTCTGACACATATGGTTTGGCCAAGCGGGCCCCATATGTATTTCCCCATTCAGAGCCCATATAGAGATTACCTATGTGGGTACTACCTTGGGCCCATGTAGGCAGCCTATATGGGACTGATTGTGTTTGCCAATGTCTAACCCATTTGATAAACCCAAATGGGCCCCATTTGTGTTGCCCATTTTGAGCCCATGCACTCATTTCCCATTAGTGACCCAACTAGGACCCACATGGGGAGCCCACCTGTTTTTGCCCATGTGGGACCTACTTAGCTGACCCAAGTGGGCCCCAGATAAGATGCCCATTTTGGGACCATGCCCACTTGGTACCCACGTAGCCCAAGCATAAACCATGTGGGGCCCACATATACATGTTGGCTGGGAATATGTCAAATGTACGTTCTCTAAATGTAAATGTCTTGGTAGAAACGAGTTGTATTAGCAACACTTCAGAGTGTGAAAGTACCACTTCCAATAGATAACCATTACTTTTTAATTCATAAAAAATTAAATAAAAAAATAAGTAGTTCAAATGGCTCTCCTCTCAACCATATGGAAATCACTTGTGCTGATCACACTGCACAAAATGACCTTCCTCAATATTTTTGCCTCATTTTCCGGTGCAAATGTCTAAAGTTAAAGACTTCATATTTAAATTACATAAAATATGAAGTCTTGTTGAAGTATGAAATAAGTTTATAATTAAAAACAAATATAGAACAAGCCAACGGGCTCATTAATTCAAAGGCAACTTTTCATAACTATTTAAGCATAAACTCACGTAATTTTGTTACATTTTTTCAAAAACATTTAAGTAAATCAGATATTTGCATTTTATTTGCATATTATCTTAAAATATGTCAGTGTCATTGTTTTATATTAAGATGCACACTAATGTTTTATCTTTATCTTTTATCTATTTCTGGTAAGTCTTTAATTTTGTGTAAGGGTGAAATGAGACTCTTTAAGAGCCGAAACCGTGAGAATCAGTCGAGGTCTGTGTTAAGCAGAATTTCAGCGTCAGCTCTTTTTTTGTCATGGTGAAATGTGATGCCAAAAACACAGAAAACAGACTTCTGTGACTGACAGAACAAACACAGCTCAAACCTTCAGTCAGACACTACACACTTATTTATTGTCCAAGCTGATTTTCATAATGTTTCTATCTAGATTACTATTTTTTTTAATGGCATGCCTACTCTAATATTTGTGCAAGAAACCCAACCCTTAATAATCTTAGCTAATTATTGAACCTTATATAATTTTTAATTGGCTTTTGATTCTCCTTTGGTTCTTAGTTACTGACACCATATAAACCTATAGCATATCAAGGGTGATTATTAGTGATCTCAGAACTGTTTTAGTCATTGTTTTTGCATGTCACCTGAGACTTTATCCAGGTCCACATCCATTACCAGTGCAGACGTGACCGTTTTCATGAATAATCTCATTATATATATATATAATATATCTGAGCTGTTCAGCATGGGGCATGTAAGGCTCCTATAGTGCTGCTAATCCTTATTCTAATAAAAAAAGAAGAAGAGGAATAAAGATGAACTATAGACTCGATTTTTCAATACCATGCAGCACTATGAAAAGTTTTGTGCCATGCGAAAGAAATGTGCCATATGTGTTAGCCAGTGTGTTCATTTTAGTGATGGGAAAAACTGAATCAGTAGAACCAGGTGATCTGAAAAATGATTGAGCATTTTGAAAACAGCATTCTGGGGACATCTGCTGGCAAATGCGTGTAAAAGACTTCAAATTCAGCCACAAAATAGGCTACTACAGAAATTACTTGCATATATTTTCATTTAATCAACAATATAATAAATTGATGTAAAACCTTGAAGAATATATATGTGGGACCTTATAGGGTTAATAGTTTTTTTAACAAAGTTTGGTTACTTTATTTTAAGGTGTAATTATACATTTACGTGAGTAATATCAATTTACTAAATGTACTTACTATAGGCTTAGGATTAGGGTTTGGTTTAGGGTTAGTAGCATGTAATTATACATAATTTGTTGTAATTACTAGTAACATGTATAAAGGACACTCTACAAGAAAGTGTTTTTTTCTCAATTGTCAGTAAACACTTTATTTTACAGTCCTATTCCCCAGAATTTATACTAGTAATTGCAATGACTGTCTAATAACTAAGTACTAACCCTGAACCTACCTCTAAACCAACCTTAACCCATTACCTTATATTACCAGTACTTTCTTAGGTAAGAAGCACTTTAAGTACACGTAAATGCACGTACTGTACAATAAAGCGCAACTCAATTGTCTCTAATACAATATTATTTGTCAACCCTTTAAAAAGTATTTGTATGGTTTTATATCTTGTATTGTCTATGACAAAATAAGCCAGCATTACTGTGTTGTTATTCATGAACCACAACACCAGAATTATTTGAATGATTAACAATACCATTTGGTGGAGAAAACCTTGATGTGTGATATTATTTTCGAGAATCTTTCAAAGGCAAACATATTTTTATGTAGACCTATTATAGTTTCGGGGCTTGCTGAACAGAGCAAACCAGCTATAGAGATAACAAAGATTGATATGATTTATCAAATATATGATTTTTCCTATCAATAAACTATCAATTTATATTGTAATTAGCCTAAAGGCTATGATGAAAAAAGCTTTTCTGGAAATAAAATATTTTTAAATGCAATTGCATGCTCCCTCAAAACTTGTAACATCTGTGGCATTGTGCTGTGTGATAAAACGGCACATTTTAGAGTGGCCTTTTATTGTGGACAGCCTAAGGCACACCTGTGCAATAATCATGCTGTCTAATCAGCATCTTGATATGCCACACCTGTGAGGTGGATGGATTATCTCGGCAAAGGAGAAGTGCTCACTAACACAGATTTAGACAGATTTGTGAACAATATTTGAGTGAAATAGGCCTTTTGTGTGCATAGAAAAAGTCTTAGATCTTTGAGTTTAGCTCATGAAAAATGGGGGCAAAAATAAAAGTGTTGCGTTTATAATTTTGCTCAGTGTTTTTTTATTTGTATTTTCTTTTTTATTGTAGTTTGGAGGAGGACAGGTGACCAACTAGGTGATCATCATATAGCCTATATTTTATTCCTGGGTAATGAATCAAACTGCATGACTTTTCCCAAAAAAAAAAAAAAAAATATATATATATATATATATAGAGAGAGAGAGAGAGAGAGAGAGAGAGAGAGAGAGAGAGAGAGAGAGAGAGAGAGAGAGAGAGAGAGTATATGACCCAGTGGAAAGTTGAAAAATACAAGTAACAATATTTGGTGTGACCTCTAACATTGATTATTGATTATTAATAAAACTTTACTGAGTATTTGATGTATGAAATATTCCAGCTCCAGATCCAGGAGAGCTGCTTTCACCCAGACGGCTAGTCAGGTTTGGAGACTGCGATCAGAAACTGCTGCCAAACACAACCCAGGCATTGCCACGAGCAAACTGGATAGCTAACTGGATCCCTCTGCGTTTCTGTGTAAACGGGTCAGGCTCACAGGAAGAGGGAGTGATGGAGTGGCATCGAGCAAAGCCCAGAGGATGGATGTCTATCCAACTCATATAAGAGACCTGCCAAACTGCCAAACGGCCTCACAGAGGTCAGAATAGGCTTGTATTAGTGCCCAAAAGAGGCCGGATAAACCCGGCTGTAGATCTGCTGGTTCCAGTGGTACAATGCTGCATGGATAGAAAAACAAAACTAAGGTTGATCCTGAACTAGAACTAGATCCATCAGAATCCCCCATGCTACATGTTGAATATAAAAAAAAAAAAGATTAGATAAATGCCAGGAGCATAAATACTAATTAGAAAAGAATATATAACAGTAGACTATAGCCGTGTTTCCACCGAAATTTCCCTTGTGGTGATTTTGTGGCATTTGTTTTTCAAATGTCTTTATTTTCCTGATTTGAATGCTATATAAATAAGCTCTATTATTTTGTAATCTATATTGTTGCTTTCTTGCCATGTCCTTGTATGGGCAAGGAAACCCAGCATGTGGTTTCAGAGAGGATTGGAGAGTGTTTACATTGCTTCTGGCAGCTTTAAACTCTCTCTGGCTATGTTCAGACTGATTTTTTCAACTCAATCAAAGGCTTTAGCTTCGTGTAACTGTCAACTGGCACCGGCCTGATCTGTCTCTTTTCAGGCTTCAATAACTCAATGATAAATTGCTAGTTGAGATGCCATTTTCAATGTATTTCGCAGGGACATTTCTGGTGCAGATTTTGCATATTACCTCTTCCTAATCGGCTGGCTCTGGACCCTTGCTATGGGTAGGGCTGTCTCTGTCACTTATCCACCTTATTCCTACGCCCCATGATGCTTTGCGCGAAGTATGGGTGTAACTTCCGTTAAGCTGTAAACAATCAGTGAAATGCTCGCTCAATGAACGCAATAATATGTTTGTTTTTTAAACTAGGTACAATGAGATGACATTATTCTACTCACCCTTCAACCATCGGACATTAAATGGACATGTAAAAGTTTAAAGGATCAACAAAGTACTTTCAACAGACAATGAATAAACCCAAAAGCTTGATTCTTTCCACAGCAATAACGGATGGGTTAAATATCACTGTAGCGATATAGGCTATATCTGTATTATGTAACATACGTTGCCTTAATCAAGAATGTTCATTAATTTCAGCATTGCGTGATACTATTTCAAAGTGATATTGACAGAAAATACATTGTATTTACATGGAAAGAGACGTGAGGATTTGAGGCGAAAAATGAGAGATTCTTTGTGCATTCCAGTGAATTGGGATATAACGTAAATTAAACCTGGAGAACAAGCCACAAATGTGCAGTATATGTTGTCATTTTTTTCATACTATTAAAGCGGAATTCAAAGGGAAAAAAAGAGAAAAATCATGAGGAATGCAGTGACTGAAAAGAGTTTTTCTAAAAATAAATAAATAATGAAATTACCACCAGAGACCATAAGTCAAATACTGAGGCTGGACATCATGAAGAATGAACACTGGCTAAATAAAGTTAGGTGAGACAACTGGTGAAGTGGGACGGCTATTAACCAATCAGAATCAAGGACCGGAACTATCCATTTTTTTAAATTCTATAACTTATGATCTTCTCTCATCAAGTACAGACTTCCAAGTGCATTGAATTTGGATTGCAGCAGTGAGCACAACTCCTCTGTTATTGTGTAGGGCTTCTGGCATTTAGCAACTCGGTAGGCTACTTCGCTGGAAGCTATCTGGACACTGTTGGTTACCTAAGCGAGTCTGACCTTCGTATTCTTGTAATGTGTAAAGGTCTCTGTGTTAATCATATGCTTTATGTATATTACTGTGGTAGACACCTTGGTAAATACAGTTGTTTGCACAGCCTGGAGCGTTCAATTCGGTGCCCGCTATTGTTCTAGACAACCTTTGTTGATCAAACATGTTTTCAGAGGATTTCATTTGGTTCATCAAACTGTAATGGCAGTCTCCCATGTTTAAAGTCTCAGAGTTTGCTAACAGAGCTAACTCACAGATGAATGAACCCTAAGATCAGAAATAAAAAGTGTTGCAGAGCAGGCATAGGATTCCAACAAAATACAGTATTTACTGATCTAAAAGTGCAACAAAACAGAGGAAGCTAAGCTTCCAAAAACAGGGAAATCAACACACACACAAGGGTTAAAAGAACCCCACTAAACAATGCAGAATTTAGCTTGTAGTTTGAAACATAGGGTCAAGCCTGAACACTAAAGACGTTTCTCAATATGTGTTCTTGTGGACTTGTGAAACATCATCAGTCGCTGCCCAAGTCCTCAAAAGCACTGTTCCAATTTAAAGTTCACATCTAGCCAAGTCCAGTTCAAATCCCCGGATGTGTTCTTGATCCGCCCTTTTTATCGAGGATGCATCCAGAGGTGACTTGAGGTGTGGACTTGAGTCTGCCAGGTATCCCAGAATGCATCTTGCACCAACTGGTATGTGTCAATAGCGTAGGAGAAAACCTGTGTAATTCAAAAATACTATCATTATTGTGTCACAAAATGTAGTTTTAAGTTTTTCAGGTGAGAATGTAGTTGTTTAAAGCTCAAATCTGTGGTTTATTTATAAATCCTAGTTGAAAATTTGATCCGATCTGACGCTTTCAGAGTTGTGTATCCAGTTTCTCAGCGCTCATGTTCCCCGCCGAGAACAGCCTGACCCCAGCTAGTCCTTCTGACGTTTGCCGCTGGCTCATTTCTCTTGTGTATATCTAACTGTCATGGTTAGGTTCAGTTATGTTCATTCTTCGTTTTAGTTTGTCTCATCACATGTATTTTTGTGGTTGAATTCCCGCCTGTCTTCCATCTCCATGGTCACACATTGCCGGTTTGTTTAGTTCATCTCACTGATCTATATAATGACTGGATAGCTCATGACGTCATAAACAGTGAAGCCACCTCGCCGCCATATTGGTATTCCCTAGTGAGCTCATGCATTCTATTGAATCAATAGGAAATGTTATGATTCGACTGAGAAAACATTGCCTAACGAGACACCGTTTTTAAATCTAAAGTATCCCTGTACATTCTTACAATGCAAACACCCTAAGCATATTTGTTTAAATTTAGAAATTGTTCCTGCTTATTAAAAATTGCTTTGATACTGGGGAGAGGAGCTTGGAGAGTGTCTGTAGGCTAACAGCAGGTGTCAGTAATGAAGAAGTGTTTTATTTTGTGATTTGCCCTTTGAATGAAGAAGCAGCTTCCCAGCAAACACATGTACGTTGTGGCAACGTCTCTGTCACGTTGCATTTCTTCTATGGCAACGTCGCTGTCTACGTGCTCGCAACATTGTAACAACGTAGAATTGTAAGACGCGACAGGGCTGTAGCAACGTTGTTGCGCGACATTCAGCAACTGAGAGATGACGTTCTGACTATATTTTTATATGGTGTATTTTGTTAGATAATTATATACTTTTTATCGTTTATTGTTTATCTATATTATTATTTAATGGGGCTATCAACACCTGCAAGTGTAGCCTACACTTTGAAGAGTAAAATGACAGAAGGTTTCGTTAATTCAACTTTATTAAAACTGCATATAATCAAATTGCACTTCCAAAAGTCATACATACATACATACATACATTTGTGAAAAAAAAAGAAATAAATAAACGAATATACAAATTTATTTTAAGTATAATAAATAAAGTCTATTTCTAATCAGTAAATAATAAATAAAAGTATAAAAAAGCAAAGGCAGATCAGAACATTTAATGAACAAAACCGGGTCTGTATGGCGGACAGTAGCCGAAAGCCGGTGTCACCGGGGAAACATCCACAAATCCAGTGGAGCAAAGAAACGAATGAGACTAATAGCGAAAAAAAAATGAAAAATCAAACGAAAAACTAAACAGTGCGAGCGATGCTACATTAATCACATTAGAAATTAAAGTTGTAGGTTGTGTTTGATAGCTGAGGTAACTGTTAGGCTAAACGCAATACTCACGTATCCTTGCTCGATGATGAATGAGAACACAATGAGCCCAACAGGTGGTTGGAATTTAAAAGGCTGATTTTCGCGCTTCAGGGCAGTGACGAGTACATTATGTAGTCCAGTGGTTGTCCAGACACCCTAGGCACAACCTTAAGCAATGGCCCTGAACGATGGTTTAATGTCAACATTGTGACAACTTTGTAACAACCTTCCCACACAACGTAGTTATAGCAACCTTTTGGCCATGTTGTTAAAACGTTGTTAAAAGGTTGGCTATGCCAACGTTCTGTGTTTGCTGGGTTACCTCCTCGTTAAAATACACTTTTAAAAATATAATATTTAATTTTTAAGTGTCCAGTGTTCGTTATTCTCTTATGGGACTTCTGTGTAGCTTAAGATCAGTGGTAGCCTATAGGGTAAACGTACCTATTAAGCTCAAGTACCCATTAAGCACACTACCATCTTGGAGCTCAGATTATAAAAAGAAACAGCAATGTATTATCCTATTTGATGTATTAACCAATTGATGTGTTTGTTACTATATACCTCCTGTAATTTTAAACCAATCAGACCATTGCACACTGAGATATGTGTGTCCATGTGTTCACACTGTCTGGCGGCTATTTTCAAAGCTGTCTGAAAACTTTCACCAGAAGAGGAGCCCCTCAGATGTGCATTTTTTATATGTTTAAGCCTTTATTTTGAAGAAGTACATCTTCTTATTGCAAAATTAAGAGATTAATGTTTAGACTTTTGAATATTATAACCTGGAACCTGGATGTGGGAAATAATTACAGTTAGATCTAAAAGATAGTTTTAGCAACATAGCCCAGATGCTACGAACATAGCTAGCTTACTAGCTGTATAAGATTGTGTGCTACATTAATATATTACTTCACAGGAATTAATGGCTTGTACTTTTAAATCCATAATATTATAATTTTACATTTTATTGATAGTCTGTGGTTTTAAACTGCTGTAATTTTTAAAGAATTCATATTATTGTTAGGTGAGCTTAAAGGGTGCACTACTATGACAATCACACAGCTTCAGTGTGACATCAATTAGAAAAAGCATAATTTCATAGATATTGTCTATAATAGTTGTTCATATTAAAATTGGTATAAACTTAATACATTACCTAGATTATTAATTTAGCTAAATATTTTCCTTTAAATTTTAATTTAATATTTATTAATTAAAAAATGTTTTTGCTCCAATTAAGCACAGTGTGTGCTCCCTTTAAGCTCACCCACATTAAACGTCTATGTAAATACTTAATAATCAGAATTTAAATATTAACTGATGGTTGTCACTATGTTAATCTTCAAAAAAATGATTAATAAACTTATTTTCACAGTCTTAAGATGACAAAAGCTAGACGAAACTATAGTGTATGCCCAAAGATGAAAGAGGCATGTCATACAAAGAAGGAGCCATCAGAAACCTGTCGTATCTGTCCAAGAAGTTTGGAGTAGACAGGAAAGCTCTGACCCAGAGAGTTAAAGGGATACTCCACTTTTTTTGAAATAAGCTCATTTTACAACTCCCCCAGAGTTAAACAGTTGAGTTTTACCGTTTTCGAATCCATTCAGCCGATCTCCGGGTCTGGCGGTACCACTTTTAGCATAGCTTAGCAAATGAATTGAACCGGACAAGACCATTAGCATCTCTCTCAAAAAAATTACCAAAGAGTTTCGATATTTTTCCTATTTAAAACTTGACTCTTCTGTAGTTACATCGTGTACTAAGACGGACGGAAAATGAAAAGGTGCGATTTTGAGAGTATAGTTCCTAGCCATATCAGCCTAGAAAATTTAAACTTTACATTTTCTGTCGGTCTTATTACACGATGTAACTACAGAAGAGTCGAGTTTTAAATAGGAAAAATATCGAAACTCTTTGGTCATTTTTTTGAGAGAGATGCTAATGGTCTTGTCCGGTTCAATTCATTATGCTAAGCTATGCTAAAAGTGGTACCGCCAGACCCGGAGATCGGCTGAATGGATTCGAAAACGGTAAAACTCAACTGTTTAACTCTGGGGGAGTTGTAAAATGAGCCTATTTCCAAAAAAAGTGGAGTATCCCTTTAAGGAGCACATTGGTTTGTTTTGTTATTTGATTTTTCAATATGGGTTACATAGCTGAACGTGGACTAGTCTAGATGTTGCAATGAGTTTGAATGACACATCACTATGAATAGGATAGGCTACCTGATCAAATTGAATGCCTTGTTGCTTGATTTTAGTGTTCTGTTTTTTTGTGATTGACTCTGTACCTTCAAATAAAACTTTTTTCAATTATTCCTTAAAAAGGTTGTTTAAAATAAACAAGATTTTTTAATAAAACTTGTTGTGAGCTTATTGGGAACAGGGGTGTGCTTAAAGGGTACAAAATGTACCCATTAAGCACAGCCAGACTTTTTATATTTAATGATGTACATCTTAATTGAAATACTTTTGTCATTTAAAATAAAATGAAATATTATAGTGTGAGAGATTAATATTTTATTTTAAAATAACTTCTTGTACTAAAACCAATATCTTGTGCACTAAAAATGTCTCAATGTAGATTTTGGTGAGCTTAATAGGTACGTTTACCCTAGCTATTTAAAACGCCAAAACGTTAACTAAACCGGCAATTTCTTTGCAAAAGGAATAAAAAGCTGTAAGAACACTAGTCGGCCTTCACTGAAGAGCTATCTTCACAGGTAAGAAAAACAGTTTGATACTATTAATTAAATCGTGAATGCTAAAGACCTATATTTTTGTGAATTGGTGAATACCCAGCAAACACATTTACGTTGTGGCAACGTCTCTGTCACGTTGCATTTCTTCTATGGCAACGTCGCTGTCTACGTGCTCGCAACATTGTAACAACGTAGAATTGTAAGACGCGACAGGGCTGTAGCAACGTTGTTGCGCGACATTCAGCAACTGAGAGACGACGTTCTGACAATATTTTTATATGGTGTATTTTGTTAGATAATTATATACTTTTTATCGTTTATTGTTTATCTATATTATTATTTAATGGGGCACCTGCAAGTGTAGCCTACACTTTGAAGAGTAAAAATGACAGAAGGTTTCGTTAATTCAACTTTATTAAAACTGCATATAATCAAATTGCACTTCCAAAAGTCATACATACATACATTTGGGGGGAAAAAAGAAATAAATAAACGAATATACAAATTTATTTTAAGTATAATAAATAAAATTATTTCTAATCAGTATAAATAAAAGTATAAAAAAGCAAAGGCAGATCAGAACATTTAATGAACAAATCCGGGTCTGTATGGCGGACAGTAGCCGAAAGCCGGTGTCACCGGGGAAACATCCACAAATCCAGTGGAGCAAAGAAACGAATGAGACTAAATAGCGAAAAAAAAATGAAAAATCAAACGAAAAACTAAACAGTGCGAGCGATGCTACATTAATCACATTAGAAATTAAAGTTGTAGGTTGTGTTTGATAGCTGAGGTAACTGTTAGGCTAAACGCAATACTCACGTATCCTTGCTCGATGATGAATGAGAACACAATGAGCCCAACAGGTGGTTGGAATTTAAAAGGCTGATTTTCCCGCTTCAGGGCAGTGACGAGTACATTATGTAGTCCAGTGGTTGCCCAGACACCCTAGGCACAACCTTAAGCAATGGCCCTGAACGATGGTTTAATGTCAACATTGTGACAACGCTGTAACAACCTTCCCACACAACGTAGTTATAGCAACCTTTTGGCCATGTTGTTAAAACGTTGTTAAAAGGTTGGCTACGTTGTGCCAACGTTCTGTGTTTGCTGGGTATTCAGGTGAATATTGTTTCGTGGCCACGTTTTAATATATTGTGGCCACGTTGTAGTTCGTTAAATCAAAACGAGGGAGGGAATTAGTTCAATGTGTCCACGATTTATTTAAACAAGGGAACAATAAGTCGTCGTAACAACTAATTATTTAGATCAGTGGACAGGGCGCACATAAGAACGAGCAGAGAGAGAGAACGAGAGCCCCGGGCGCGCGCGCGCACTCGCACCGTCTTCAAACAAACAATACGAGCGCAGTATTGCTCTCTCTCCCTCGCGCATATCAAAATCAGTTGATACGATAGTAATAGGTAGGTCGGAAGACCGATTGTGTTTTATAGATCAGTAGCCTAGTTTGTTCAAATAAAGTGTTTGATTAGTTAGCAACCCAGCGGGCACCTTGACGTCAATTTGACATCAACAAATAGTCAAGATTTTGACCACCATGTATGACATGCATGAATATGCATATCTTCATTATATTTTGTAATTATTTCCTTGTGGTTATAAAGATGCCTAACAAAGGTATCAATCTGACATGTTTTTTCTGGTCCCTACATCTCAGGTCAATATCATTGACATTAAATCGATGTTGATTTGATGTCAGGAAACAAGATGTCAAATTGATGTGAAATTTATGTCAAAACAATGTCTGAAATGTCTGAAAAAAGTATATATATTACTCATTGTAAATCAATGTGACTCATTTTCAACATCTAAAAGACCTATAGCCTGAATGATCTTGAAGTAGACCTAGGTCTATGTATTTTGCATGTGTGTTTTTATTTATTTAAATCCTAGCATATTTACATTTAGTTCACGTTTAAAATGACAGCAGACACTATAACTGCATATACTATAAAAGGTAAATTTAATCTGATCTGAATCTTAAAGCTTGATATTGAATGATATCAAAATAGCATTAAAATGACATCAACATCATGGCATCCTGATGTCAAATAGATGCCCAGCAGGCACAGTATATAGACTATAACATCGGTCAGACATTGGATTTTGGTTGAAAATGAAGTCGGGTTGACGTCTAAATCCAATGTTTGTTTGACGTCAAGCTCCAGCGTTGGGCAGTCGTTCAATTTTAGTTGGAATAAACCAAACAAAAAGGTGAAATGCATGGCCGTACACTTATTACCAGCTTCACTTAATGCTAACCAGATTTACTTTATTTAATTTCCGGTTTAAAGAAATAATATTTTGTATTTTAAAGTCACCATGATGGTGGTTAGCGTTTGCTTTAGTTGTGCTCTTGACCCTTGACTTAAAGCACAACTGTTGTAGCTAAAAAAGCCATGAGAAAATGAGATCAGGAGATCTATGTTTTTGTTTGGTTTATACCAACCAAAATTCAACAAATGCCCAACGTTGGAGCTTGACGTCAAACAAACATTGGATTTAGACATCAACCCGACTTTTATTTTCAACCAAAATCCAACATCTGACCGACGCTGTAGTCTATATTCTGTGCCTGCTGGGATCAACATCATGACATCTTGACATCAAATAAATGTTGAATTGACATCAAATACCAACAAAGTATGACATCAAAATAACATCAAAATGACATCAGCAGAGGTCAAAATCTTGACATCAAATTGACATCGACACTTTGACGTCAATATTTCATTTTTGACCTATTTCGTGACGTAATTTTGACATCAATGTTTGATGTCACATTGATGTTAAATTGACATCAAATGCCCACTGGGAAGTCATATCACCCTGTAGCCCAAGACTGGTTGCCCACTGAAGCTAAGCAGGGTTTAGCCTGGTCAGTACCTGGATGGGAGACTCCAGGGAAAACCAGGTTGCTGCTGGAAGAGGTGTTAGTGAGGCCAATAGGGGGTGCTGTGGTCTGTGTGGGTCCTAATGCCCTAGTATAGTAACGGGGACACTATAGCCTACTATCAAAAAGCACCGTCCTTCGGATGAGACGTTAAACCGAGGTCCTGACTCTCTGGTCATTAAAAATCCCAGGATCTTTTCTTGGAACCTGTGAAAGCACACCACAAATGGACATGGTTTACGGCCATCAGCTGGCTTTTGACCGGGTGATCGATGAGCTCTCTCAAATGTTGGTGGCTTGTTGAAGACCTCCATGCCCGTCATCTCTAGCAGCATCTCGGCAATGAACGTAACAGGATCTTGACCGTTTTCGCTTCCTTCCGGAACGTTCACAATCCTCAGGTTAGCCCTTCGCGATCTATTCTCCAAATCTTCAATGCGGTCAAGGAGAGATGTGTTCTGCGCTTGCAAAGTTTTTATTGTATTTTCGGCCACTGGCAGCTTTTCTAAATTCTCCCCAACCAGGGATTCTGTCGCGGCCAAACGGCTTTGAAAGCCCTCCACAGTCTCTCTCAGTGCATTTACAGAGTTTTGTAAAGGACCGATAGATTCCCGAATCAAGTCAGAAATGTCTTCCCTGATACTAATGCACCGTTTAGTTAATTCAGAAATCAACTGGTCCATGGAGACAGATTCAAAAGTTTCTGTCATGGCCTATTTTTCGAGATTGGAGGTAGCGGCAATGGCTGCCAACTTACCGGCAATGCTATCTGTAGCTCTCGTGGTCGGTGGGGCTGAGGGGTGCGGTTGCTTCTGCTTAGTGTGACTCATAATTCACCAAGCTATGTTCTAAACGCGTATATCAACAATGACTGACGCTATATGGCGTGTAACAAGTTTAGTTTGAAAATGTAGGTCGGGAGCCCTTCTTCCTTCGACCTCACGCCTTCATGGCTATACCGGAAGCCCAAGGTGTTTAATTATCACCTTGTTATCTGCACTATTTAAGTTCGGTCTCATTTATGCATGGTTGTGTTTGCCTTGCCTGTCTTTACCTTGTGGAATAGTATTATTAACCTACATTGGAACCTTTCGTCTTCGTGCCTCCATCTGCAGAGCAACCGTTACACAAACGGGCGATCTTTAGTCTCATGAATCCATAATCTGTTCCCTGGCAAATCGTTTTGGCTGAGGGCAAAGTGAAGTTTCATAACTTTATATATTTAGGCTATTTAACTTTACCGTTGTAGGCTACTAGAGCGCTGACTTTAAACGTTTGGCTGAATTGTTTGCTTGTCTTTATTTCTTATTGTATAGCTTCTTATACCTTTTACTTATACTTTTATAATGGCTATTATTGATCATTAAAACTGACATTTAACAAAAAGAGATGGCACTGTTTTGTCATATTTCATCTTATTACAGTGAAGATTGTCAGAGTACATGTGCACATATTGCTTGAACCACATATTAGTATGTTTAATATTTTTAAAATATAAACGAGAAGTGGCAGGGTTGTGTTTTATATTTCGTTTAGTTATACATATACATGCGGCAGTGAAGATAATCAATGTACGCTTTGCCTAAACCACATTTGTGTGGCTATTAATATGTTTAAGATTTTTAAAATGAAAACGAAAAGAGGCAGAGTGGTGTTTTATTACATATTTAGTTTTATTGACTGTCTATTGGTGTTGACAAAACTCAACCAGAAACAGGTTTGCAACATAATTGGTAACCATGGCAACAATGAAGAGCATAAACATGGGTAACAAAGGAAACAGGAGCAGAACGCAGTTAAACAAAGCGATACAAACTAAAAGTTCATTAAACAGAACAAACCTGACACCGGACTAATATGGTCATATTTCCTGATGCTAATAAGAACTCAAACTGCTGCATGTTGGACCAGCTGGAGTTTGTTTATTCCGCCTGCAGCGCATCCACCTGGTAAAGCGTTACAATAATCTAGCCTTGAGGTCATGAACGCATGAATAAACTTTTCTGCATTTGACAGAGCATATGTCGTAAATTAGATGTATATGCAATCAATCTTGATAGTATCTGCAGTATCAATCTTGTAAGTAAAGAAACTCATAAAGTCAGTTATGAAAACTAAAAGTGCCTGCTAAGTGAGTAGTATATGGAATGGTGAGAAGTATATATCTTAAGGTAAGATCATAGTTTGAAGGGCGCTCACACACACACACACACACACACACACACACACACACACACAGCACGCAGAGCTTGAGAAGAGAGTCTGAAGATGGTCAGTTGGGCAGTAATGGAGAGGAACCTGTGCTGACGAGAGCAGCACCTGTTCACAGCAGGAGGTCAGGATGCACAAGACTTGGCAACTGAGCGTATAATAACCACAGAACAAGAGCAGATATTCCACATCAGCAGCACACTCTCACTGAGTGTGATTCACCAAAAGAAAAAGATAGAATCCTGTTTTTATAATCATGCTTTTATGGAGACTTAATACTGATTTAGCTATTTGTGTCAGAACTGTGCATTTAAATTTCTTTGAAAATGACTACATTACATAATTGAGGTGGCAAACTGGATGAGGAATTGTATTCTAAACTTATTAGGAATTAGAATGAGAACAGAATAAAATGTGTGCAAAAAAGTTCAAATTCATTCATGTATGGTTTAATAATTTTATTTTCCGTAGATGGCACAAAACCTAATCTCAACACATTTGATATGCTCTTCTTAATTTTGTTATTTCATCTGAATATCAACATTTGTGAGACTTGAGGTTTATTTTTTAGGCATTTATTGACTTTTTACAGAGTAACCTAATATTGTAATGCATGACTTTTAAAAGTAACTTTCCCCTACACTGATTTTAAATGATTATCCGTGCACATCATAATTTATTTGTTTAAATTCGTGTCCCCTTGTAATCTTTAACCATCTCGCCATTGATGGAAGTTTCCGGCTTTCCGTGTTTTCGCTGTTATACGGTAGGGGGCGCTATTGCATATCTTCTGAAAGATCTCCTGATCAAAACACATAAAAAAAAAGAGCATTGCTAAAAGCATTGCTTATGCACGTTGTTGCCTCTGACAATTTTGCTTTTTTTTTTTTTTTATTAAACTTACACTACCCACATTAAAGTTTTGACCAAAAAAAAAAGAAGAAAAAAAAAAGCTAGAATTATTATTTATTTATTTTTTAAGCAGAGGCTCTGTTTTTTTCTTTTGAAAGATTGCTTGTTCAGACATTCGTACATGCTGGTGGCGGTTGGCAACTTGCAAACACTGGCTGGGAAAGAGTTAAAGGCACAGTATGTAAGTTTTGGTCTCTTATTCAAAACAATAATAAAGGCTTGATGACTCCGTGAATGAGTGTGGAATCATGGGAGGTGGGATCTTCCCTGAACTTCAACTTTGTTACAGTTTCATTTGATAAAGTAAAATCACATTATTTTATTTAATTCTAATGAAACAGTCGTGAGTGCTGAATTAGGCTCCTACTCATACAGATCACTTTATTTGACGGATTAAAAGTGTGGGTAACGCAGCGCTGTTTTACTTGGTCAAAACAATAAAAGACATTTGAGTGTGTTGAAAATTATGTTATAAATCTCTCTGACTGTGTGTGTGTGTGTGTGTGTGTGTGTGTGTGTGTCACTTGCTTCCCACTACAGTAAGCTAGATCAATATTAGAACATCATATTAATAAAAGCTGGATGACAAGTTGTGTTGCTAAATGACATGCAATTGATTTTATTTGATATAATATATTGTATGGCAGAGAAAATGGTGTATTGCTATTACCACAAATAAAGCTCTTATTAAGTGTTAACCACTTAATACAAAAATAGTGTTGTCTCTGAGGCATGGTACAAACATGTTAATTTATGCAATCAAATTGTATAAATTAGTTTAGTCAATATTTCAATTAAACTGCAATTAAAATGTTTGTGTAGCACAAAGTTCTACTAACTTAATATTTGAGTTTGTTAACTAAAAAATTGATGTAACTGATTATTATTTTGATGTTATGCCAACATCTCAAGGATTACAGTCCAGCTGCACTATGAGCTCATCCTTAATTTCTAAATTCTGCACAAACCTGACTAGATTTGATGCATTTCAGTCTGAAGTGTGCAATGCCGTTCCCCGAGCAGAAGGGGGCAGCAAGCCACTTTTAGACAGCTCATGACTGACACCATGTTGATCCCCCCCCCCCATTGTTCTAAGAAACAATGGAAATTAATGGAAATAGTCAGAGAACATTTGTTCGTTTGTTCAGTTTTGAAGAGTATCAGTACAGTCATATTCCTGATGTATTTGGCGTGTTACACTGTGCATCTACAGGTTGTCATGTTGTTGATGAATATGCATTGCTTTGCACAGTCGTGCTATGTTTGCTATAGCATACGCAGAGGAGCACTTGGAGGGCTGTTGTTGCACACTGAAGTGCTTGAGCATTGTAACACAGGTGCGAGTGGGACTGGGCAGGTCAAGTGTTGACGCTGGAGTGAGAGTCGCTCCGATCCTCTTTGTCTGCACTTACCCAGAGATCAGAGAGCTCAGACGTGAAGCCTGCTAAAATTATCACAATACTATCAGCGCCACTCAACATCGAGAAAACTTTCATGGCTTTCCTTGAGAAATAGCTACTTGTTTTTATCAAATACTTCATCACTGTTATTGACTCTTGCATGAGCCCCTTTCTCTCTTATTCTCTCTCTATATCTGTATCCTTCTCTTTTTTGTCTCTCTCTCTCTCTCTCTCTCTCTCTCTCTCTCTCTCTCTCTCTCTCACACACACACACACACACACACACACTCACACACACACACACACACACACACACACACACACACACACACACACACACACACACACACACACACACACACACACACACACACAGACACACAAGATCTAAGCGTAACAGCACAGGGTAGATAATTACAATTTCAAAATCATTTGCCAGATCATTACCACCTAATCCCCTGTTTCATCTTATGAGTCACGCGTCTCATTTGGCATGGTGCTGGACAGCTCGCAGGCTTTTTTTCTTCTTCTTCTTCAGTTTTTTTCCTCATAAACACCACTGTCTCTCGTCTTTGACCGTGCAGGAAGAGCCATGATGAAACGGACACACACTCATACACACAGACACCAACACAATGTAAGAAAAGTGCAACAAGTTTTCACTTCAAATAGATGAATCTTTTTTTTTGTTTGTCTTGTCATATATTTACATTTTATGAAATCTGAATATGTTATATTAGTTTGATAATATAATAGTTTGATCCCTATCTACAGCAGTGGCTGGTCATGAGTGATGTCCAGCCTAAGGAAAATGTACATCTTCACCCTTTATTTTACTAAATACATTTGTAACCATATTGCATAGTTGTTGTTGTGCTTGATAACATCATTTTTGTCCTGGCTGTCATACAAAGAAATTACGAACACATTCAAAAACAAGAGAGAACCAACCAAATATTAATAACTGATTATGATGTAGTCAGTGTATGCTTTTGTAAAATAAAACGTGTTGCCCTAGTTTGCCTTTTTTTTTTTTTTTTTTTTTGCCAAATAATTTTGTCAGATAAATACCAAGTTTAGTGTTTTGTTCTTCCCTCATATTTAAAATATATATAAAAAAAACACATAAAATACAATCTTCCTTTTTGATGGTTTAATCAAACTTTTTTTTTTTTTCACATAAAAATGTATTGCACTGAAAGTGTCTAAAACATGTTTAATTCCATTCCATAGTGTTCACTTTCATTCACTGTCTCCATGGCAACAGCTCTGAGCAAATCTAATTGATAAGGATGCCACCATCTAGTGTCTAAATATTACTGTTTTTTTCCTCATCTTTTCTTTGTCTGGCACTGATAATTTCCTTTGTTACATGTTTTGACTAAATATGTCAATTTTAATATAATGCTGTCAGTGATATTTGCAAACCATCAAAAGCAATGATAATATTTTATGTGAAATAGTATTAGTCATTTAACGAACTGGCGGCGGTATATAGATTTCTGTTTCTGCAGTGCAGGGTTTCTGATATGGACTCGGCCCAGAAGGGCATAGCAGTGGCTGTGACTCGAGAGGTCAGAACTCAATAAATCACATTTGACCTCTGACCTTCAGTTCAGAGAGGAAAGACAGATCAGTGACCCCATCACTGTCTCTGACCAACACCTCACCAGTGCCGCTTCACGCGCTGCGTTTGATCGAGGGGAACAGATATTTGAGTTGCATTAGTACGAGAGCGTCTCATGCTATAATCACGTTCCAGTCACAATCAGGGCCGTTTTATTTGTATAGAGCGTTTCACAATCCAAATTGTTTCAGAGCATGCAGCTTCACAGAAAATTGTTACAATAATGATTGTATTAGCAAATTACAATGTTAATAATATCACGCTGCATTATGGGATAATAACGTCAATAGTTGTGCTTTGCGTGTTGGCCTCTATGGATTATTGTTCCCTTTGGATGGGCTACTTTAAAATTAAGTTAACAATATTTTTCTCCCAGCCTTTGTGACACAAATGGCTGCATAGAGTTACAATAAGATGGGTTTAGTGATTTAGTTTTGTGAAATAATATAATCATTTATTAACATGTAAAATGGGATTATTGGTGACAATCAATTATTTTTGTTAGATACAATTATTATTTGAACATTAAAAAAACAAGGTACGGTAACACTTTATTTTACAGTGTTATTGTTACATATGTTACATGTAGTTTCTTTAGTAATATCTATAAATGATGTATAATTACATGCAACTGACCCTCAAACCCTAATCCTACAGTAAGAACATGTAGTTCATTAATATTACTCAGTACTATGATTACACTTTAACACAGAAATCTTACTGAAAGAGACAACAAAAAACAACAGCACAATTAACACTTTCATTTTAATGTGCCACTGTTAAATGTTTAAACGTTTAATTGATTAATATTACTTAGTACTATTAGTACTTATTTGTGTAATTACAATGTAACGACATCACATTTAAAAAAAAGTGACAAAAAGAGCAACAAATATGAATAAAATGCAACCACATAATTTGTTCTCAATATTTTTATTTCGTTTTTTTTCACAGATTAGAACTCTTAAACAACATCCATTCATTGAGAGAATAGATGAACAATTTATATGAAAAAAAAAAACAGCTCAGAGAATACAAACTTCCATTACAATATATTAGCTCACATTATGGATGGATATACAAAGTGCTATATGTAAAATCCAAACAACAAAATGTTTGTAACTCTAAGGTCCAGATAAAACGACTCTCATGTATTGTTAAAAAGTAGCCTAGTTTGTTTTTGAGTGGATTAGACATGCGAGTTATTCCAGCGGTATCAGTTTCATTAAAGGGGTCATATAATGCCATTTTTGTACAAGCTAATATGATTCTTTAGGGTCTAAATTAAAAGTTTGTAATATACTTTAATTAAAAATTCTCATTAGTATTGTAAGAAAACACTAATTTTACCTGGTCAAAAACAGCTCTGTTTTCAGCACGCCGTTTCAGTGCATGTGTCTTTAAATGATAATGAGCTTTGCTCACCCCGCCCCTCTGTTCTGTGCGTACACCGTATTAGACATTCTCTGACCGTATCTAACACAATAACCACGTGTTATTCGTTATAAACGTGGGATTATGAATTATATTGAGAACGTCGTACATAGAAAACATGCCGTAATGTACCCTGAGTGTAAACCTTAGACGCATTCATCATGAAGCCTGCAGCAAGGTTTGCAAATTTCGCAAAGATTAATATAAATACTAATATAAAGGTTAATAAAATATTACACTCACATCTTCTGGAGGTTCAGCAGGAACACGTTGGTACCGATCCGTTTTTTTCTCGTTTGTAAAGCTGTCTGGTGTGAAATGATTCGCGCAAACATGAAAGCACAGACGATTGTGGGGAATCCCCGTGAGGGAATCCCCGCGTCAATCCTTTGGGCATATCGCTTCAAAAACAAAACTCAGCCACTGCTTCTTCAACGGCTCGGATTTAGGAACATCCAAATGACTGCTGTGTTCCTTATTACATCTAAGAACAGAACACCACAATCGCTTAGACGCCATTCTGCTCCAGCATAACAACAATGGCGGACTACTATGACGACAGCTGTCACAGCTCGCTCAGGGCGGGTCTTGTGTTGAAACACGGCTGTCAATCACAATCGCGGGAGGGGCGTACGATCTTATGACGTCACAATATCGAACGGCTTGATTTCAGAGATGGTCAAACATATAAGGAGATTAAAACAAAACCACTGGATGGATTTTTATCATGATAGGATGGTTGTGTACAGGCACTGCCAACAGACATTTCAGTGCAATCAACTTGTAAAAGTGCATGTACCATTATATGACCCCTTTAACACTGAATGCCATCCTCTCACAGAGGGGTTTCTGTCAACAATCCACTGCAGAACAATGTGTTTTCGTGCTGCAAAAGTCATGATATTGAAAGGTCTTGTAATAGCCACTGAAGTTAAATGATCAGGCAAGCCCAGTAACAGTGAGAAGGAGTCCAGTTCCAGGTCTATACTGAGAATCTCTTGCATTTCATGAAGTGTGTTATTCCAGTAATTCTGAATCAGACGACAAGACCATAAACTCTGAGTCAGAGTGACACTTTCGGTCTTGCATTTGAGACAAAAAGGGGAAAAGGAATTATTAAAAGCATTTCTACGATTAGGAGATATATGTAAAGTTGAATTGCTTTCGTACGATTACAGACCGATATTGTTTTAGCATTTTCCCAAACTTTGTCCCAAGTATCCTCATCAATTGGAACTAAAAACTCCGCTTCCCATAATCTCCGAATTCTCTCTGTGAACGTGCCCGTTCGATTACTTAAAAAAGACAAATCGATGCTTTTACAGATATTTGAAACAGTAATTTCTCAATTGGAGATATTTCAAGATTATCATTTGATGTTGTGCTTCTTTAAATAAACTGCCTAATTTGCAAAAATCAGAAAAATTCTGACTTTAGAAATGTGTATTTATCCATAATTTGATGAAATGACATTAGGTTGCCATCAGTAAACACATATTTGAGCCTCACCACATCCTTATACCAAGACCTGAAGTTTGCATCCATCATTCCTGGTTGAAAATCTGGATTATTTAAAATTGGGGAGAATACTGAGATGACCTTATCTATCCTCCAAACACCTATACCGTCATGCATTTAAAGTGTGCACTTTCTTTAGTGGATTTTAAAGGACAACATGTCTTGTAATGGGTATTTGGACAAACTTGTTTCAATATTTAACCATACAGAGGAGACATCTGTTGCTATCCAATCAGAAATGAACCTCAGATGGCGCAGAGCAGGTATATCCTAATATTAGGCAGATCCAAGCCCACTTTCGACCCAGGTTACTGTAAGACTATCATCTTTAGCCTTGGCCGTCTCTTTCTAAACATGAAAAAGCTCAACCATCCATTTAAATCTTTCAGGAGTTCTGGTGAAAACTAGTGGGATCGTCTGAACGGAGTAAAGCAACCTAGCAATACGTTCATCTAAACTAATGTAATTCGGCCCAACCATGAAACAGGAAGGGAGTCAACCACATTATTTTTTATTATATTATTATATTATTTATTATTTGATTTATTATACAAGAGATTGCTGTAATGCAGACAAATACAAATCGCGGCAATTTGACAACACAACACTTTTTTAACAGTTTTTTGCAACACTTTATTTTAAGTAGTTACACGTCACATGTAGGCCTGTAGTAATGTCACATGTCAGTGTATGTTTGGACTTTCAGTTTGTATTTTGATTGGTTGCTGTTTTTCTTTGTTCTTTTCCCGCCACTCCTTCGTTTCCACGGTTACTGTCATTATCAGTTCAGTTGCATCACCTGTTTAGTCATCATCATCATCTGTATCACCTGTGTTCTGTTAATCAGTGTCATCTGTGTTTGTATTTAAGTTCTGTCAGTCATGGTCCGATCTCCGTTATATTTAGTGAGTGTTGCTGCTATCTGTTCTGCTGACCTGTTTAATTAAAGTAAACCTTCGTTTTGAATATATATCCTTGTCTTCCGTCTGCCTTCCTGCAACCCACCGTGACAAGTAATACCAGTAAATTATGCATAATTACAAGCAACTAACCTAACCTTAACCTTATAGTAAGCACATAAGTGACTAAAAATAAATAATAATAATTAAAAAAACCAGAAAAAAGAGCTGCTATCCCAATGGGAATCAAAAAAACAACAGCCCTGAGTAACTTTAGACCAATTTCCAACATTCCCTTTCTGTCTAAAAAGTGTTCGAAAATGTGGCCGCCACACAATTACAGTCTCATTTGGATAAACACAATCTTCATGAACCATTTCAGTCTGGGTTTCGTCCTCTCCACAGTATAGAGACTTCACTTTTAAGAGCCTCTGATTCTCGTGTCCTCAGCCTCCTGGTCCTCCAGCTTTTGATACGGTTTGTCATTCAGTTCTCCTGTCTTGTCTAACTGCTATCGGTATCACTGGTGCTGCCTTTCAGTGGCTAACTTCATATCTCTGGGGCAGGCAACAAATCATTAGCAGTAATAAACACAAATCTTGCTCTGTCTCTGTTTCCTGTGGTGTACCTCAAGGATCCGTCCTGGGTCCACTTCTATTTCTAGTTTATATGTTTCCTCTTGGTCGGATCATTCAGTGTCATGGTTTTAATTTCCATAGTTATTCTGATGATACACAAATCTGTCTTACAATTCAGTCCAATTCTGTTTTTCCTCCCCCTTTCCATCACTTCTTGCCTATAAGCTCTCAAACTATGGATGGCGCAAAACTTCTTAAAACTGAATGCTGATAAAACTGAAATCCTGTTAGTAGGCCCTAAATCCATTGTCTCTTCCCAACATGACATATTCATTCATATTGATAGAGTCATCCTTATAGTTCATCCTTCACCTATCTAATGGTACTATTTGATTCAAAATGACGTTTTACGCAAAATTCCGCAACATTGTCCGTATACGACCTTCGCTAAATCTCAAAGATGCCGAAATGTCCATGCTTTTATAACTTTGCATCTGGACTATTGTAACTCTTTGCTTTGTGGCCTATCCACTAAAGCCCTTATTATTTAACTCAGCTGCTTGTGCCATTATATTTAACAAAAAAAATCAGCTCACATCCTTCAGCAACTATTGGCTCCCTATTTTCTATCATATTCAATTCAAAATACTTGTCCTAGTTTTTAAGGCCTGCCATGGTTTAGCACCTTCATATATTACAGAATTAATACACCCTTATGTTCCTGCCTGTAACTCTTAGATGTAGTTCTGAGGATTTGCTTGTAATACTCAAGTTTAAACTATCTACTGTTGGTTCAGCATTTTAGCTCCTAATCTTTGGAACAAGCTTCTCCAAAACCTCCGCTATGTCTCCTCACATTTATGTGGTGTTTTTAATATTCTTTAAGATAAACCATGTTTGTTTTAAGACAAACCAGTATTTCCTCCTTAAAACTGCAGTGAACCAAAGACAGTCTCAAAAACACGCTTTGAAATCGCTGGTGTTTCTGACGTCACAAACTACCTTGTAACCAATCAGATCAACGTGTGATCGTCAACCAGTGGATCTCTGAGCTGAGTGAGTGAGTGGAGGCGGGGCTCATTTGCATATTCATAGAACCGCTTATACTAAAATGAGGCAAGGGTGTCGAGTTACATTCAAGATATTTTAAGGCATGAAAAAAATGATTGACAACAGGGGGACTTTAAGTAATATTTAGTAATAGTTATTATTTGTATTATTACACTGTAGTAACACCACATTAAATATGTGTGACCCAATTATGAAACAAATATAAATAAAATGCAACCACATGTTTTTTTTAACACAGCAGTACATGCTGGGAAACTAATGCCATCTTACTCTATTACAGCTAAACTGTAAATATTCAAGAGATTGCTGTAATGCAGACAAAGATAATCACTGTAATTTGACAACACAACACTTGTTAAACAGATTTCAGGTAATACTTTATTTTAAGTTGGTTACATCTAGTAAATAATATTAACATAATTATGGAAAATTAATTAATTTTTATTAATAATTGATAATAAATAATTTAAAGCACCTAATCCTAAACCCTAACCTTCACCCTATAAGTATGTTTAGTTCATAAAAATTGTTCAGTACTTATTTGTGTGATTACACTGTAACAACATCACCTTAAAATAAAGTGTAATAGTTTTGTACACTTCCCAGAAGATCACGGTTTTCCCAATTTATCCAAGCGATAATGGAATCTGCAGTAGTGGAATTTTACAGAAATTTCTATATGCTCCTGCTTTTTGTTTGTTCGATAATGCTTTCAGCAACCAATAAGAATGTATATTGTCGACTCCTATTCATATATATATATTTTAATGTTTAAATCAAAATGTCAATGACAAATTTCATCAACAACCCCGGTAATTTTAGGTCTGCAGTGACAGGCCTATAGCAGTTCAGAAGACACGCTATCATCTATGAATGTTTTTCTTTATGGAAAATCAGTTGGATAACTGATATACATTTTTTGCAGACACACATAATACCTCTCAAAAATGTTTATAGCGCAAAGTGTTTACCTCTCCTGTGCTGAACTGTGGAGTCAGAATTACAATCTGACAGATGATTGTGTGTTGAGATTATTGGGAGGTTAGATGGATTGAATAAACAGTTATGTTTTGTTGTAATCCTGGTAAACCAGGCTTCAGTCTGATAGCTCTGTGGAGATGAGAGCTGTCACTCAATCCCATAATCCCCTGCTCTCCTCCGCTACCCACTGATCCTCTCCTTAATGCAGCTAATTTCTTTGTGTGTGTGTGTGTGTGTGTGTGTGTGTGTGTGTGTGTGTGTGTGTGTGTGTGTGTGTGTGTGTATGTATGTGTGAGAGAGAAGTTTGTATAGATATGGCCACTTTCCAACTTTGCAATGAAGGAGACCAAGAAAACAAGAAATAGAAATATAAGCAGGTTATATGTAATGTTTTTAAATGTTGCATTTAGCACATTTTTAGCACTCCGCATAGCTTTACTCTAGGGGTAATTGTCTCCATTTTAAAGAACGCTTTATGCTAAAAATTTCAATCTTAAATTATGCATAATACTTTCAATGGTAAATTGTAAATGGAATTTTTTCTAGTTTTAAGGTGTGTTTATGAGCTGTTTAATTCATGAAATGCAATCAAAATAAAAAATGAATTAAAACAAAATGAATTAATTGAAAACTAAATCCATAAAATTATCCCATGATAGGAACCACTACAGGTTCTAAGCACCTGACAGAACCATTAATGTTCTAGAACCTTTTCTTCTAAAGGCTCCGATATCCTCATGGCATAGTTCTTTTTCGTACGTCGCCTTGGGGAAAAACTAAGAAAAGCATCTGATCATAGCAACGTGAATATGTTTGTTTGCACGAGCTCTGCAATTCAGCACTCCAGTAAAGTCACATCACGTTTATTTATATATTACTTTATACAATAGATGGCTTAAAATCAAGCAGCTTTACCGTATTAAACATGTTAGTGTCTTATTTCATCAGAAGTACAACTTCATTTTCTACCATAAAGCGGTTCTCCAGTGTTTTCATGTTTTTACTCACGGACGTCTGAACTTCACGGATTGAACAGAAAGTTTGCTTTGGTAAGCTGTTTCGAGCTCCAAATAATCTTCGTTTTGGCCTGATTTTGTTCGAAATGACGTCACATCAGTTTGTTCTTCAATTTCGCTTGAGGTATATCGGGGCCTTGAAGGGGTCCTTGATTATGATTTCACTTTTCTAACTTTAGTTAGTGTGTAATGTTGCTGTTTGGGCATAAACAACATCTGCAAAGTTACAACGCTCAAAGTTCAAAGCAAAGGGAGATATTTTATTTTACAGAAATCACTTTTTAAGGACTACAACAAACGGCTTTTAGGGACTACGGGTTGTTGACATCACAAACCCTAAAATTTACATAAACCTGTCCCCGGGAACATTAAACACAGGGGGTGAGGCCATGTTGGGCTGCTTTAGAGAAGAGGAAGAGTTGTTGTCGGTGTTTTTTACACCACGGAAAAAGTTTGTCCTAAGGCTGACAAACTTATATTAAATGGTTTTTAAAATGTATTTTAACACTGTTCCTGAATCACTCTGAAACATCCTGTGAAATCCGTGCTTGAAATCCATTCTGCATGATCCTCTTGTTCATTAACATTGTCAGGGTCTGAATCGGCTTGAATTGGTTTGAAATTGAGGCATCATTAATATTTACATCTGAGTAGAGCATGCGGTTATGAAGGGGCGGGACATTTCCCGAACACACGCTAGGCACTACCAATCACAACACACTGGGCCAGCGAACCAATCACAACACATTTCGTATTTCGGAAGGAGGGGCTTCATCGAAAATGATGCATTCAAAAAGACTGGGGAGAGGGGAGCTGTAATAATGCAAAATATGTGAAAAATAATGTGTTTTTTGAACAATCAAGCATGAAAACATTTTCTAGTACACCCCAAAAACAAAATCAAGACTTCATAAAAGGGCATAATAAGACCTCTTTAAGAGTATGCAAAAACAGTGTTTTCCTCATGTTGGGTGTGTTGCAATCATCTAGGGGTTAAAAGTGTGAGAGACTGACATTGGCCCCAGCAATGTCTCTGCCTCAGTATGTTTTTATTTACTACTTTGCCTATTAACTGAAACAACACGTTGTGAGCCTCTAACAGAGGCCCGTCCTGGCACTTTTTCTTTTAATTATGGAAGCTGATAAGAAACACAAAGCAATAACCACCATTTCATAACCATCATGATTTAATCGATCATTACTGAAATGTTTAATGCCCGCTATGACAAATGAAAAATGTCTTCTTCAAGAGGTTTTGTGTATGTAATTATTGATTGTCATTAAATAGTACACAGCATCATTAGCTAAACAAAATGACCTTTCTTAAATATTCAAGTCTTGTAATAATAAGATGGGTCTGGCATAGCTTATTACTATGAGTGGAGCGTGCACACTTGCTAAAAGGCCTAATCAAGAGCGCAAGGCCTAATAATCAGCCATGCTAATGCAATTATTCCCCCCACATACTTTCTCTTTCAACAATGAGAGATGCTACTCAGGGTACAAGCAACATAGGGAACTTTCAATCTAGTCCTTGCTAATGAAGCTCGAGCTGCTAACTGTAATTCTTTGGCTTCTTTGATGTTTTAAAATTTGCATTTAAATAAAAGGAATGGAAGTGGGGGCAGGGAGCACACGAGGTTCATCTGGAAAACTTGTCCAGCTCTTGGTTTTGAGCCATGCATGTGGTGGGATGAAGTCACACATATGGTTTACGGAGATCTAGACTGGACACGCCGCTCACAATTACTGTAGCTGACAGGCCACTGGTTCACTCCACACACAGACATCACAAAGACAGAGCTGGAGAATGCATGTATTAGAGCATTGGCTCTCAACGCCTCTGCTTTAGGACACATATTATACTTAATACTCTAAAAAAGATTATTGAAGAAAACTTAAAGTCCCCCTGTGGTGAAAATCAAGCTTTTAATGTTGTTAGTATGTCTATATGGTGTTTTTAATATGCTTGTATATGTGTAAATTCATAAGTCGACAGCATTGCTGAGTATTTTCTCCTTAAAACTGCAGTGAACCAAAGACAGTCTCAAAAACACGCTTTGAAATCGCTGGTGTTTCTGACGTCACAAACTACCTTGTAACCAATCAGATCAACGTGTGGATCTCTGAGCTGAGTGAGTGAGTGGAGGCGGGGCTCTTTGCATATTCATAGAACTGCGTATACTAAATGAGGCAAGGGTGTAGAGTGACATTTAAGCTATTTTAATGCATGAAGAAATTTCTTTCAAGGAAAAAAAACCTTTAAATATGCCTTTTTGGTGATCAAAGATGAGTTTTAAGGGATACAATTATTGACTAAGGGGGACTTTAACAAAACTAAGTAAAAATGTGCAGAGACTACTGTAAGACACTCATAGGCAGTTTCCCACCAAAGATCGAAACATGTGCTTGTTTGAGCATCCTGACACAGCAACATCGGCTCAACCAATGGCGTGAGTCTGGGGCGGGACTCTCTGTTTGTCTGACCAATGGTAGATGGAGGGAAACTGCGGTGCCAGACACAACAGAAGATATTTCAACAAATGTCTTAGTATCCATACAAATAAAGTCAATGGGATCCAGTATCATAGAGTGCAACATTGGCTTCTGGAAGTAAAAATGGCATAACAATGACTCATAAACTGTTAAAGACAGACCTATTGTGAGCTATGAAGTTGTTAATTGATGGTATATGCTTTTGTTGAAGGTGGATCATAACTCTTTAACAAAGACTTTTTAAAAATCCCTTTGGGGAAACTGGGTGGGCTTTTTTGCACTCTATTGACTTTTATTGTATGAGCAAAAACAGTTCTTCAGAACATCTACTTTTGTGATCTGGAAAAGAAAGAAAGTCACACAGGTTTGAAACGACATGAAGGGCAGTGAATGATGACAGAGTTTTCAGAGCAAATGATCTGTGGAAAGTGCATTACAATGGGACCAAACAATTTTAGAACAAAATAAAAAAAATTGGAAGTTGCATTCTTCTGAGGGGAGTATTTGAGATACCTTTTTAAGAAAACATTTGTGTCATTATTTTGCTTGGTGACACTATTTGCTATTAGTTGCATTTAGTCGCATTAGAAAAGACCATTTTTGGGTCCCAACCCGCCAGCTGAGAAGCTCTGCTTTAGACTGCAAGTTATCAATAGAACGTTTACCAGGATACTAAACTGTTTAGCAATTCATCTCGATGTGTAACGGCCAAGTGATTAGCAATAACCATGATGAAAATGTCCGTAAGTATATTTGCAAGAAAGTTCTAGGTATTCACTCAAGCCATTTGAGAACACTAGAGAAGTCTTTTCCTTTCGATTAATTAAGTCATTAATCATTCGGTGTGCCCACTCTGTGTAAATTATTCCCAGTGGTCTCCTTGTAAAACAAGTGCAGCAGAGCAAAACCACAAAGCAGAGCAGAGCAGTCGTCTTCCCAGACTCTTGGGGGTGAAATGTACATCATTTGCATTTAATTGCAATAAATGCATGCAGCTGGAAATGTTTGGGCATGTTAATTCAGTTCCAGACGAACGTTATTTTACAGTTTCATTTACTTGTTCTACACTTTGCCCTCATTTCTCAGCAAATTAACCCTCGGACATGGTTCTGAAGGCATATATCAAAGAATTCACTATTGAACAAAAAAACAAACACACATTACTTCACAGCGAAGGGAAGTCTGACAGGAGCCCGGAGGTGAGATTTATATGCTTGGAGGCCATAAAGCCAAACCGAGTGTTGATGTAAGCAGTGTAGTCGGAGGAAAAGGCATTTTCACTGACAATCGCTTGTACAACTTCAGTGTGTTGCAGCCAGCCAGAAATAGACGTATAACAATTCCCCTGGTTCAGCTAACTGTCTGTCTCTCTACTATAAACCGCAGGCTGTTTAAGTAGGGGCACAAACTAACGCAGGGCTAGTTGTAACACACTTGTTTTAAATATTCCACACATGCTAGCATGACGAAACTTGGTGTATTTACGAGTTGCCATTTCAACACTATATAGAGAAAAAATCACGCCAGAAATCTTTGGAAGATATCACTGAACATTTATTTAACCATAGCAAAAGTACATTTCTTACTTATGTTAGTTTTTCATCTCTGTTTCTTGTGTTTATTTAAAATTGGACAAATCTGATGTTATTTTAATCTCCAGTCTGTTATTTAACAGTTGAGATAGTTCTGTAATGCTTTGCTTACTAGCAAAAGACACTAGCCGGGTTTAAATCCCAGTTGTGCAGGTGGGGCAGGTTGTCACACTGCGTTACAATGAGCCCCTATTAGAAATATGATATTACTATTCTATACTTTTATGAATTCTATTGAGAAACCATGAGAAAAAGGTGAATAAAGAATGAGAGTCAATGTTCAGAAATGATTATTGTTATGTTTTGAACTATGCTGTATAGCTGTTTTGTGGTGCGCTTGTTGCCAAAAATTACTTTATTTTGAATTATTCCAAAATGCTATTATTTGACATGAAAAAGTTAGTAATTGTATTTTAAAGAGAAAATATTTTAGTTTGTCTTTTTTTTTTTTTTTCTTTTTTTTTTAAGCTGTCATATGGACGTGTTACAAGGCACGTTGTTACATTCAACTTCCATTCTTTCAGAGTGTATCAAGAAAAAAGTATACATTGTATTAATGAAACAAAACCACATAATTGTACTGGACATGTGGGAAGTTATTGTGGGAAAAAATAAATACTCTGAACCCTAGGTTTACACAAACTGAGAAAGTTGTGCCCCGCTCTCCCCTATAGCTTACTTTGGTGATGTTCAGTCTGTCCTATGTGTGATCTAACCATTTATATTTAAAACAGTTCGTCCCGTTTTGAAACAGCCTCTGCTATCTGCGACTCCCCCTCTCTTAGAGAGTGCAAATATGCTCTTATCTCTGCTTGTACTAAGGAATCTGTCTCTGATAGCTACACGGTTTGTATTAGCCCACTATTAGGGCTGATATTTCAGGGCTATCTCTAGGGTAAATACGCGCGGGCTCCCAGCACAGGGGCTGCGAGCTTCAACAAGCAGGTAAATAGGTTGACATTGTGAGCACAGCTGAGAGCGCTTAGCTCTGCGTTCGCTCGCTGCACAAGCTAACTATTGTTCGCTATCGCTGCCCATGGCTATTTCCATCATGATAATTAGGGCTCATTTCACTAAACATGAGGCTCTGACAAACAGACTATAGGCAAACTCCACAAAAATCCTCCCCCAAATCCCTCTTTATCACAGCTAGCTACCCGCCATGTCACTGGCATCCCTCCTTATTTATCATCAGTTCTCTTCTGAATCATAAATATACATACAGTATGTACAGGAGATAATGGGACCACACCGCGTGAAACAGTAGCTAATCTTGGCGCTATTGAAACTTTAATTACAAACGCAGACACAAAGTTCAGTCACATTAGTCCGATTGCCAATTTCCAGTACGTGCTAATTGGAAGATCCGACAAAACAATCCTTGGAAAACTCACATTTCGAAGCATGAGCCAACTAACACATTGCCAAGGAGGCTACATAGGCTAGCAAAAACTGACTCATTATTTAATTATTAAATGAAACTGGCAAAAAAAATGGAAGCTTGTTTCCGCCACAGAATAAAAAATAAAAAATGTCTTTTTATCTCATAATTCTGACTTTTTATCTCACAATTGCATGATATAATGTCGCAATTGTGTGTTATAAAGTCAAAATTGTGAGACATAAACTCATAATTCTACAGCAAATTTTATTCCTTAGAATTGGACTTTATGATTCGCAATTCTGACTTTATTACACGCAAATGCGACATTATATCATGCAATTCTGACTTTATAAAAAGTCGCAATTATCTTTTAAAATGTTTTATTCAGTGGCGGAAACTGAAATGATAATATGCCAAACTCTGACAAAATACAGGCAAACGGTTTATAATCTCAGCCACACCTGCACCTCGACATCTTCACAAAACGGTTTATGGCGGGACCACCATTTGAAAGTGGCTCAAAGTGAATAATAATAAATTAAACTTGCAGAGCACAAAACCTGGATGCATTGATGGGAAAAAAGTCTTAATAATTCACCTTTCAACTGATTTCCTGCATCTGCATGGGTTTATGCTTTCTGAACGCCTGTGCCTCAACCCACAATCCTTGTTGCCAACTCCTAAACATAGTGGGAGAGTGGTAATGATATTCGCATCCCATGGGAGTCATTAGGTCTGATGGCTTCTCTGCATGCTCAGAAAACTGCCTAGGAATATGAATGCATAATGCTTTTTATTACTTAAAAAAATAAATAAAATTGCAATATCCCAATGTGCTGTTCAGCAACGGCACATTCCAGGAAAGATGGAAGCTTTAAAGAACAAGTTCGTTTAAAATATATAATAGAGTTAAAGCTTGAGCTTAACAAGAATAGAATCGTACTTGTTGGGTTCAATATGTCAATTTGTGGCCATTTGTTGTTAAAAAGTGAGCGGTATAAAATGTAAAATGTATAAGTGTGTCATTTCTACAAAGTAAGCAAAATCTACAAGTTGAGTTAAATAAAACCGTCCGTAAATGCCATTCAAATAGTAAATATTACTCAAAATAGATGTACCATAATAACTTTGCATGTCTCTGTTGATTTATTTTATCACGGCTGTAGTGACACACAAGACCTGCTGAATGTCGGCACACAATTTGGTAGATGCAACATCCAGTCATATGTGAAAAAATTGCTACATTTGGAGTATATAAACCATTTGTTCCCACTTTTTTTAGGAGACCTTAATTGTGTCTTTGAACATGCTTTATATGTACATACATGTGCAAAACTCTTTCCAGAGCGCTGCTTTTGTGTTTGGGAGGGATGAGTATGTTGTAATAGTGTGATTACATATGCAATTTCATACTTGTATTGTAAATGTAAGTACAATATGACAAGATGTGCCTCTGTGTCTTCGTTCAATCTTACAACACCTTGAAGCTCCTCTTCCCTGTGTGAGGGCTCTTTTGTGGACTATAAAGCTGCATTTAACACAATTCTTCCAGTTAAATGTTTTTGATAAATGAGAGCACTCCCTTGCTCTTTAGATTCTGCACAATATTTCACAAGTAGTCAAAATTAACAACACATTATCGAGTCCCAGGACAATAAGTGTATAGTAATAACAGTAAAATGTGCATAAGTAACTAACCATAAACCTAACATTAACTCTATAGTAAGTGCATGTAGTTAATTAATAAATTAATATTACTCAGTACAGTAATGTGGTTACGTCACCTTAAAATAAAGTGTAACCAAATAAAGTGCTACCAAACAAAGTATTATAAATCACTCATCATTTAATAAAGAGCACGTTCATGTTTCTATCGTCCGTGCAGCAGATCGTGGGAGTTAGCAGTTATGATCTGGTGTTGCACTCTTTATGGCACCGAGTTCATGGCTATCACAGGCACCATATGGCCACCGTAGCAATAATCTAGAGGTAGAACAAATTACAGATATTCGGACGGTGCTTAATTCTTTAGGCAAATAATGACTTACATCTCAGAGTTAAACAATAAGGATAGTCAGTTGACGGAACCTTCACTTGCCTTATCAGGCCAATGTGTATGTTATGATCCGTTTGATTATGATTTGTTTTAAAGAAATATATATTTATATTCAGTAAGGATGCATTAAATTGCCCAAACATGACAGTTAAATTGTTTATATGTTACGAAAGGTTTTTAATAAATGCTGTGTGCTGAACTATTCATCAAGGAATCCTGAAGAAGAAATACTGTGGTGTTTTCCTCAAAACTATGAAGAAGCACAACTGTTTTCAACATTGATAATAGTAAGATATATTTCTTGAACAGCAAATTAGAAGGATTTCTGAAGCATCATGTGACATTGCCAGTGAAAATGTTGTCACAACCACTGCAATCCCTAATTTTGAACACTTCTTGTGTAAGAACTTCACAGTGAAGGATTTTGAGGGACAGGGCCGTGCACAGACCTTTTGAGGGGCATGTGCTGAAACTGAAAAAGGGCACCCCCCTCCCATTTTCAATAACACAAAATAATAGTCTCAAAAGCTTTAGATTTATTCACGATTAATAACAACCATAATAATAATAATATAGATAAACAGGGTTTTAAGGGCTTCTTTAAATCTAATTACAACAGCAACCTTCTGTGAGCCAGGGATGTTGGTCTCTTGAAAATCTCTTTATTCACTACACTTTCCCTAAAATAAGCCAGCATTGAACAAAAATATATAAAATAGTGTGAAAAGTACAGCTGCAGTGAAAAGCATTTCTTAAGGATCACGTGACACTGAAGAGTACTGAACTGGAGTAAGGATGCTGAAAATGCAGCTTTGATCACATAAATCAATTACATTTTAAAATATATTAAAATAGAAAAGTTATTTTAAATTGTACAAATATTACACAATATTACTGTTTTTGCTGTATTTTGGATCAAATAAATGAAGCCTTGGAATGAATTAAATCATGAATTACATTCTGCATGATAACATAAAGATTTCACAGTGATCTTCTGTAATGTTTTTTTTTGTTACTACTACAACATTACTGTAGTAAAAACATTTTATACATGTGAGGACTAGAGTATAGAATTCTATTAAAATTCGATTAAAAAATTAGCTAGATAGCAAATACGTGCATATTAACAGCCTTGAATTAACCATAATTTAATATTATTACCATAACATGATTAGCCTAAATGTTAATAAATTAAGTGTATCAGCAATCATAAATCATAGAAGAAATTTCTTACCTCTTAGAAATATATGTTACCTAGGTGACAAGGATCACTCGTCGCTTTGAGTAAGTTCCAGTACAGGGGGCGCACCTGTTATGATTTTCCGATGGTAAAAAAACAAATTATATGTTGTTGTATTACTTATCAATATATAGTTTTTGACCAGCGAATGTGTGCAAATGTGCATTTTTTTTGTCAGTCATTAAAACGGCGCCGGCGGCATCACATTACATTTTCATCAACAGGTTACAAACTAGTTTGTTGTAGCTAACGTATATAGGCCGGGCGCTCAGTTTATCCTGTTGTAAAATACATTTGGCCAAAATCGCATTTTATAAAAGATGAAATGCTACTGTATGCACAGGCTATTTAAGTGTAGGCTATGTATTGGCTATGACTAGATGGCAAATGCTAGACCTCTCTCTCAGTCTCAGGCGACGTCCCACATGTCTCAGTCAGTGAGTCAGACATCAAATAAATAAAATATGAGCCTTTATAGACATAGTGTTTTGTAGTATTTATTCAAACAACAAGATATTTATTAACCCTTCGCAAAATTTCGTTCAGCTGCTGTCTACTGTGCGGCTGCTGCGGAAATTCAGTTGATTCAGTGAATATAGAGGGGGCGGAGTTATCAGCTTACTGACAGCTTGAGGATCGAATAAGATTTACACAAGCTCGTTTTAAGAACTTTCATTGGCTAAATATTTGTAAAACAGACAGACAGGCGTAAAGGGTGACCAATAGCATTAATAATAAAAAGTAAAAAAATAAAAAACACCACCAAAAAAAAAGGGCACTTTGGAGTGTAAGGGCAAAAAGGGCATGTGCTCTGCACAGGTTGAGCCCTACCTGTGCACGTGCCTGTTGAGGGATATTTATGAGGCATTTAATTTAGACATTTTTTTCTTTCAATAAAACACTTTTCACAATATTGTTTGGTAGAAAATCTCACTTTTATGTGGGCAAGCTCATGCAGAGTCCTCTTTTGGATGATGAATACATTAATTTTAGGCCAACACTGTTTACCATAACGGTTAACATAATGAATAACTGGACTGTTTTGTAAGAATTATAGATTTTTATTTTATCTTTTGGTTTAGTTTGTAGCTTTCTTGAATCATTGTTCAAGTTTTACCAAATCTCACTAATACGGCATCTTTTCTCCCAAGGACTTTTCTGACTGGCAGTCACCCCATCAGTGTTGGCAGTCACAGATGCTTTAACTAAACATGGCCTCGAGGTCAACAAATTGGATGACATGTCTCAAGCTAGTTCATCTCAAGTGACCCAAGTTGTTACACCATCAATTAACTCGACTATGGGACGGTTTAGAGCCCATGTCTATTCTTCACAGTCAGTTTGATGAGATAAATCAACACGGGCCTTCATCACGTAACAGGTGGATGGATGTAACGCTGAATGAACCGTGGCGCACTTGAGTGAAATCTTGAAAAGCTTCCATCCCATCTGAAGACGTCCTGAAGAAACGAGAGCGATTGATTGACAACGATGCGTTGCTCGGCCCAGCGCCATCAAACGTCACCATCTGTCAGCGCTGACATTTCCGAACCCCGTCTCATTTCTCCACCATCCTCTTTCTTTTCTCCGTCCATGGTTCTCTCCTCCTTAACAAATGTCAATACAAAACAAGTAGACAGATGAGACCCGAAACACCGTCCCCCTCCCCATGGACCCTCCAGCACGTCCAATGGATGCGCCCGGTCCACTGCAGCTCAACTCGACAGCAAACACATGCCTGGCTAATCAGCTTAGTGTTTAAGAACAACACTCTCTTTTTTCTCTCTTCCTCAGCTTAACTCCCCCCTCTCGCCACACACACTCACATGCTCTCATGCACCCTATCACACACACACTTACACACTCCTGCCGCACCTCAGAGCAGGATTAATATCTAATTATGTCAGGTCACTCGTCCAGATGGACTCTCGCTCATCCCTTTGTGTGTCTCTCACCTCTCACGAGGGCCCTCTGACCTCCCACCGAGTCGTCTAGTGTCCCTCGTGTGGCCCGGCCGGGCGATGCAGCCCTCGCGTCCCTCTCGCTCGGGGAAGGAGGCCCGAGCTCCTGCACTTGGTATTCTGAGCCCATCATACGCCTGGTTAAGTCTCATGAATAGATAGTCTTGGCAGCGAGGGCGACCGTGGCCGTGGCTCTGTGTGTGTGTGATGCCAGACAGATGGTTCAAAACACAGAAAACAAGCACGCATCTGAAGAGCATCAATGCACATAATGTGCTCTTTTTTCTCTCATTAATGTCGGAGAACATAATAGTGAACCAAAGAGGATTGTGTTGTGAAAGGAACACGTCTGTGAGAATTTGCACACTGTTGTAAAAAGGCGACTGTTCCCCGCAACCCACATGAATAGTATAATTACATAATAAATGTTCTTAATTGGCATCCATGGTTCAGTGAAGAACCTTTAACATCCATGGAATCTTTCCATTGCACAAAAAGTTTCTTTACAGTGAGGAAAAAAAATATTTGTCATTCTTCTATTGCATCGGTAAGAAAAACCCTTTTGAAACCTTTATTTTTTTTAAGAGAGTCAATTAAATCTCGTTTTTACATTGCAGAGCTATTTGAACTATCCCAATTTTAAATGATTTGATTTGATTTGTTGTAGAATTTGTACATAGGCCCATATTTTATTAAACAAAATAAAATTCTAATTCGTTGATACTTAAGGTTGCTAAACATTTTAGCATAGAAAATCTGTTATTAATAGTAATAAAACAAGATAAAATAATAATAATTAATTCCAATCTATATTGTGGATGAGGGAAAATACATGTAATTTTTTGAGCTGTCTGTTTGAGACTTTGCTGCATATTCATTAAGGAACACTGAATACTAATCATGATTAAACTTGGAAGAAAAACGTTATTGCAATGTCTGGCAATCTAGAGGATTCACTCGAAATGTTTTAAGCAAACAGTGACTGGGCTTTGGCAGAAATCCCAGAATTCTGTTTGATGATGTTGTCATTTGAGGGCACACAGATTGCTGTGGCTCGAATTTTTGGCAAATCCAACCAAATTCACAACTGCTAGATCCATCCGTCCGTCCGTCCATATTTCTATCTATATCTGGCTTTTAAAACTACTAAACTAAAACTTTACCTATCTATCTATCTATCTATCTATCTATCTATCTATCTATCTATCTATCTATCTATCTATCTATCTATCTATCTATCTATCTATCTATCTATCTATCTATCTATCTATCTATCTATCTATCTATCTATCTATCTATCTATCTATCTTAGATATCTATGTCTGTCTATTTTGCTCCTGGAAAGAGCCTTATTTAGGGGTATGAAGGCACTGTTACAGTTTGTCTCAATCGCTTTGCCACATTTTTCTGAACAGTCTTAACATTTTCTAAACTGTAAGTTCAATTGTCACAACTGTTTGCTGGAACTCTTTAGCATGTCTGCAAAATGTAGTTACATACCCAAAACATTTAATTCATGCTTCACAGCCTAGTTATTGTGTCAGTAAATTGGCCAATGACACTAAAATAAAAATAGTTTTTGCCATCGTTTGAGCCACACTGGTCAAAATGTTTAGATGTCATTTCACCATGGACACATTTAAATTTCCCCTAAAGAAAGAGAGAGTGATTGGGGATAACAAATATAACATGTTGGCTATTCAAGAATTGGATTTGTTATTTGTCTTATCATGATACTGTCAACACCATAAAACACTCAGAGAAAAATAGGCAAATTAAATACAAATTCTGTCACTCACAATTATGAGCCAAAATAATAATAAACAAAAACTGTTGGATTACTAGCTATACAGCAAAACTATTAATTTTATATTCATGGAATAAAAGAATGTTGCTGACTGACAACGGTTTCGGTAGGCTACCGAACGTCTCTCCTCCAAAATCTGACCGCAAAGGCTGAATGGTCTCTCTGAAGGTGCACTCGTGGCTGGGATGCAAAGAACATATCTCGCCAGGTTGCTCAGGGTAGGGAACTGGAACCTGTGTGAACGGCACCACTGCAGAAAGTTTTTTCACTTCAAGTTTAAGAGCGGTTGCGATGTTGTCAAAGGATGTCGTGAGCATCCGGGCTAGTGTCAGACCAGCCGCTCCAGTCCAAAGTACACCAGAGTTACCGACCGCTCCCTTCTTTCATTTGGAAATGTAATCCCCCGAAGACGTGGGACCCAATCAAAATCTGATTGGGTCCCACGGTTGCTGTTCCTTCTGACCCATATAGTGAGACTTTTTGATAACACTGGGAAAGCGTGCCTTTTCCAAGTGTAAAGGAACGCTACGGAGGCCACAACCTGTCCGTAGGTAGGTAACGTGGAGATTACACATATGGACTGTCCAAGAGTTCAGTGCAATATATGGAAGGTCTCTGGGGTAGCTCCAGCCTAGTTAGGGGGGAGTCAATACTGGCAGAGCAGACTCTGCTCAGGGAAAGACACAGGCTTGCCAACAGGGAAGTCGTACTGTGGAACAATACACATATGGGATCACGGTTGGGATCACAGCATATGGGCACCTAGCCTAGCACAGGGGTCAACCACTTGTTGTACTTCCGAGTGTTGGGCCTGGCAACAGACGTTTCCGCCACATCTGACTGACGCAGGGTGCTGGAGGAACTCCAACAGGGTTCGCCAGATGGGGAACTCACCTGAGCAAGATAAGCACATGTATACTGTCCTAGGAGGGGAATGACGCAGCAAGCGAGACACCAATCGGCGAGTACATGGAGGGACACTTCCTCTACACGAAGATTATAAAATCTGGTAAACGTGTTAGGCGTCGCCCAGCTCGCCGCTCTACAGATTCCCAGGGGGCACGGCTCGCCTTGGGTTTAGTACGCCAGAACTATGGCATCCACTATCCTGTGGACCAACCTCTGCTTAGAGACAGCTTTTCCCTTCTGCTGGCCACAGACAAAGAGCTGGTCTGAGGTCCTGAAGGTCTGCGTTCGGTCCACGTACAGGCTCAAAGCGCAGACAGGACAGAGCAAAGCAAGTGCTTAGGCACGTATTTGGGCCGGGGTCTCAGAATAATGTGAGAGTTGGCCGATCCGAATTACAGGCACGATTCGTCGACCAAAAGCACCGACAGGTCCTGTACCCTCTAAACCGAAGCCAGCACAGTCAGGAAGGAAAGCACAGCCTTGATCGGGCCTCTCCGGGTGTCTTCTCGGTGGGAAGAGCACCACTCGACGAACAGGTTCCACTTCGAAGCGTAGGCGCCTCGTAGAGGGTGCTCTTGCCGAATTTATGGTGTCTATCACTACCACACGTGGAGGTTCCAGAGGGCTAGACGCAGATGCCATAGGGTGCCCCGTCTCTGAGAAAGCAGGTCCTTCCTCAGAGGAATACACAAGCGAGGAGCTGTTGTGAGGAGCATGAGTTCTGGGAACCAGGTCCGGTTGGGCCAATACAGCGCAACTAACAAGACCTGCTCCTCATCCTCTATGACTTTGTGCAGTGTCTGTGCGAGTAAGCTCACTGGGGGAAACATACTTGCGTAGGCCCAGAAGCCAGCTGTGTGCCAGTGCGTCCGTGCCGAGGGTCCACTCGGTCAGGGAGTAAAACAACTGGCAGTGGGATGTGTCCAGAGAGGCAAACCGGTCTACCTATGCTGCTCAGAAACGTCTCCAGACCACCTGGGAATGGAGTCTCCACTCTCCCGGAACAACATTTACCTGGTGCGTGAGAAGGCAATGCGTCCTCAAACCGCACTGAGCTGCCGGCTGGCGAGAGAAGAGGGGGATGAGAGTGGCAAGGCATAGTGTCTCACACTGCCATCCATGCCCTCTTTAATGATAATTTGGGTACCGCTGGCTGTGGCATTAATAACCTCCGTCTGCTTCTGTGCAGCCGAGAACTGCTGGGCGAAGTCGGAAAAGCGTAATTTGTTGGTCTCCCTCATATCTGCCATGTTCAGCCAGAGATGGTGTTCCTGGACCACCAGGGAGGACATCGTCTGAGCCAGGGAGCTCGCAGTGATTTTCGTCGCTCGTAAGGCAAGGTCCGTCGCTGTGTGCAACTCCTGCATCAGCCCTGGGTCAGAACTACCCTTGTGCTAATCATTGAGAGCCTTGACCTGGTACAGCGGGGTCAGCCAGGGCCGTTCATACAAAAACCAACTTGATAAGTCATTGCATGTCATATTGCAAAACTTGCTTTCAGATTTTTTATTCTAAGGCAATGACATAAGTGTGACAGACAAAACTATTACGGTTGTTCATGTGAGACAATCCATCCATCAGTGTTTTTGGGAAACTGCTGCTTTCTCCTTGTTGTCTCCCCAGATTTGTGGAACTGAGGGTAGGTACTCTCTTTAGTTATTTAAACAATTTGTTTTCCTTGAAAGCAAAGATGGGTCTCACTTATATAGTTAGGTAGATACAGGGGCTGGTCTGGTTTACCTCGCAATTAATGCTAAATTGGTTAACAAGCAGTAACATGGAGGGCCCTATTTTAACGATCTGAAACGCAAGTGTCAAAGCACAAAGCACAAGTAACTTTGTGGGCGGGTCTTGACGCTGTTGCTATTTTCCCGGCGGGATAAATGACTCTTGCGCCAGGCGCAAATCTAAAATGGGTTGGTCTGAAGTAGCTTCAATCATTACTCATAGGTGTGGTTTGGGCGTAACGAGAAATAAACCAATCAGAGCGACATCTCACATTCCCTTTAAGAGCAGACGCGCTTTTTCTAAAGCGGGTTCCTATTATAACGGCAGATTTGCCAGGCGCGCGCCAGGAGCGGTTCACAGCCGAGGAGAGCAACGCTCTCGTTAGGGACGTCGGGGATGGAGAAACACACCCAAATTAACTTCGGTTAAAAAGGCGTATGATAATTTGGGTAAATGTGTACGCTAGATGTATGCTTTTATAATAAATTGTCTATCTATCTATCTATCTATCTATCTATCTATCTATCTATCTATCTATCTATCTATCTATCTATCTATCTATCTATCTATCGTAATAATGTATGATTTGCAAAAATGAAAACTGCTGCTTCTGTGTAGGCCTAGATGAGAGAATCAAAGTGCACGTTGTGCAAACGCTACATTGATTATGGCCAAGCATGCGCCCTTAAAATAGCATATGAATAACATGCGCAACGCGCCACTGACTTTAAACTTTTTTCCTGGTTAGTGGCGCAATTGTTTTCTAAACCGGCAAAATAGCATGAAGGAACGTTTGCGCCGGAACACGCCTCCTCTTTGCGCTGAACCGCCCTGGGAGCGCAAGTTCATTCCCTAGTTTAGCGACGTGCTTCTGTGGAGGGAAAAGCGCGCTTTGCGCGGGTGCAAAATAGGAATGATACATGCGTCGGTGTACAAAGTCAATTGCGCTGGGTGCAAGATAGTATGTGTCTCTAACGATCTCCAGTGAGAGAGCCCGGGATAACCATCAGAGGGCACTCCAACCTGGACAATCACCACACATCCACATACTCCATTCCCCATAATCCTTTGCCCAGACCATCATCCATTATCACATTCACCTGTGTCTCATTATCCTGTTTAGCTCACACTATAAAAGCCCGGTTCATTCTGTCAGTCTCTGCAAAGTCTTGTTAGTTGTTTAGTGTTTCTACTGCAATTCCTAGCATTCTCTTTGTTGTTCCCGTGTTCTTGGTTTTTGATCTTTGCCTGTTCCTTGGATTCCCCTTGTTGCCTGTGTCCCCTGCCATTTTTGTTTGGTCTGCTTACTTTGTGTTTATGACCTCTTGCCTGTTATCTGGATTACCCTTTTTAAAATAAACTGCATTTGGATCCTCAACCTTCGTGTCTCAGAGCAGTACGTTATAGTTTCATTAATGTGTGAAATCCTCGATTTGCCAGATCTAATCTACACATCTTCTCATTCTTTCCAAGCTAAATGTAGTGATCTTTAAAGTATGATGGGTGAGGTCTCTAAATATCTGTTTTCATATAATAGACAGATCCAATTATAAATGAATTCAACCAAAACACAAGATCCAAACCAGGCACACTGACAATAGGAAGTGAGTTTAGACCAGTAATCATTATTATGAATTGAAATAATGAACCTGTGATGTGTGTGATAAACCTTGACATGTCGTCATCAGTATTAGATCACTAGATGTGGTTGTAATGCAAGCGAAAATTATGAATTTATGAACACATGCAAAAACAAGAGAGAACCAACACAATATTATTAACTGATTATGTTGTAGTCAATGTTTTTTTTTTTTATATGCTTTTTTCGTATAGTAAAATAAAACATGTTGCTGCAGTTTGCCTTTTTCTTGCCAAATCATTTTTGTCAGATAAATATATGTATACCATGTATACTCCCGTTTTAGTTAAGTACTGGTTTATGAATTATGTTGGTTTGCAATTTCTCCTCTTTCTCTCCTGCGATCTCCTGACTGTTCCTTATTCTAAATAAAGGCTGTTTGTTGTGCGTGCTGCAAGCCATCCCCTGACACTTTACTTGTGAAGCCTTTTTTCTGGAAATACAAACAACATAATTAATTATCAGTTAATGTTCTCAGCTGGATTAATACTAGTTTACCATTAAATTAAAATAACATGAGCACATCAAAAGCACTTACCTATAAAGCACTTACAAATATATTGCTTAATCTGTGAATAATACTGCACAGTTATATAGACGACAGGAGCTCAAACTACAGTATGGGATGGCAGAAAATAACATGTTTACGACTCAGTTTTCCCCCTATTTTACAGCACATAAATGTCAAGGCGCAGGGTTGTTGTGTTTCTTTTCTTTTTCTGGCGAGACGGGGAGAGGGGTGGGATTGGCGCTTCTGATTTCAAAACCTCCCCGCATTATAGACAGCTTCTTGGACATTCATGCCAAGGTTAAAATTTCCATTGCTAATATGAACTTTGCATAAGTGCTTATAATGGTAGCATCCCGTCTGCCTGGTTATTGTTTTTCCACTGAAGTGAAGCAAAGCCCTGAAAATTCCTGTGCAAATATAAACTTTGCTTAAGTACTTATATGGCTGTTTTCTCTCCCCCATATGGCAGCCAAAGGCACAAAGCCCGGAGAAAATACAAAGCAGCTCCGCTTAGCCAGTCTCCACCCACAGACAAAAGACAAAGCTCTTCACAGGAGTAAAGTCCCTTTAAACAGTTAACAGGAGCGCAGATCTCCTAAACGTGACAGTGTTTGACAATGCTTTGATTCTCGTCTCTACGGTGGTGCGTCTCACCCGAGGAAACCGCTAGCAGCCAGAGTGATGAACTCTGAGCGTTTTCGGTGTGTTTCTTTTTATGCGTGTTGTTGTTTAACTACGAAAGATTCTTAGGCTTATGATAATCATACTTTAAGTGATAATGATTTAACCAATGAAACGTCTATTGATTAAACCATGCTGACATGATGGTTTAATAATTCATGGCGTACAGCCTTCAAAAATCACACACAGGCAAAACAATATTCAGACTTTTTTCAGTAAAATGTTTGGTTTCAATAAGTGTTTATTTGTATTCTTTAACTATTTAATCTTTATAGACAGAATAATGAGAATTCTCAATGAATCTGAATTGGATCTACAGCATATACTGTAGTTTGAAACATTTTATTCTGTAGCCTATATAATTTTACTCTAGAAGTACATATTTAACACGTTTTTAGGTAAATGCCTTTATTGATGTTGTGAATTGATGAATTTATATTAATTATTACACATTTAAAAATGCTAAACTGCATTTTGCCCATGTATTTTGGCACCAAAACTGAACAAAAAGACTACCTGTTTGATTTTGAGGGAGGGAAAAGGCAGCTCATTGTTGGTTTTATATATGTTTTCTCTCGAGGTGTCACATGACATCGCATCCCTCTGCCTCAGACAGACTGTTAATTAGCCTGTTAATATATTAGAGCACTGCATCGATAACACGGCTAATCCTATCACAGCGCTGCATTGATCTCAAGCTGAGCATGCTGACAATAAGTGCTTTCAGCAGCGCGCCGCTCAATAGTGCTCACACAATCGGCTCTCTCGCAGCTAATTGGCTAAAATAAGCCAAACATTTTGATTTCTCTCTCCAGCTTAGATCAATGGTGAGCGTTGGCGCTGAATTCAGATGACTTTCTTAACAGTTTGTGCCTGTTTCCCTCCACATGTTTAATCTGCCTTCATCTTGACTGATGTTTTTCTGTAGTTTTGACCATGCCACAGAATAGCATAACACCATAAAATGGAAATCTTTTCTTCCCTATTGTGACGTATACCCGAGTGAAACGGCTTCTTGAACAAGAACAAATGTGGGCGGGGCTTGGTTTTGTCTGGGGTTAATTGATTGGATGGTTGTGGTTTGCTATTGGTGGATCTCATGTGAGTGACAGGTTTCCCCACCCTCATCATCAGAGGGGAAGTTATTCTGATTAAAGTTTATGAGGGCACATGAATTTACAACAATGATGTGCATTGATATTTATAATAAACAAGGCAATGTTCCTGAAGAATTGTCAATATTGATTTCATGGTGACTTTAACCCTATAAAGCCTTCACTATTATATATGATACGCATATTTGATTGCTAAGGCCTTATCAACATGATCAGAACTGATTTTTATAAAGTAAACGTGAGAATATATTTTATATTGTCAGTAATATGTAAAGACTTACTGGACTGAAGCAACTTTTTGTTTACTTGATTATACGTGCATAATTTTTTTTAGAAAAATCATGTTCAAATGTGATCCATCAGATTTTTTTGGACAATTTACTTGTTCATCTCTCAATCATATTGCATTGCCCAAACCTCAATAAAAAATACAGAGCTTTCATAATAAAACTAAGCATTAAAATATGATCTTACTTAGACGTATTATTGGGAGATAAAGTGTCAACTGATATTTATATGATTTAATATAAGTAGTCTGTTATACTGCCATAAAGATATCATTGATTTACATTACAAGCATTCGAATTTCATCTTACTTTTTGTCCTTATAAATATCAGCACTAAATTGCATTTTTTTTCTTCCTCGAATATGAGCTCCATATTCTCACTTTATCTATACGAGCCATAAAGCCTGATGTATCAAATTTGACACTCGACTAAAAACATTTATATTTTTTGATTTTCTTTTCATATTTTATCAATAAACTGTTCAATAAACTGAAAAAAAAAAAAATATATATATATATATAATTTTTTATTTTTTTTTACTATTATTTCATGTCAGGCTTTACATGGTTAAAAATAATTTAGCAGCACAGAGTAGGAACACAGCCATTGTTTGTTGTTTGTTGCTGGTCGCATTTGCTGTAGTTATCAGTGTTACTTTTCTCTTTTATTTTCTTTAACCTCCACTTGGGTCTCCTTTTTTTCTCTCCGATCTCCAATCTCCATTTCTCCCTCTCTCTTTATCATCTCTTCTCCCTTATTTCTCGTCTCCATCGCTCGCTCTGTCTTTAAGGCCCATCTGAAGCGCAGCTGGCAGCTGAATTAGTGCAGAGCAGCTGAGAGTCATAAATCAGAGACCGAGACAGAATTCCATCCGTGTCTCTGGCATTCACTCTGTCAGCCATGAAATAAAGACGTAGCGATGCAGGGGGTCAGAGGTGTCAGTCCTCAACCAACTCACACCCTTCCCGACCCCTCGGTAAACATACGCCGGTCAGCCCAAATCCCAGATCCCGCCAGCCTCTCCTCTCGTTCGCCCCTCCACCGACGACACGGCGCTGGGTGTACCTGGATCAGGGCCGGAGTCTCGTTTCGTTTGTGTGGTCCCGGTCGCTCTCGGCACACGGGTCGCCCTCGTCCTGTGCCGGGAACCTGATACTGAGACAGTGTGTCTGTAATGATGTCAAACATGCTGTGGTTATGTGGCCCCTGCAGTGAAAGCACCTGCCTTTAGCACCACACTCACATTCATCACAGACAGTTGGTCACACTCATGCACCCAAGCACACACACACACAAGCAGACATGCACATGTATTATGGAGACTTTCCATAGGCATAATAATTGTTATACTGTATGAGCTGCATATCCTCTGTCCTTAAACTAATCATAGAAAACTCTCTGCATTTTTACATTTTCAAAAAACATCACATAGTATGATTAAGAAGCTGTTTTCCTTGTGGAGACCAAAACATTTCATTTTGCCATCTTTGTGGTGACATTTTGTCCCTATAATGTAGGGTTTATCAGGACACACACTCACACGGACACAAACCTTTCCACCCAGAGGTACTGCTCTTTCATGCAGTTGTTAGTTATTATTATTTTAGGTATCAGCTTTGTTTCATGTCGCTGCAAGAGGGATACATGTATTTAAAAAAACAATGATGTGCACAGATGAATCTTTTATAATAAACACTGCAATCCATGAATATGCTAATTAGCCCCGCCTCCCCTCACTCACGCCAGCTCAGAGATTCATTCGGCCAACTTACTGAGGTAAACGCTGCACAGTGGTATCGAAAGTGTGCTTGACTATGCTTTTGCTTGACTATGTTATCAAACAGCTAATAATGTCTTGCTTTTGTTACACAAACCATGTTTCCTCAGAGTCAGTTTCCTTCTAACAATCATCAGAAACACTTTGAACAACTCAGAACATCAGTGGAGAAGTTCATCATAACATCGTAACACACATCATACACCCGCTATATTGCTAAATCTACCCGATTTTTCCAATCAACAGAAAAATATACCGGGAAAACCTGGCATCTCTCGAGACTCTCCTGCTAGTTCGGTGTTAATGATATGCTAAAGCCCCGCCCACCTAATGACCTGATTGGTTACAAGGTAGTGTGTGACGTGAGAAACACCAGCGATTTCAAAGCGTGTTTTTGAGACTGTCTTTGGTTCACTGCAGTTTTAAGAAGAAAATACTCAGCAATGCTGTCGACTTATGAATTTACACATGGTTTGTCTTAAAGCATATTAAAAACACCACATAGACATATAAACAACATTAACACCACATGGGGACTTTGACCATTTGACCCCCACCACACCATCTCATGTTATCTTGCTGGAGGAGCAAGTACTGTTTGACGCTTGTCTGAGCGGGGTGAAAGGTCACACAGGGTATAGAGACATGTTATAAGGCTTTGTTTAATTGTATGCATGGCCTTAGTCTGTCAACCAGTGCAGTGTTTACAAAGTCCCTTTCAGCCTGACTGTAAACCATTGCGTGCTTAAAGCTGAAGTGGCCACCAACCAACTCATACTTCAAAAATCAAAAGTAAAAATCATACTTATCTGACCGTTATCAGTTTGTAGCAGTAAATGATGAGATGTCTCATCGATCACAGGTTAAGTATGGCGTACCACAAGGCTCAGTATTAGGACCGCTGCTGTTCACTCTGTACATGCTACCCTTAGGAGATATCATTAGGAAACATGGAATTAGCTTTCACTGTTATGCTGACGATACTCAGCTCTATATTTCTTCAAAACCTAACGAAACTTATCAATTCACAAAATTAACGGAATGCATAGCGGATATAAAAAATTGGATGACTTGTAATTTCCTACTTCTAAATTCTGAAAAAACAGAGTTTCTAATTATTGGACAAAAAACTTCCTCACGTAATAATCTAGAATACTGTCTAACACTTGATGGCTGCTCTGTTAAGTCTTCGTCGTCGGTTAGGAACCTGGGTGTGCTCTTTGATACCAATCTTTCATTTGAAAGTCACGTGTCTAGTATCTGTAAAACTGCATTTTTCCATCTTAAAAATATATCTAAATTACGTCATATGCTCTCATTGACAAATGCGGAACAATTAGTTCATGCGTTCATGACCTCAAGGCTAGATTATTGTAATGCTCTACTGGGTGGTTGCCCTGCACGCTTAATAAACAAACTACAGCTGGTCCAAAACGCAGCAGCTCGAGTTCTTACCAGAACCAGGAAGTATGACCATATTAGCCCGGTTCTGTCAAAACTGCACTGGCTCCCTATTAAACATCGCATAAATTTTAAAATATTGCTGATTACTTACAAAGCACTGAATGGTTTAGCTCCGCAGTACTTGAGCGAGCTCTTAACGCATTATAGTCCGTCACGTCTATTACGATCTCAAAATTCCGGCCAGTTGATTATACCTAGAATATCAAAATCGACTGCTGGCGGTAGATCCTTCTCCTATTTAGCACCAAAACTTTGGAACAGTCTTCCTACCATTGTCCGGGAAGCAGACACACTCTGTCAGTTCAAAGCCAGATTAAAGACACATCTCTTTGACCTAGCTTTCACATAATACATTATAGACTTCTATAATTTAATGCTATGCTGCATAGATTAGGTCAGCCGGAACCGGGAACACTTCCCAAAAATCCTGATGTACTCGTTACATCACGAGAAGAATGGCATCTACGCTAATTTTAGTGTCTGTGTTTATCCCAAGGTTTTTCCTGCAGCCTGCCGGATCCAGGCCGTATCCAGATCTGACGAAGGACCTTCACCTGGACCGATGACAACGCAGTGCTGAAGTGCCAACTAGTCTCTCCCTATGGAGGATCCCACTACCACTCTACAGATAAGGCGTTGTCGGGAAAATTCGTCTTGCGGTCCTACCCCAAAGCAACAAATAAAATAAAATTCCTTATCAAATTTATAAGGAAAGACAAGTATTTTGTTTAGGCTTGGTCTGTAGGGAATTCCAAACCTGCGTATATTCTAACGCACATAACTATAGAACCCATTCTAAATGCGCATGTGACCGCCATCAGCGTTTCTCACAGGTTCGCGTTTAAAGTCTGTGTAGAGAGAATGGTGTCGTCTTAGCGGCCCCTAATTTAATAACAAATGATCATTGCAACGGAACCAAATCAATTAAAACTAACTTTAGATGGAAATAACTTAACTCTGCTGTAAAGCCGAAACAATCTCTGTTACCTTAAATTATACGCTTATCTCTGTAAAGCTGCTTTGAGACAATCTACATTGTTAAAAGCGCTATATAAATGAAGATGACTTGACTTGACTTGACCAACACAACTGTGAACACAAACAGCTGTCTGTTTACTCTCTGTCAACTAAATGTCGAAACACTATCTCTTTTCCTCACTTACACACCTGTCATACATCCTTCCGTACGGCCAAGACGAGGGGCAACATCAAAGGCTAAAAATCAAGCTGATTAAAAGCCTGTCTCCAGTTTAATGGCTATATGGATTGAGGATGTGGCTGATGAGACTAAGACTGAGTCTGCGAGAACGAACTGCAAGTGAAATGCCACACTGTAAAACTCGTACTGTATTTCATCCTTTAACCTCTGCTTTGAAGATGAACAAAGGAGTCCATTGTCACAGGGATAAACTCAAGAGACGTCTCGCCCACACAAGAGGGAAGCTCAGATGGGCTGATCTGGCATTCAACATCCCAACTCTGATGTCCTGTTGAACATATTATGCCAAATTCAACATGCAGTGGATGAAAGATGATGTCTACCACATTGCAAAGACAACAGACAGAAGTTCAGCCGGTTTGTTGTCAGATGGGGACTGCCAGGAATGATGGACAACACGACAATGGGCCCTATCCATAGAAATATTGGGAATTGGGATACACTTTATTTGGATGGTCCACATTAGACATTCTCAATATAAGTAACATTGCACCTACATGTCAACTAACTCTCATTAGAGGATTAGTAGACTGTCTGCTTAATATCTGATAAGACTTTATTGTGAGGCTCCTCACATTATATTGACTATAAGTAACTTTGCAAGTACGTCAACTTATTCTACTAACCATAACCCCTTATTCTACTAACCCTAGCCCTAACAGTTTACTAACAGGCTACTCGGATAATAATCAACTTATTCTACTAACCATAACCCCTTATTCTACTAAAACTCCCCCCTAACAATCTATGAATAGATCAAAATAGACCAAAAACACTAATGAGAGTTAGTTGACATGTAGGCACATGTTACTTATAGTCTAAAGAATGTCTAAAGGGGACCATCAAAATAATGTGTTGCCCAATATTGCCCAAGGACCCATGAATTTAAGATAGCCCAGAAATAATATATCCCTTGTTTACCATAATGGTGCTGGTTCTTGGCCATACGATTTGCAAACCTGTGTTTCCATAAAGGCATCAATCAATCAATTGACTTTAAAGCAAAATTCAATGTTACTACATATCATGCAGCCTTTTTATGAGTTTTAAGAACATACTTTAACATCCAGAGCAATTTAATTCAGTCTTTATGTCATTATTAGTGCAAATACTTAAGTATACAGTATTGGGATATTTTTACTTGAGAATGTAGATAATATTAGTTTAGTTGACTTGTTACATTTGCAGCTGCAAACCGCCCAAAAAATTTAAATATATGACAGCAAGAAAAGACATTCTTATAGCCTATAACACGCTCTCATGCGTTTATTTTTTAACATTTTGGGAGGAGTAAAAACTACATGTGTGTAGATAACCAATGCTTCAATAACCAGAAGCATTTACGCTTGTCCAGTTTCATCTGGAATGCGTCCCAGACCACCTCCTGAAGTGGTTTATGCGATCGGATTTAAATCCATCTCGGAGGGCATTTACATCTGGTCTTTTAATGATCTGATAGTGATCCGATCAGATAAAACACATAAATTGAATGCATGACATGCATGTCATTTTATGTGCTTCCAGTGTAGACAGATTATACTGAAAGCATCTAGTTTTGTACAATCTAGATTTGTTTTCCATCAGTCTAGTCAGAGTGAGTTGTTGTTGTCCTGAAAACTTGTAGTTGTAGGTAATGAGGCGTTGTCCGACCATTGGTGATTATTGGTTCAAGTCGTCATTTTTCCATTGCAGAACTGCCATTTCTCCATGTGATGGTAATGTGGGACTTGCCATTACAGGGAACCTGATCACTCCAATTTCTGATTGGATGTTGTTTATGTGGCAAAAAAATATTTCTGCTTTGTGAGGGAAATAAGAGAGAGGTGCATTCAGAACAGAAAGAAATATGGGACATTAGAGAGGTCCACCTAGGTAGCTCTTGCAGCTTGTTGGTGAAATTTAAGACTTGGCGAAATGGCAGACGTGATGATGAAATGTCAGTGACAGTTTTACTGTTATTTGGGTGCATCTTGGGCCCACTCTTCACTCGCACAGCTGTTACATTACCAGCAATTAATGGCCATTCGCATGACCAGCGTGATTTGATATGCCCGCTTGAAAGAGAGAGAGGAAGGGAATGTAAATTACAAAGTTTAATGAGGCCTCTGATTTTAATACCTGCTGCACATACCCTCTACATCTGCCAAGTCACTCAGCGCGATGCCTTCTGTGAAACAATGAAGCTTCCCTTACAGGTATAACAAGACATGCCAGATCACAGCCAGCTGGCACATAAACTCTGATATACTGTATGATATTGTATTGCCGTATGAGGTGACGGCCACTTGCAGAAAAATGAATGGGAGAAGCCGTAATGCTCAATATGGCAGCTGTAAGAAAAAAAGTCATACAACAAATTCAAGTCGTTATTCGCTAAAAATTCTCATTTGCACCCATTAAAAACGTGCTGCCTCAAAGCGATGATGCCAAATGCCATGAACCAGCTAATCAAGGTTTTCCAGGTAAGAACTAAACAACGCTATCTCACGACCAATTCGTACGAGTGATAAAAAAAGGTGGCTAATTTTTTAGCTAAATCGTACATATTTTACGAATTGCCCAATTCGTATGAATTCATACGAATGACCTACCCCTGACCCCGCCCCTAAACCTACCCATCACGTGGGTTTAGCCAAATCGTACAAGTGAGGTCGTATGAATTCGTACGATTTGTCTAAACCCACGTGATGGGTTTAGCCAAACTGAGGTCAAAACATCACCAGAATATCCATGGGACGGTTACTTAGATTGCTGTTGAATAAACTGACCTGACTTAATAGGGACATTATACATGGCCATGTTCTAACATCCATAATCCACAAATGCATAAACCTGCATTTATTCTCTGAATAATTCCACTGACTATTGTTGTCACTGCTTGATGTTGCTTTGGACCTTGATACCCAGAGGTGATGAAACTTTATAAGTCATGTATTTTCATATGGCCCAACACTAATGTGTATAAGCTAGCCACTGCAATATCACCACCCTCTCAACCACGCTCAAATCTATCACTACTGGATCCATCTCTGTTGGTGTGGGGGCATTACATAAACGCTGATATTTGAACCAATCCAGCGATCAAAGCAAACACTCGCTCTGCCCGCTCTCTCTGTGGAATCAATCAGAAACTCGAGTTGTCGGGCGTCAGGTCAGGGCCAGCTCACATCGCCAGAGCCGGCGACAGGTCCGAGCAGCAGACGGCCACAATCGATAGACCTGGAATGAGGTTTGCACTTGGGGTTGGGGGGGTTATGGATTGTGCAATTGAGGGGGAGGTGTCGAATGAGGGGTGGTAAATGAACGGAGCCCATGCAGGCGATGTTTAATGCCCCTCTCCAGTTTAGTGGAGGGATTGGTCCGTTGTGTCTTAGGACGCCCGCTTCGCTGTATCAATATGGCAGTAATAGGGTGGGAGCCGTGCTGGACTGATAATCACTGGAGCACAGAGAGGTCTGAAACACTCCTGATATCTGAACCCAAAACACACATAGCCTATCCAGTTACTTATTATAGAGGTCAGTCTATTAAATCACTCTCTGCCGTGTTAAAACTTGCACAAACTGTGTCTACACACATTAACTAATTCATTAGCCAATAACAGAAGCTTATGCACTGACACAACACTTTCAAATACATGGAGCAACTTTAGCTTATGGGCACACACTGTTATATAAGATAATAACGTAAAGCAACTTTGGTAACACTTTACAATAAGGTTCCATTAGTTGACATTAATTAATGTTCACTGAAACAATGCAAAGTTGTATTTTTATTAACTAAAGTTAAAAAGATGAATAAATACTATACTGTAACAAATTAATTGATCAAATCACGATCAAAATGATAGTTTAGACGTAAGTCTGCTTATGTTTAAAGTTTGGTGCAACAGCATTAATAGATAAACCTTGATTTAATCTAGATGTAATCCTGATTGGTGCAACCCACCCAAAAGTGTCCCAATCAGGTGACACAATACAGGGAAATGTCTTCCAGGTTCAATTTTTTCTTCAAGCCATGAGGAACATGCTGCGTGTGAACATTATGGTGTGTATTTATATATATACACTATATGTACATGTGTGTGTGGAGAAAGTAGATCACCCTGAACAATATTTGGCTCCTGCTTCGTCAGACGTCTCAGTAACGCAGACATCCCGTCTGGGCTGGAGCGTGCCAGATCAGCAGGAGGTCAACTTCTTTTTGTGAACTTTTTAACACCCATCGACCTCCTGAATCATTCATGCAAAAGTCTCTTTTCTGAGTGTATTTTCCTTGTCATTGACGCATGGAAAAATCTAGAGCGTCCAAGGGATCTTTAGGCACCCGTCCAATGCTTATATTTCTTGGAGCCACAGCTTTCACTATATTTACTCTGGTCTGTACACACACCTACTGGTCTAATACACCTCCAAACATATCAAGGTGAGGATGAGAAAACACGTATATAACAGCTTCATATTTTTGAGGAAACAGTGAGTTTTTTTCAGGAGTCTTTGATGAATAGAAAGTTACAAATATAAACAATGGCATTTATCTTTTGTAACATTTCGTCACTATCACTTTTGAACAATTTCTTTCAAAATAAAAATAAAAACTGCTGACCCAGAACTTTTATATATTTGCACTTCATCATGAATATACAACTTAATACAACCTTTGATTTAAAATATGTTGCGACTAACATTAAATAATTGTTCATTAATAATTGTTCATTGTTAGTCCATGTTAACATCTTATTTAGCTAATGTTAACAAATTAAACCTTATTGTGAACTGTTAATGCATTTACACAGAAATTATGTTATGAAATGAATAGTTTACAAAAAACAAGGAACTCCCGCACACTATCACTACTTGCAAATGAGTATCAAACTTTTATTAGCAACATTTCGGTCTCACGACCTTCATCAGGCATATACAAACATTCAAATAATCACATGACCAATCAATGTCAAGATCCATTTGTAACCAATTAGGCTCAATGACGGATACATAATTAACACCACACCATCATAAACAGGTACAAACATAATTGTAAATATTATATATTATATAAATATTTGGTCTTTTATTCCCACGCACTTATATTGCTACAGTAATTGATGAAATTAATAGTTAAAATAGAGATTATGAATCTACAATGAATGAGGATGTTCCATGAACGTTGTACTCATAATGTTTTATGATAACATTAAGAAAACGTTCAGCAATAATATTAACATTACAAGGACGTCCCGAGAATGTAATTCCAAGAACGTTTTCTTAAAAACATTCATCAAGCACAAATAATGTCATAACGACATTCCAAAAGCGTTCTTCTGAGAACATTTTCTCAACATTACAAGAACGTATATTTACTGTTATTAACATGATAGGAACATTCCATAAACATTTCTTTAAGAACGTTTTGTCCTAACATTTACATAACTTGTAAGGAACGTTAGTGAAAGTTCTGGGAACGTTCCCTGTTAGCTGGGTGGGAGAGTTTCAGTGGTCCTCAGAGACCTTGTTAGCAAAGTGGCAGCAATATAAAAGAATAGTGTCAGGACAGGTTAAAAAAATCCTGCTGTCAGGACCAGCGTAAATCTTCAAGAAATCACGGCCGCTTCTGCCTGACCTCAAACCTAGGCCTTTGTGTTCCTTCTTTATTTTACGACAGAGTAAAAGTGTGAACTTGCACTCTCTGACAGTGATTTAGAGCACTGGCTCGCAACTGGTTTCGCTTCAGAACCCAACGCTTGCATTGGAATTACATGAAGTCTTGACCCAAAATTATGACATATAGGCTTTAGAAGAAATACCAGCCCAACACTTGGTCAAATATTGTGTTGGTATAATCCATATTCCACCTCTGACATCAACATACAAAACATCCAGAGGCATTTCTCTGGTCTTTTTAAGCTGATAAGCCTTTGCTTATTTAACTTGCTATCCACTGCACTATGCAGGATTAGTTGCGTTCAGCAGTTTTCCCATCAGGACAGACGCTTTTACAGTGACCCACCAGTTCACAACCACTGGTTTAGATGTCTCTCAACATCAAAACAAATGAAGGGTCTTATACAGTTTATATGAAACCATAGTCAAACAGATATATAAAAAAAAAAGGTAACACTTTACAATAAGGTTCATTAGTTAACATTAGTTACAGTTTTTATTAATCTTTGTTAATGTTAGTTAATAAAAATCCAGCTGTTCATTGTTTGTTTATGTTAGTTTTGTTCATTCTTAGTTCATGTTAACGAATGTTAACTAATTAACCTTATTGTTAAGTGGGTTGCACTTTATTTTAAGGTGTCCTTGTTACAGTGTAATTATATATTTAAGTACTGAGTAATATTAAGCATTTACATGTACTTACTGTAGGGTTAGGATTTGGTTGAGGGTTAGTTGCATGTAATAATGCATAATTTACTGTTATTACTATGGTAAGTACATGTAACATATGAAACACTGTAAAATAAAGTGTTACCGTTAAGTGTTACCAAACAAATGCACAAAAACCAAGTTTGTGAGATATAATACCTGCAAATGGACATATTTAAGCTGTTCTGTTTTTCCAAAACACCTTAAAGCTCCTTCCCAAAGTATTTTAGACTAAAACGAACATATTATCTGTGAACCTAAAGGTAGTTGAAAGGACAGTACCCCTTTCCCAGGCGCTTTCTGCTCATTCTTCTCGTTCCCCATCATCTATCAACGTTCACGTTGGGTTTGTCTGTTAAGTATTGAGCGAGAGAGGAAGTGGAAGGTGGAAATGGCCCGAGGTGCGGGTGACCTCAGGTTTTTCAGTCAATAAAACACGGCACATGCTTTAAAGCCCATTTACACACTCCCTCGCTCTCGCAAATGCTTAACTTGACATATTAACATCTCATAATGGACACATGAACGCAGACTCTTGAACATTCGCAGGGGTTGTTATGTAGTGAAATGTGTTGAACATTTTTAACGCCTGGGTTTCATGTCTTTATTCCCCTGAACCGCCCGAGGCGCTCAGTACCAAACAGAGTTAGCTTTCTCTGCTTATTCTCTGTGCAATGAGGCAAGCTATTTAACCATTTACAAGTGTGTGTGCTAAATCTCTCCACGTATACGCACAGCTGGTCACAAGGTGTGAGCTGGGCAACTGTGGCACCTAGGCTAGGTAAACAGCGGTGGCGTGTGGGCTGCTCAACTCCCTTTTCTTAACTTTCTCTTTCAGTCCAACAAAGCCAGACGAACACATGGCTTCACATCTGGAAGAGTTTGCCCGAGAACCTTAATTCACTTGCAGTTGTTTGTGTACTTCATGGGGCCGTGCTGTTACTGTGTCGAAGGTTACACTTTATTTTACGGTGTCAGTGTTACAGTGTAATTATACATTTAAGTACTGAGTAATAATAATCACCTACAGTACATGTTCTTACTATAGGGATTTGGGTTTGGTTGAGGGTTAATTGCATGTAATTATGTATAATTTATAGTTATTACTACAGTAACTACATGTAACGTGTAACAATGACATTGTAAAATAAAGTGTTACCCTTTGTTTTAAGGTTGTTACAGTGTAATTTTACAGTTAAGTACTAGTGATATTAGTTTACATACCTAAAATAGGGCTAGGTTCTGGTTTAGCGTTACAATTAGTTAACAATAGTTAATGTATTAACTAACATGAACTAACAACAGTTGTTACAGTATTTATTAATCTTTGTTAATGTTAGTTAATAAAAATACAGCTGTTCATTGTTTGTTCATGTTAGTTCACAGTGCATTAACTAATGTTAACAAATACAACCTTTGATTTTAATAATAAAAGTTGAAATATGAACTAAGATTAATAAATGCTGAATATATTGTACATGTTAACTAATAACTAATGTTAACTAATTAACCTTATTGTTAAGTGGGTTACACTTTATTTTAAGGTGTCCTTGTTACAGTGTAGTTATAAGTACTGAGTAATATTAATCAACTACATGTACTTACTGTAGGGTTAGGGTAGGATTAGGGTTTGGTTGAGGGTTAGTTGCATGTAATAATGCATCATTTACTGTTATTACTATGGTAAGTACATGTAACACTGTAAACTAAAGTGTTACCGTTAAGTGTTACCAAAAAAATGCACAAAAAACAAGTTTGTGAGATATAATACCTGCAAATGGACATTTTTAAGTTGTTCTGTTTTTCCACCTTAGGTTCTGGTTTAGCGTTACGCATAATTACATCCAACTAACCCTCAACCAAACCCTAATCCTAACCATATAGTGAGTACATGTAGTTGCTTAATATTACTCAGTATTTAAATATATAATTACACTGTAACAATGAAACCTTAAAATAAAGTAAATGTAACATGCAACAAGGACACCGTAAAATAAGGTGTTACCATGTCATGTTACAGAAACACGGTCATTGAAAAATCAAGGTTACACTATACAATTTTCTTATAAATGTGCACATTATTATATATGCATTTTTTACCTGCTCGTCAGTAATGTAACAAAAAGGATTACACTTTATTTTGCAGTGTCATTGTTACATATGTTACATGCAGTTACTATAGTAATAACTATAAATTAAGCATAATTACATGCAACTAACCTAAACAAAACAAAACCCTAATCCTAACCCTATAGTAAGAACATATAGTTAAGTATTATTACTCAATAATTAAATGTAAATTACAGTGTAAGTAACAAAGACAAGTGTAGCACTTTGTTACAGTTCATTTATTTAAGTACTGAGTAATAATAATTAACCTCATGTACTTATAGGGTTAGTTTCATATAATTATGCATAATCTATAGTTATTGATAACTACATGTAACATGTTTAAGAAGGAGACTGTCAAATAAAGTGTTACTCAAACAATAATTGGTAACACTATGGTTACAGTATTTTAAGGTGTCCTTGTTACAGTTAAATTATTATCCACAACAGTAGTAATATTAATTAACAACACATACTAAATATATAATTAGGGTTTGGTTTAGGGTTAGTTGCTTGTAATTATGCATAATTAACTGTTATTACAATTGTAAGTACAAGATGTGTAACAGGGACACTAAAATAAAGTGGGTTACACTTTGTTATAATGTGTCCCTGTTCCAGTGTAATTATACTGTACATTTAAGTACTGAGTAATATTAATTAAGTACCTGTATTTACTATAGGGTTAGGGTTGGATTGGGGTTTGGTTGAGGGTTAGTTGCATGAAATTATGCATAATTTACTGTTATTACTACATTAAATACATGTAACGTGTAATATACTGTAATTTTTGGTTACACTTTAAGGTGTCCTTGTTACAGTGCAATTATATATTTAAGTACTGAGTAATTATAATTAACTACATGTTCTTACTATAGGGTCATGGTTAGGATTAGGATTTGGTTCAGAGTTAGTTGCATGTAATTATGCTACTAGTGAGTACATGTAACATATGCAACAAGAACACTGTAAAATAAAGTGTCACCCCATGTTCTGGTGGTGTTGTCCTGCGATAATTGTCTTAATTTTTGGTCTGAAGTGTTGGAATAAGTAATATGCACATGTGGAAAGTGCAAAACAAATCTATTCTCTCATACTTTTTTTCACACAAAAATTAAATCTACAAAACAAATGCAACTACAAGAGATTAAATTGTAATGTGATAATTAAAAAGCTTAAGAACATTTAAGATGTATTTCTCCAAACACACACAAAATGTGATTATGGAATCAATTGTCAAACATATGCAATTTTTCCCACAACGTGATACACACACACATTTTTTAAGTGGGCATGGAAGTTAAAAGCTCTTACAGATTTGTGGGAGGATAAAAAGCAGTGTGCATTTTCTGACAGCAAATCCACTTGTTGTAGATGTTAAAATGTAAACCACACAGACCCCCGCGGTAGCACTGAGAAGAAGAAAGCCCTTAATGTGATGCAATCTCTGTTGAGCTAATCTCTAACCAGAATCAAAGCAAGAGGAAGAAAAAAAAACACTGAGGGCTTTGAACAAGCAGCACCAAATGGTGTGTGCAATTAATCTCAGATCCTCCAGCACAAAAAAAGCAATTTGTATGTTAAAGAATGGGAGTATTGGTCCGACGGCAGGGATGACCCCGCAGGTACTCTCAGCTCCAATCTGTTGCGTGCTAAACACCGGCTTTAATGAGGAGACATGTGCTGCTCCATGTGAAGAGACTGCTGTCTCAGTCGGCTAGAGAGGAGAGCGCTTTCACACACACACACACACAGATCCAGAGCCCCATCTTTTGTCATCCATTATCTCCTTAAGCATGCGTCTCCCCGGCTGCTGTCACCGTCCGCTCTGGTGGTCAGACAGATGGTCATGAGGACTTCTGCACCCGTACACTCCAAACCGTACCACACACACACACACACACACACACACACTAACCCGAGCCCTAAAACTGCATCACACAAAACTTTCTGTGTTTTTACATTTTCAGAAAAACTCATTCTGTGTGATTTATAAGCTTGTTTCCTCAAGGGGACCTTAATTCCCCATGAGTCTGTGTGCATTCACTGGGATATAAAAACATGAACACACACACACTCATTTTCCCATCGCCCAGACATTTTCACTTTCATTTTCTGTTCTCTAAAGCGATGTGGACTGGTGTTCGGTGCCTCAGGGTGTGTGTGTTGAGCTGGACAGATCTTCTGTCTCTGCATGAAGACTGTGTTAAAGGTACAGATGGCAAGAACTGGCATGTGCCTCTTGAAATAATCCAGCATTAGGGTTGATTTCTTCATGCAAAATGCCCAGTTAAGAGCTGCTCTGTGCTTCAGATCTAACAACAGCTTCCCTCTTGAAGAGAAAGGCCTATTCTTGAGTTCCTGGACGAAAAAAAAAAAAAAGCTTTCAAAATCTGCCCTTCACAGAAACCCTGTCAAAAACATCCACTTGATTCATGAATAAGGCAGCTGGCTTTGGGAGCGGCTGCTTATTATTTCTAGAACTTTGCGCAACTAAGCAGGTTTTGGCATAACATATAACAATATCATTTAATGATATTATTTGAAAAACAATAGCTTTAGCCAAATTACAGGTTTAAAGCCAAATTAATATCAAATTAATACCCCAAAAGTCTTCCAAGCCATGAAAAAAAAAATAAAAAATAAAAAAAAGAGTCTTCCAAAAATAAATTCCAATCCATGAACCAAACCAAAAATCTCTAGGATGAAATCACAACAATGCAAACTTAAATTAAAGGGGTGGTATAATGCCCTTTTCACAAGATGTAAAATAAGTCTCTGATGTCCCCAGAGTGTGTATGTGAAGTTTAAGCTCAAAATACACCACAGATATTTTTATATAGCATGTTAAAGTTGTGACTTTTTGAAAGTGAGCAAAAACGCACCATTTTGTGTCTGTTCCTTTAAATGCAAATGAGCTGCTGCTCCCGGCACAGGGGGCGGAGCTTCAAGAGCACTCACACAGACATGCACTGAACATTTCAAAAACTTTTAGCCTTTTATATTCAAACCGGAGTCAAAGATGGAGAGACTCAAGAAGAAGTGACAACATGTAGAAGCAACAGGACATTTCTGAATGGTTAGTTGATGAATTTATGTAGCTGATGTGTAGTTATATTCTAGTAATTGATGAGCATATTCTGTCTTGATGATCTATAAATCGTGTTCAGGGGGCGGGGTTTATGTAAATTCTAGGGTTGGTGATGTCACTAACCCGGGAGGAATGTGGTGTAGACCCTACCAGCCGTTTGTTGTAGTCCTTAAAAAGTGATTTCTGTAAAAGCAAATATCTCCCTTTGCTCTGAACTTTGAGCGCTGTAACTTTGCAGATGTTGTTTATGATCAAACTGCATCATTACACACTAACTAAAGTTAGAAAAGTCAATTCATAATCAACCACCCCTTTAATATTTCATACTCCAGACTCATTTATCTTGCACCCATGTTGAAACTCACCACTAATCGCTTTGTTTTATTGCCCTTAAAGGAAGTGTTATTACATTTATTATTATTGATCATATAAAGGAATAACTCACTGATCCACGGATGCAATCACGGCTGTTCTTGGGTTAAAGGTTTAATTTTTTCCCTCATTAAAAAGTTTTAATATGAAGAAAAGTACTTTAGGCTAATGTTTTAAATCATGTATGAGTAGCATCGGTAGCATAATAAAAGTCCTGATGTTTGATTTTACACTGGCGTTTTCATGTTCCTTTTGTGTTCGACTGAAGAAAGCCATGCATGTTTACCATGACAGTAAATAATGACAGTATCTGGTCAACTTACACTCTCAGAGGATTGTTGTGCATAATTAGCACTGACCTGATGTCAGTTTTCATGAACGTCTGTTAGTATGTGTGTATCACACGCCAGGCAGGGTATAGCAACCCGCATCAACATGACCTCATGCTATACACATACCCCAGTATCATATTAATTAATATTTAATTCATTACCATGATGCGGACCTCTCACCCAAGATCTGGCAAAACATGCGGCTCACCGAGGTAAATCAGCACAGCATCAGTGTCACAAGCCTGGATTTATGTCACAATCTGTTGTGTTGGCATCACATACAGGCCTAGTAGAGCATCCTATATACTTTGTTTATTTTAATGCGCTTGCAGACAAGATTAATATATAAAACTACATCAGGTGCAAAAAGCTGGAACTGGGGCAGTATTATAAAAATATACTCTTTTGTACCTAAAGGATATTAGCATATTAGGACCTTTTTTTTATTTCAATGAAATTAATGTACTATATTAGTTCGATAATGTTTTTTATTTAATATTTTGTATTTTTAAGGGATTTTATGGTACTAAATTATATTTACGCTGTATTTATTATCCATTTATGCACTTTTTGAGCATAGACCTGAACTTGAGCATATTTCCAACTTAAACCGGTAAATCTGGAATGCTTTAGTACGGTGGCCCAGTAGTGCACAGCACAACCAAATTTAAAAAGCAAACATAAGTTCATAACTCAACGGAATTAAGTTTGATCTCTTTTCAAAGACGACACTTGGGAAGATTTTTGCTGAAGTGAAAAAAGTTTTAAAAAGTGAACAAAAAAAGTCACAAAATTTTACATTTATTTTTATGAACGATGTGGAAAAATAGTTTTTTAATTTTTTATATGAAATGTATATTTTCAAAAAAATTTTTTATTATGTTTTACTCTAAAACTGTGAGAAAATCAAAGCCATAAATCTAAACAAGTTGTGTTAAAAAAAATGAGCTACAACATCGTTTCCTTTACCAAGTTTCATAACGTTCCGATGAATAAACTTTCTTTTTTTTACTTTTTCAGTCAGAAATGACGGAAGAGCACCGGGCACATGTTATTAATACCCAAATGATACATAATACCTTTTGAAAGGGTACACTCTCAGCAAAAAACAGAGTATTAGGATCATTTATGTACTAATATGTACACTTTCCTGCGAGTGTACAATGTTGTCCAAGCATCGCTAACCACTGACATTTCACTTCATATGTTATTAATGTTTGTTAAGAGACTCAGCAATTCACACAGAGTTTTATGGGGAATAAAAGCCGTGTTCGGATCACACATGGATAACTGTGTTATAACATAACACCCGTCCCACCCATGAAGAGCAGTGAAAGCGTGGCAGCGGATAAGAGGGTTTCCCCGACTATCAGCCTTAAGCCGAGCTTTGATGCGGCGAGAGAGAGAGATGAGAGCGCTCGGCCTTGAGAAAACACTGCGGAGGTGTTTCAGGATTCACTGGCATTACTGAGGAAGGCTTGGGAAAACAAGCCTCGGGCTAAAGCTGTTTAGAAATTGTGCGTGAAATTGGGAACAGAGGGATCAATGAGAACATAGGAGAAGATTGAAAGTCACTACAGACGTGTGAGAGAAAAGAGAGCAGTGATTGGTCTTCATTCACACGTGCAGAACAGAAGAAAGCACACTTAAGAGACCATGAAGCCTTCTTTCAGAGAACAGCGGAAGGATCAGTTTAGTCATGTTTAGTTAAACTGTTTGCTTTAGATGCAAAGCTTTATTGCAGATTTGCTATATGTTTTATTCTTAAAATCAATAACTTGGAACATGTGTTCCAACCGGTTAAGATCTGGATTATCTCGTTTCCTCAACCTGTTTCCCATAATTCCCTGTCCTCTCTCTCTCTCTCTCTCTCTCTCTCTCTCTCTCTCTCTCTCTCTCTCTCTTCTCTCTCTCTCTCTCTCTCTCTCTCTCTCTCTCTCTCTCTCTCTCTCTCTCTCTCTCTCTCTCTATGATTTTGTGTATTGTAACAGGCTTTTACCATTGTTTCAGGTTTTAAAGTTTTGATGAGATTTTTTCTATGGAAAAATGCATCCGGAGAAGTCGATTTTGTTGCCAATTACTGAACTTCTCATTGGGTCAAGTGAGGAAGGCAATTTATGACACTAGAAAAATAAGAATTGAACGAAAAGTGTTAATTTGCAAATTGTGTTTCTTAACCTAATAAAATCCAGAATCTGAATTGACTTTCGGTGAGGCTGTGGGGGATCTCATGTCTTTTGAATTGATTTGCTGTTATAAGGGAGATCTGTGTGAAATTATTCATGAGAGTTTACAGTTTGTAAATGTTTTGGAATGATTGGATTTGAAAGTGTTTTGATTTGGGTATTTGTAATAAAGTCTCTCTCTCTCTCTCTCTCTCTCTCTCTCTCTCTCTCTCTCTCTCTCTCTCTCTCTCTCTCTCTCTCTCTCTCTCTCTCTCCAAACATTTAAGATTAATTCTCTATTTTATAAACCTCTACTCAAATGCAAGTTACACTTATAAATAGGCCCTAATTTATATGATATGCCATCCTGATCCCATGAGAAAACAGAACTATTTTCTGAGGTGTACATATATTTTTACATCACTTTAACTCATCAAAATAAGTTAAGCAACTTTTTGATTAAGTTGTATGATATTCAACTCGGTCAGTTTAAAGATGACTCGTAGAGTTGAGGTTGGGATAGGCAGGGATTGTTTTAAAACGGGTGTAGAAACACTTCAGGAAATTTCACAAACAATTACAAAAAATGGCATCGAATTAAGCTTGAAATTTTGAAGCATAAAAGCTAAAACTCCAATAAACTTTATCTACAATTTCAAAAAATCAGTTTTTACATTGTATGATCAACAATGTCAATACATATGAAGCATTACATGTACTTTAAATGAAGGAAAATTGACATCTTCACCCTTTATTCAAAGATTATTAAAAATGTGTAAAAGACTTTGTAATCATATTGCGCGGTTGTGCATGGAGTCGGTTGTTTGATTTGTGATAATAACACAATGAAATTCTGCAGAAATATCATTTTTGGCCAGGATGTCATACAAAGAAATTATGAACACATGCAAAAACACCAATGAAGTATTAGTAGGCTTACCTGATTATGTGGACAATGCATGCAATCCTTTTGTTTTTCTGTGCTTTTTTTTAATTTCTTTTAGTTTGCCTTTCTTTGCCAAATAATTTTGTCAGATATGTCCTTAATCAAGTTTAGTGTTTTGTTCTTCCCTCATATTTGAAATATTTAAAAACTATGAAATATTTCCTCATATTTTGATGGTTTAAGTCCCCTTCGGACACTTCTGGACACTTGATGACAATCTGCATTATAAAGCAAACAATAATTCAAATGAAATATAGCAACACAGTTTTTAATCAAAACATTAACTCAGCAGATAAACAAAACAAAGTATTTAGAGACTTTCATAGAATTCAGAGGAACATGTTAATGTGAGGAACAACATGTGCTTCATCATGTGCACAGATGTATTTTACAGGAAAGATATTTTAATATGTTGTATGATACTTAAAGTATATCTGTGATATTGTATAGCGGTTTATATCAGTGAATGTGCGGTTGGTGTGGAGAATGTGACACATGGTGTTTTGAGCGTTTGTGCCTCACACACACACACACACACACACACACACACACACACACACACACACACACAGGTTTACAGGCACCAGCAGGGTTTCACCTGTCTGGACGGAGAGCAACAAGCCTCTCTGGTTTCCGCGGGGAACTCGCTCATAATCCCGGTTGTAAACGCGGCAGGATTAGCCAATCTGCATTTGCGCCTTCTTGTCTTTCTTCGAGTCTGACAGCAGGGAAATGTGTTTGCTCACTTTCTCCAAGTGTGCTGATACTTCACACTGATGTATTTCTGTAGATATCTGCATTCTGCTTGCGTTAACCAGCCAACGTCTAATAGGCCTATAAAACATATCAAAGCTTGTCTTGACATAAAAAGTTCAGGACCACAGACATATTATAAAGCCTATACTTTAAAAATGTTTTTGTTTTGTTTTATATATAGCTCTTAAAGTAGGCTAAGCGTAGTTTTTGAATGATTCGCATTAAGCAGCATTAAGATTTAAAGAGCGGTTTAAAGGTGGGAATGAAAGTGTGTAAATCAGACTCTGTGAATGATTACAGGCTTGTGTTATGGATGAATGAAAACAACACACCTCCACTTTCCAAAGATAGGCGAAAGACTGAGTGTCTCTCTCTCTCTCTCTCTCTCTCTCTCTCTCTCTCTACACGAGGTGTGTGAGAGGAAGCAGGAAAATTACGCTCATTTCCTCATTTACTGGCTCCTTTTCCTTTTCACACAATTAGGAACCCCACCCGAGCACACACACACACTGCGGTCCTCTGTCAGAAAGATAATCAGATTTATGTGACTGAACAGAAATATTCTTCCTCTCTCTGATCTCACGCTTCTGATCTCGACAGTCAGAAGTAAAGGTTATATATTTATACATATTTCTCTCTCAGACTGAGACACACAGGACGTGTCAAATGCAGTGTAAGGGTCATACACACTTCAGCATGAAAACCTCTTCATCCTCATCTCTCCAGCACCTGAAACACAGCCAACACAATATCACGGTGATTACAAACTATTTCATGTTCTGGTGAATTGGTGGATAATTCTTATGAATTTGTACGATCTCATTCATAGCGTTTTGTAGAGTCTGCTTTAGTTTAGAAGTGCACCTTTATACTTATTCTAAAAATCACACATGTTTGGTACAAATCACAGTGTAGGCTATAAATTCATACACATTTGACAGCTTATCAAATACATTTTTTCATGCTCTTTCGGTCTGTAGGTTAAAACAACAACAACAACAACAACAACAACAACCTTCATTGATTTGACGTTTTTTTTTGTCATTTTTGGTACAGAGAGAGAGAGAGAGAGAGAGAGAGAGAGAGAGTATGTGAGTGTGTGTGTGTGTGTGTGTGTGTGTGTGTGTGTGTGTGTGTGTGTGCGTGTGCGTGAGTGTGTGTGAGTGAGTCAGAGTGTCTGTGTAAGAGAAAGAGAGAGAGTGTGTGTGTGTGTGTGTGTGTGTGTGTGTGTGTGTGTGTGTGTGTGTGTAGGCTATAGTTGAAGCAAATAATGCTTTTCAATTAGAGCCAGAAGTCACACTGAAGGATGTGGACTTTTCTGATGTAGGCTATTTGATGTCTGCTCATAAGCACGAGGCATTGCGAACAGAGACTGAAGTGTGTGTGTGTGTTATGATGGGATGTATAGAGTCACAGCAGCGTCACTCATTCTGTCTGTTACTCGCTGTTGCCTAGCAACACACCTGTCAGGACGGCCAAGGGTTTACCCGAGCTTCCTTACACACACACAGGGGCGGAGTGGGACCAAAAAATCTACCGGGAAATTTCGTAGACCACCGGCCCTCGGTGGTAAAAAAAAAAAAAAAAAAAAAAAAAAAACCTTTGCTAAAAAATATAGCAGTGAATGAGAGAATATTAAATAGATTTTTTTTGTTCCTCTATAGTTTTTTCACAACTTTCTAAAAGAGTAAAAAAATTGCGAGAGATGGATAACGGCAGTCAGAAGAACTCAGAAGAGAGAAATATAAGTCACTTTGTCATCACTCCCACAGACGCAGCATTAGAAACCCTCACAGCAGCATTAACTCGTTTTTTTTTTTAATTTTATTAAAGGTAATATAATATAAAATAGTGTTAAATGTAAATACATATTTTTTTCAATTGAAAATATTAAAAAAAACTTTCCAGGATTTATGCGGATGATGACCGTTAAAACGTGTCATCATCACCCTGTTGAAAAGGGTCTATGGCATTTTCACGGTGACACGACACCTTGCTCGTTAGCTTCTGCTAGTGTTAACATAATCTGTATACACTTAACATAGCAGCAGCAGCCAAGGGAGGTTACTCGTTTTAAAACTAGGAAATCTGCCACTAGTAGCCTAGATAGTCACTCAATAGTAAACTTTTTATTTGTCTCATATTTACCACTGCTACTTTCAAATTACACAAGCTTTTGGCTGGCTGGCTGCATAGCTGGTGCTAATTCCCATCTGTGCCTAGCTTTGACAACATGTGCTTCAGTTTATTTCACCTGTAGTATCTTTGCTTGTTGATGCCCGGAACATGTCTGTTATTTTGGAGCATTTCACTGCCTCCTCCTCCATAATTTTTGAGTCTGACCTTCTCAGCGCCAGATTTTTTAACGCTTGTGCTGAGGGGTGCTAGATCATTGACGGGGGAGCTGCGCAGTTATACAAATAATAATTGAGCAAAACTTGGCCACTAAATATTTAATATTCAATTATTTTAATGATCACAATTAAAGTTTTAATTTTATTAAATTGAACAAGCGCAACATTCAGCATTCAATCAAATATTCTAAAAGATGTAGGCTATTAGTAGCTTATTAATAAGGTTATTTCAACATAATATTTCGTTATTTCAACATTTATGTGCGTGCAACAAGCAAGATGTGCATTTGTAAATCCGGTAACGCGTGCATTGATTTTTAGTAATAAATTAGTGTTTTCTGACAGTGTCGGGTGTCGGCTGCAAAGATGAAGTTGACGATCGCCATATATAGTGAACGCGCCTAGAGAAATGCATGATTACGTAATCAGAGAGTAGGCAAGCCTTTTTCTTTTCGTTTTGAATTATTTCGTTTAAAGTTATTTCAAGCTTTGTGTATTTGATGTGTTTCGCATGTCTGTGTGAGGCATACACTGAGTTTCGTTAACTTAGTTCGGATGAGATGCGCTCAGTTAACGTGCAATGCAATTGACCGCGCGGGCGCCTCCATGATTAGGCTATATTGTCTGTTTGTTATATTTGCTTATTATTATTTAAAAAATGATTAAAATTAAGATACAATTTATACAAAACGAAATTCACTTTAATGAAAGGTTTTCTACAAAACAAAACTGAATGAAATGGTCAAAATCATGTCTGTCTGACCCTCTGTCTCTTGATAGGCATCATATCTTATTCGTGCTGTTCACTTTTCATAAATAAACATAAATGGAAAAGAAATGACATTATATATTTTAACAAATATGAAACTAAATGCGCTTATTTAATGGCTACAATAGGCCTACAGACTCTCTATTTGTGCAAATTGCTGCACATTCATTTAATTCTGAATTTTGCACAAGTTGAAAGGCGTTTGTTCAAATCAAGTTCACGGATAATTGTGCGTGCATTTATTAATCATTATGATACTAAAATCATAAAAATGCTATGTAGCCTACTAAAAATCAGATGAGCCCAGAATATGAACGCAACGTTTAATTACACGTTAAGCAATTTCCTCCCATAGAAAACCATTAGGCCTAAGAACGCTTAATGTAGGCTAGCTTAATGCAGATTAGAATGCCCCCTTATTATGTCGAAATAACGACTTATTATGTCGAAATAACGAGATATTATGTTGAAATAACGTCTTAATATCTCGAAATAACAAGATAAGTTTTCTTTTTTGCCTTTCCATCATTTAACTCACTCTTACGGACGTTAGACTTCCAAGACGTGACGAGGAAAAAGAGGTGTTCGGCGGCTTTTTACATCAAAGGCCGACACGATTTTGGGAGGGGCCGCTCACTGACCCCCCTATGTTTTTGAAAATCCTATAGACATGGTTGGACCTGCCGAACGGGTTGAGCACTTTTATATACTGTGTTGAGCAGAGAGGCTGCACAGTTTGACCAGCGAGAAGCGGCCGCACATCAGGCCGCCAGACGGGTGTTGCTAAAATAACTCGCAATGTATAACTATTATCAGACCGGCCCTCCGCGGCCTCAAAACACTACCGGCCCACCGGGAAAAGTCCCGACTTTCCCGATTGCCACTCCGCCCCTGCACACACATCAAACTAAACACACTATAACGCTCTCAAAGAGCCCTTTCTCAACGCTTCTGCTCCTCAACGTGTGTTCAAGTCTCATTCCAGGATCCTGAGCCAGAAACGCGAAAACGAAAACCACCATACACGCACATATATAATAGCCTACATGTATCTTCTGTCTTTTTGAATTAACAACCAGTTTAGTTCCAAGAGTCTTTTCATATAAGTTGATTTCTAACCACACACACACACACACACACACACACACACACACACACACACACACACACACACACACACACACACACACACACACACACACACACACACACACACACACACACACACACACACACACACACACACACACACACACACACACACACAGCGGGGAAATTACTGGTCTTGCAGATGAAATATACATTTGTGCAAATTATTTCTAATTGTGAGCTAAAAAAAAGAATCGAGCAAATTAAATAAAGCCTGTAATTTATCGTATACGCACAGCTTCATAGAAGTATTGTATGAAGGACATGATCTCATATCTGTAGAAAAGCATTTATGCATATGCAAAGTATAAAGACAATTTCATAGCCAATGATGTTAAAAATATGAAATACTTAAAAAAAAAAAACAGTAATCTGGGCTAAATAGACTATATTAGACAGATATTTTTTATAAGATTCATGTATTGTTTTTATTTTTCTGTAGCTTTAGTGTTCATTGGACTGTATGAAGTAAAATGTTAAGTGAATAGATTAAGTTCTGTTTTTTTTAAGATCATTTTGATCATAAAAACAAGTGAAGAGTCTTGACACAAAAATAAAATTGACAAAATAAAATAATGATCCAAAATAAAATGAATAAACATTTAAAAATAAGAACCATGCAGCCTTTCAATGAATGAACATCTTTGCAATTGTTTATTAATTTCTCAAGTGAGTATGAAATATCATATTAAACATGAATTATGATCAAATTAGTGTGGATATATTTATCATAAGATAATTTTAACCTGAGTTCTTCAAGGTCTCACCGAATGAACAATGTCAAGATTAAAAGCAAATCAATTTCGAAACAGTTATGCTGCAGTATATGAAAAAAAAAAAAAATCGTCATTATATGTTCAGAAACACTGATGCATGAAAGAAAACAAGGCATTTAATTTTTATGCCAATACTGAAAATCAGAAATCATAAATAAACACACCATATTTTAAAACAACTTAATTTTTTTTCATTCACATAATAAATACATTTTGCAGTACCATTTTGCATCATTTTATTTGGTGTGCGAGGGGGGGGGGGGTGCATTTTGAGTATGTACATCATAAATATTTTTTCTCACTCTGAGAAAACAGCCAGTTTCTTATAAATACATGAAGGAGTGAGGTAAAGGCTGGAGTCTGTCAGAAAAGCTCCAGTGTAAACCTCAAATCACCAAACAGCAGCAACTGTCAATCACTCACAGACTAACCCAACCGGCGCTAGAGTCGCCACTTCAATTCTATTATTGTTCCAGTTATTTGAGTGTTTCATAATTGCATAATCTCAGTTTTCATTTTAAAGGCTGACATTTAAGAGGCTTGCAGGAGGACAAAAAAAAGGTTCATTTGTTCAAGTCAATAATATACAATAATGTGCTCAACCGATTTTGTTGTTGTTTTGTTTAAAAAAATAAATAAAAGTTTCAAATTGAATCTTCAGCCTGTGACTTAGAAGACTGAATTGGGTCCAAACACAGATGGACAGCATATGCAACTACAAAAAAATAAAATAATAATAATATCCCAGTACACATGAGCTAAGATTCAATTCTACAGCAACCTTAAACAGTTATGAAACAATAATAAATTAATGCTGCATTTTGCATTAGAACTAGTTATTGATCAACATGCTACTTCCATTTTTTTCTTGCAAATATTAAAATGTATATTCTCCAATGCCACAAATGTACTTGTTAAAATCGGGCTACTGCTGTGTCTCATCAAGTATAGAGGGAAAATGACCTGCATGGAATTTGAGGCCATGGATGTAGAACTGTTGCATTAAAAATGAACAAAAAACAAACGATCCGAAAACATTTTTTACGTGTAGCTTAAACCACAAAATATCTGTGACCCAGCAGTAAATTAAATAATTAAATACTGGTTTCCCGTTTGGATTTTTGAAACCGCTATTACGAAGTCTTGTAATTTCTTGATTTTCATTAATTCTCCCTCTTCCAGAGATGATTTGAGAAATCCTCATTCATTCAAGAATTTACAGCTTATAATAGTGGTTAAGATAGAAATGTGCTAATCAGGTATATAAAGTATTTGACAAACAAACCCTTTTCAGCTGTGAACAGATGAATCGAGTGTCACTTTCACAGATTTATACACTGAACAAATGTTCTTAATCTTGTTTTCCAGTAAAAATATCTAAACATCCTTAAAATAAGATGTTTATTATCATATACAAAATTGCATTAGATAATAAGACTTGTTTTCAGTTTTCTTATTCTGTTAATTAAGTGTTTATTTTTCCTTCTTGAGCATAAAACCTCAGTAAATTTGAAGAAAAAAAAAAGACAATAAATGTCTTCTCAGTGAAGTGATCATATCTAAACTAAAGCAGTTTAGCTTTTTAGGTAAATGCTTGTTTTAAGGATGTTTAATTCTTTACTAGTAAACAATTAACTCTTTCCCCACCACTGATGGAAATTTCCGGCTTTCCGTGTTTTCACTGTTATACTGTAGGGGGCGCTGTTACACATCTAACAAAAGAGTACTGAATCTCCTGATCAAAACACAGGCGAAGAAGCAGCAGAAACAAGCCATGTCAGATGTAAGCAGATGCATGTGTAAAATAACGCGATCATCAACATTAAACAGCATATACATCAAAACTGCCTAATGTTAGCGAATGAAATGTCAACCCAGGACGAGCTTTAGGACTGTGAAGCTCTGGGTGTTGATGGACTCGATCTACTCCATCTGTGTTTTGATCATGGTTCTGAGTCAGATCTGGATTTAGTCTTAGAAAAAAACGTGATTTTCTCAGCTTTTTGCTCAAAATGTTGTTGTTTTTTTATGAAAAAAAGTGTTGATAAAAAAATAATGGATAAAGCTAGAAAAAAGCAGTTTGTCGTTTAAAAGCAGAGGGTCTGTTGTTTCTTTTGATATATTGCATGTTCAGATATTCATACAACAAAATATTCCATGAAATATTTATGAAAATAACAACCCGATCTCACGGCACTTCGTAAGTATTTTATGAGGTGGCTAATTCGTACAAATTCATACAACCTCGCGTACGAATTTGTAAGATTTTTGCTAAATCGTACATATTTAACGAGTTGCCCAATTCATATGAATTCGTACGAATGACCTACTTCTGACTCCGCCCCTAAACCCACCCATCACTGGGGTTTTGGAAAATTGTACGAATTCGTACGAGTGAGGTTGTAAGAATTTGTACGAATTAGCCACTTTATACTCACTATACTATTAATTGGTCGCGAGATAGCATTGAAAATGATCGAAAATGCTGGTGGGGAAAGAGTTAAGAGAAAGAATAAAAAAGCAAATCTAGGCTAGCTTGTGAGAGTGTGAAGCGCTGAGTGGTTCGATAAGCATCAGCTGCCGTTGGTGATGATGACGGAGGTGCCTTTATGACCCGGCGTTTGCTCAGCCTGCATGCGTAGATGAGTGGCCATGTCGTAATGGGAGGAACCGGAGCACCCCAGGGAGTATCCTCGAAAGCTGTCGGCCTCGTACAGATGTTCTAGTGCGTAGCTGGTGAGCGAGTAGGCCGTGTGTTTCTCCAGGTACTGGCGGGTTTGTGAGGGGTAGAGCGCGGGGGTCGGAGAGACGGCGCATGTTGACAGCGGCTGCTGTTGGGACGAGGAAAGCTCATTTTGCATGAAGTCTTTACTTTTTCCCAGTCTGTCGGGGATGGGGCTGCTGAGACGGGACAGAGGAACAGGGCTGGGGGCGGGGCTTATCCCCTGAGCCGGCCCCCGACACACCACTCCCTGCAAACCTGACTGGGGAAAGTCAGTGTGAAATGACGGGCCGTGGCTCTTGGCCAGACCGTTTGTAGCCTCCAAAGGTATTTCTGTAGGAGCCTTTCGCAGCTGCAGACGACTCTCCTCCTCTTTGATCATCTGTTGCGTGGCTCGAATCAATGTCTCAATTTTGCTGGGCTCTTGAGGACTCGCGCGATAGCGGTCGCCTGAATCGCTCGCAGAGCCGCCATCAGGTGAGCTGACCACGCTGTCCTCATCCCAGTGACCCCTCACTGCAAGGGGAAGAAATCAGGGTTACCATGTGGAATTAGACACGATTCAACAAACCAAACCAAAATTCTTTGGCAGAGTGTAACAAAAAACAGGGAAAGATCCCTTTCAATTGTTCCAGAGTGGAATCGTTATTTTACAGGGCTTTCACACCGTTTGCTGCGGTCCGAGTGCCAATGTTGGTCTGGTTTCACGCTCAACCGGAGTGAAACCCTCTTTCTGCTGCTTTTCTGACTCTTTTTGAGGAGACAGTGGATTGCCATTAATTCGCCGCCCTGATTGCACTCACTATGCGCGTATACTCTGCGCTCGCTAGTATCCAAGGTAAATCATCAACACTATCATCCCTTACATGTGTTTTATTAAACTAAATACATTGTAATCGGCTATTTGGTAATATTGTGACACGATATATTGTTACACCCCTACAAACTACAGATCCACTAAAAGAAACGCACCTTGCAGGCTATGGATTGAGGCAATGTGTGGCATCACAGCATCAAAACTGTCCCCGTTCTCGGACGAGGGCTTGGGTAGCGGGAGGACAGAGCGGGCCGCACCCCACCACGCCTCTCGCCCGGGCTGAGGGGTGCCGAGGAAGTATCGCCCGGCCTTACAGCGCCCCCTGTCGCAGGACTCGGAGTGAGTGTGTCCGTAGAGGTCTCCGGAGGAGTGGTCGTCGGTCAGCGGGAGGCCGTAGCACAGCGGCCGTGGTTCGGAGAACTGTCGGTACACGCATGAGGAGTCTATGCCTTCGCACTGCTCCAGAAGCTGAGGAGATGCCGAGTCAGTGAGAGGACTCCCTCCCCACGGGCTATCCTGATCTGACTCCGAGCGATCCGTGGGGAAACCCGGATACTGCACAAGAAAAGAACATGCATTAATACAGTGGTTTCTAACTGTGTTCATGGAGGATCCCCAACAGTACACATTTTGGATGTTCTCCTAATCCATTTCAGGTCTCTGGGCCAGATTTACTAAACAAGGCAAATTAGCGTGAGAGCGCAATCCCATAAAAGCACTGATGGGTAGTGGAAAGATCAGCAAGTGATTTAGAGACAATACACAAATTAAAGAACACAGATGCAGTCGGATCATTTCCATAATGACCAACACAATCCACCAAGAGCGGCACAAACTAACATCTGGTTTAAGACATGCTTTTTTTGGGGAGATAAATAATGGCACAAATACCATAAAATTGACGAGCGCAAACCTTAGTAAATTACATTGCATGATTCATTTAAATTCTCTCCTCCCATACATTTGCGTCTGAAAGGGAAACTAATGCATATGCAATAATATCAGCCGCAGAAATAACCCTGTCCAAGCCTTTGCAACGCTCATTTTTCACAGCGTATCACTAGTAAATCACCTTTTTAACACCAAAAGACGGTTTGCACTGCAGGGTTAGTAAATCTGGCCCTCAGCATCTCTAATAATGAGCTGATGAGTGGTGTGTTTGATTAGGAAGAGTCGTGTAGTGTTGGGGTTGTATGAATTTGTTAGGTCGTGGTATATGTAAAGCACTTTGACCAACATGTGTTGTTTCTAAAAGTGCTATATAAATAAATGTGATAGATTGATTGGGTGGTGTGCCGCCAGGAACAAAGTTTGGGAACACGGGCAACTAATAACTTTAGCATTAAGGGCAAAGGTAAAACTGTGCACCAGTGTGATTTACACATATAGAACATGTCCCTGGATCAACATCCAACATTCCTAGCATCCAATCCTAAATCTACCCCCAACCCTACCCTTAAAATTACAGTGCAATGATTGCATGTTGTTCCAGGGCGTAACCCTAGCACTTACCCAACACCTTAAATTAGAAGGCAATGATTGGTTTATGGAAATATTACATGTTTAGGAACATGTCCTAGCTGCGTAAATCACATTCGAAGTCTTCCCAGCAACAGAAGACCTTCCTGGAGTTTCCAATATACCATTACCAGCCGACTGGAAGGTGTTACTGTGACACTGACCTGTGAATAGGGAGACAGTCTCGTTTTGGTCTTGGTACGGGAGACCCTGCTCTTGCCGACTCTTCTGTTCTCGCTGACGGGGTTGGAGGGGCTGTTGTAGGTGAACGAGGGTTTGGTGGACGTCACCTGATCTAAAGACAACTGTAGTCCTTTGTACTCCGTGTCCCTGTTGAGAAATGACAACAACATTGAGCGCCGAACCCTGCGACTGATTTAAGAAGCCGTGCACTGGTGCATTTCTCCTTTTCAGTTTACCGATCCTACCTAAATGTACGGTCAGGCTTTTAAAAAAAAGATTTTTCAGGCTCCATGCTCATTTGTGAAGCAGTGTGTGAGGAAGACTCAAGGACAGAAAATGAATTGCATTGTTTCTCCTGCAGGATTGGAACAAGGCTCCTACAAACATACGGCAGAGGGCTGGAGGCTCTGTTCAAATACACAGTGAGATTAAGAGCTATGTCTGGCTAAATCAAACCCACACAGGGATCACCACATAAGGCATAACTAGGAAATGGGAATTGATTTCTCAGTAAAGTGCTGTATGGATTTCTGTTCCCAGTGATGTATAACTTTCAGAAAACAATGGCAAGAACGTATGCTATCCAGGCGTCGACGCCAGCTTTCCTCCTGGCTCAGACTAATAGGATTGCACCCAGATGGCGATATCTCGGAAAAAGCACATACACCCACACAAACGTATGTACACATCCACTCGGTCGTTGATGTGAAGTTGACGCAAATTGTTGTACGCTCTCCGTCAAAAGAGTTTTTTCTGGGATCAAGGCCTGAAGGCAAAAGCCAAAACCTTTTAAAGGAGTAGTTCACTTAAGAATTTCCTGATAATTTATTTACCCCAACGTCATCCAAGATGTTCATGTCTTTCTTTCTTCAGTCGAAAAGAAATGAAGGTTTTTGAGGAAAACATTCCAGGATTTTTCTCCATATAGTGAACTTAAACGGGAACCAAAGGTCCAAATGTGAGTTTCAGTGCAGCTTCAAAGTCTCAGAACGATCCCAACCGAGGAACAAGAGTCTTATCTAGACAAACCATCAGTCATTTTTAACCACAAAAGCTCGTCTTGCAGTATCTCTGCGATGCGCCGCACATTGCTTAATCACGTTGAAAGGTCGCGGTTCAAAAATCAAATTTTCTCCTCCAACTTCAAAACGTTCGACAGTGTGTTTTACCTTTTTTTTTTTTTTGGAAATGGCGTTTGACTTAGTCTTTGCATGTTGGTTTTGTAAACACTGGATCGTTATTTTTGTCTACGTCGCGATTTGACCTTTCCAACGTGATTATGTAATGCGTAACGCATCTCAGATCTAGTGGAAGACGATCATTTGTGGTTAAAAAGTATATATATTATATATTTTTTAGAAAATGACTGATGGTTTGTCTAGATAAGACTCTTATTCCTCAGCTGGGATCGTGTCGAGACTTTGAAGCTGCACTGAAACTGACATTGGACCATTGGTTCCCATTGAAGTCACTAATATGGAGAAAATCCTGGAATGTTTTCCTCAAAAACCTTCATTTCTTTTCGACTGAAGAAAGAAAGACATGAACATCTTGGATGACGTGGGGGGGTGAGTAAATTTTAATTCTGAAGTGATCTACTCCTTTAAGGTGATGCAACAGGTTGGCCGATGTCAGTGATTTAGCGCATTCACACAATCTCATTGAGCTGAGCCGTCATTCTCACACACACACACACACACACACACACACACACACACACACACACACACACACACACACACAGTCTCATTTCACACCTCACAGCCCGTGTGAGTAGACTCTGATAACACCACGATAAGACGCTAGACACATCCACCTCGTTTCCTTTTCTCACCAAACACTAGCTGTGCATTTCTGAATGAGAGTGGAGAGGTTAAACAGTAAACAGATCCCACACTTGTCAAGTCTACATTACAATGCACGCTTTTATGGAAATCATTCTTCCCAAGAAAACCCGAATCATGGAATATGACAAAAAAAAACACACTCTTAGCAAGCTGTGAGCTATAAACACTCATCATCTTTACAGCCTATTAATTAAACCTCATAAACACTTCTCCTTTATAGCTGTGGCTGAAGAGCCGCCTGACGCTCACCGGCTATCGGCAGACTGGCATTTAAAACCAGTCTGTTTTAATGAAGGTTCTTCTGGCATGCAATTCATTTACATCTGTAACAGATAGATAGCAAAGGAGGCAGAGCGAGTGGGGGGGTGGGGGTTCGATGCTCCAGATGCTGGCATCACTTCTATTGGGCTCTCTGGACGTGTGCGCACAAATGCGGCGTTTCGCTCTTCCACACACACTCCTCGCTCAAAGCCGTATGTGAGCGATGGCTCCATTGCTCAATCCCACCTCATTCTTTCCAGGGAGCTCCAGTGGAAAAGTTCATTGTGGTAATGCACAGAGTTTGTCCGTATGAATGCATGACAAATAAATCATCCACGACCCCTGGCTCCCATGCAGTTCCTGTACAAGCAGCTGGCATATTATATAAAGCAAGAACAGGAATGACACCCCTAAACTGACTGATGAGCATCAGGGCAGCTTAGAGTCACGCAGTCACTGTCACGACTGGATTTCTGCAAACACCATCAATTTGAGCCTTAATGAGATTGTGTTGAACCAACTGATAGTTGCAGCTCACTGAGATGAGCTATTCGGCTGTGTAATAGTGGAGTAATGTGTGCAATTCAACACAGCCGCAGACAGAAGACTGAGGAAATGATACGGCTTTGCTACACTTTCGCCTAATGTACTGCATGCATGTTAGTCATTAAGTACAGCACTGGCCAACAGTGATGTCTGGAGGGGATGCTAGATTTTAAGGACCCTACCAGTTATTAAGATTAAGCCATCAAAGTATGTGGAAAATAGCTTTTGAATATGTTTTTAGGAACAAAACACTAAACTTGGTTAAGGTACTGTATTTATCTGACATATTTTACTATGCAAAAAAAAAAAAGCTCACAGGAAAAAGCATACATTGACTACAACATGATTCTTTTTTGATTGTTTTGGCATGTGTTCATAATTTCTTTGCATGACAGCCTGGACAAAAATGATGTCGGCACAAATTTGATTGCATTATTATCAGAATTAAAACAAGCACAGCTATGCAATATGCTTACAAACCCCGTAACACATTTGTAATAATATTTGAATAAAGGCTATAATTTTCCTGGGCTGGACATCAGTTTTGGCCGCTACTGTATATGTGTTTTGAATTGCATTATTGAACATTTGAGGATATGTTTCTGATGTTTATTTAGGTATTGTATGTTCCAGTGCAAACAAATTAAATAATTTGAAAATATTCTTTCACATGCATATACAGTACCGTTGGGGTTAGTAAGACAGAATACTTTTATTTTTAAAGAAACTGATTCAGAACAGATGCATTAAATTGATCTGTGTTGTGACAGTAAATACATTTATAATGTTGCAAAAGAAAACAATGTTCTTGTGAACTTTCTATTATAATGTATCAGTTTTCGCAAAAACATTGACATTTAATCATAAATGTTTCTTCATATTAGAATGATTTCTGAAGGATCATGGGACACTGAAGACTGGAGTAATGATGCTGAAATATTTAGATTTTACAATATCTTACAATTGTCATCAGGTGTCTTCAGCTGAATAGACTAAATCGATCTGCAGTAAATGTCTTCATTCTGAATGTTAAATTACTCAAAACTATTTGTATTTATTTGAACTGTTAAAACCGATTCTAAATAAATGTCCTTTTTAATCACTCTTCATAGCTTTAAATATCATTTAATGTTGCAAAAGGACGACGCGAATCAAAGGTGCAGCGCTGTAGCTGTGGAGACTCACGTGAGGACGTAGTTGACGCTGACGATGCAGTGTGGTCTGGACGATCTGCTGTTGTGAACGATCGTGGCGTAGCTCTGAACCCACACCCAGCCGCCCTGCTTCGCCAGGAACCGGTAGTATTTAGTGGTGACCTGTCCTTTAACCAGCACTACACAGAGACAGACACAATCAATCAATGCAAGAACAGCTCTGACACTCGCTATCTTACAAGTGGAAAAAACATCCATGCATTTGTTGTTTACTTCCATCAGCAAAATTGTGATTTTTGTTTTGTTCGCCTTACGTGCGTTTCGTTTAAACCTTTTAATTCAGTAAAAGCTAATTACCGCTTTCATTTGCATGTTTAAACCATAAGCTGCCGTTTCTCTCACAGCCTAATAACTATTTATAGCAAATAATGTCAAATATTGTGTCTCTTAATAAGCGGTGTTGTGCTGCAGTCAGGAATGCAATAGATAAAACAATGGATAACAGAAAATTATAAAAGGACTGAACATTAAAATGAGAAAAATTCTCGTTTTAAATCTGCCTCGCTAATTTAGTTACAAATAGATTGCGTGTTTAATGAAGGTTCACGCTCAAATCAGCATGTCGAGGCAGGGAGATCATATTCATCTCCTGTAATGTGGCATTATCAATTACTGCGCACAGTTGTGTTGAAGAGGTGGAGGTGACGGCGAGAGACGCGTCTGCACCGCCGGTCGTCACTAAAGCTGCTGTAAAGGAATGAGGAAAAACAAACCTAACTCACACAAGTGGTGCGCGCAGCGGAGATGGAAAGTGTCACAGCTGTGGACGTGATGATAAAGCGTCTTCTCTATTAAGTCTTGCGGCTCGTAGCCAGTGAGCTCCGCAACCCTGACCAACACAAACACACAACGGAATAACAATAGTGTTGGCGTGAGCACAAACACCTGTGCACACACCGGCTCGTCGGAGAGCCGGACAAATCCGGTTAAACGTAAACCCAACGTGCAAACGGGGCTCACTAAACACAGCTGCGTATGAGCACAGAGAAACACACACTGTACGTGCTTAAACAGAGCTGCATTTACACACTCATACACAGACAAAGAGCTTCACTGCATTTCCCATAATGCACATACACACATAAACACAGTTGGATCCAAATTTAAAACAAATCGGTGTAGAAACAACGTTCACTTGGAAATTGCTTGTAATTTTCACAAATTATTACAAAGAAATGTCAAGTAAGACACTGAATGGAAAGGGAAAGACTGGAACAGTATTTTCTTGTAACATGTACTATTGTGGTCTTTTTTAATTTTTCATTTTTACAGTGTTTTCTTGCTTCCATTAAAATGCCAGATTTTCGAAAATTCGTGTTTACTTTTTAATGTTTAAATTTCAATGTTTTACTCAAATTGTTACGCTTAGAATATCATTTGAAACGAAATGGTAACAATTTACAGTAAGGTCACAGAAGCTAACTACAAATGTTGACATGAACTAAAATCTTAGTTTGTTTTAATTTCAACATTTACTAGTACCTTATTAAAATCAAAAGTTGCATCTGGTAATATTATTGGTAACACTTTAGTTTAGGGTCCAATTCTCACTTTTAACGAGTTGCTCATTAGCACGCATATTACTAAGATATTGGCTGTTTATTAGTACTTATAAGCTCATATTATTGTCTTATCATATTCTACATTCCTTAATCCACCCAATACCTAAACTTAACAATGACCTTACTGACTATTAATAAGCAGTAATTATGAGTGTGTTTGGGGAAGTCGTAGTTAATAGTGAGAATTGGACCCTAAACCATTTTATTTAAATGACCTTTTTGTTAGAACAACACAGTTGCATTTATATAAAATAACGTCAACAGAGATTAATGAACACGTGTATTGCTCAGAGTCAGTTGATGCATTAACTAAGGAACCTCGTTATAAAGTGTTATCACTGAAATAGTTTGCATTAAATCCTCAGGCCTCATTGCCTACATTATCCTGTATCAGTAAAAGGAGTGTGTTTCCGTGTGTACGCTGACGGTACCTGGAGTCCAGGAAGATGAGCTTCATGTCCAGGCTGGCTCTGAACATGAACATGTTGCTGTGGAGCTTGATCTCGGTGACGGCGCTGGGCGGGAGAGAGTGACCGACGGCCACGAGACCCACGTTCTGATAGCAGCCGTCGAACGGAGACATGTCTAGACTATACTGACGGACCTTCAGATACCCACTGCAGTGGATCACCTGCGGAAACACACACACTTATGCATCCATGCAGCTCCAAAACACTGAACACACAAGCACGTTCTGGACATTGCTCATGCTGACTAGTTCAAATATTCAATTCACATTTATTTGTATGGCGCTTTTCACAATACACATCATTTCAAAGCAGCTTTGAGTCCACATTACAGTTTAGAGTGATCTGTTATCAGAGGAAACTAAGTTATGTATTTCAGAAATGTACATTTACAAAATCAGTTAGCTAAACATGTATTTATTTAAACAATGTAATCATTTAATGCAGAAACAATCAGCTCACTGAAGTAATGAATACTTGTTTGTTAACAAATTATATGAAGCCAAATGCATTAAAATATGATGAGCTCCTCACACTATACCATTAAAAATCCTCACTATAAGGTTATGTGTAGAACTCTAGGACTCCTTTATGCCAAAAAGGTTATATATAAGGGAAAAAATTATTGCATGCTACTTTGTTTAATTGGTTATTTCAGGTTTTTATAGTGATAAAGCATGTTTATGAGCTTCTTAATTCATAAAATGTCATTAAAATTAATTTAAGTTATATCCATGAAATGATCCCATGATGGGAACTTCTACGGTTCTAATTATGAAGCGTTTGAAATTCTATATAGAACCTTTTCTTCTAATAGTGTACACTATAAAAGAGGAGGCATATAATAAAGATATCTGGTAACACTTCACAATAAGGTTCATCACCTGTTAAAATGAACAATAATTCTTCAGCATTTATTAATCTTAGCTAATATTAATTTACTAATACATTATTTAAATCAAAGGTTGTATTTGTTAACATTAGTTAATGCACTGTGAACTAACATGAACAATGAACAGCTGTATTTTTATTAAATAATATTAATAAAGATTAGTAATGTAACAAATGTATTGCTCATTGTTAGTTCATACATTAATGTTTACTAATGAACCTTATTGTAAAGTGTTACCGATGCAGTTTTGTACATCAGCACTCATAAATAATAAATGACAACGGCCTACCTTGTATCCGCCACACGTCAAGCCTGCGTTTCTTTTAGCGAGGACGCATTTCATTCTCAGAAAGAAAGATCGTTCCATTTCATATTCTAGAAAAGCAACAGTCAGAAGCAGACGGTGAAGGAGTGTGCTAACAGCTGGAGATGAACAGAAGAGCGCGAGTGTGTGTCTCACCGTGGACGAAGTGCGAATGATACGGCTGGTGTGCGGTCAGCACCGCGGTCATCTCGTCGTGGTCCGCCGGGTGGATGTACTCGTAAATACTGTTCCCCGTCAGCTCTACCTGTTAAAATGAGCTTCTGTCATTGCAGTCAAAGCTGACCGAGACACAGTGAGCTCTAGACTGAGCATACACACAGCAAACACTGAGACATGCACGTTACCTGTGACAGCCCTAAATGCACCGACGCCGTCTCTGAAATGTACATGATTTTCCCATCAGGAGCCACCACAAAAATGAAGCCATCCAAAGTCTGAGGAAAAGAGGGCAACACTTTATTCTAGATACACATGTTACATTACTATAGGAATTACTATACTAACTGTGTTTAATTACATGCAACTAACCCTAAACCAAACAGCCCCATAGTAAGAACATGTAGTTATTTATTATTACTCAGTATTAAATTATATAATCACATTCTAACACAGACACCTTAAAATAAAGTGTAACCGAAAATGTAAAGGACATTTTATTAATGCGTTCATTTGCTCTAGTAAATCAGTTACTTGTTTATCATTTTAGGACAAGATGTAATACATTTAAAATTTGAATTGATCAAATAGAGCTTTTATGTTCTATTTGTAACTAAAACACAGGAAGCATTTATAAAAATAATTTTTATCATTTAAGGAATTATGAAACATCATAGCTACCTACAAAAATCTAAGAAACAAATTCCCATCTTGATATCTAGACGTCCACAAGCAATGCGACACGAACTGACACAATTCTACACAATCGTTAGAGCAGTTTCATAATTTGATATCAGAATTAGCCTATAGGAACATTTTAATCATTAAATATAATAAAATATGATGTGTGTGTAGGCTAATGTGAGAGTGTGTTCTCTACCTGAAGCAGATGAGATCCTAACTCTCGGCCCACATTATCCAGAGAACTGCGACTCACGTGACCCCAAGATTCCCCGAGACCTAAAAACACACACCCGTTTATTAAAAATAAAAATAGAGAAAATCACACAGGCTAGCTATGTAAAAGAGCCGACTTAAAAATAATCTTCGCGTAAAAATAAAATGCCTCCAATGTGCATTCGTGATGGAACAAAAATAGACTAATATAATTCTACAACAGCACAAAAAATAACAGCAGCAGAAATAATAGTCTATCGTCATCTGACGATCAGTTAGTCAATATTTTAACGCCGAATTGACTGTAAACACGCTGAATGTAAATGAGGAGTATTTATGAAGGCGGTGAAACTCGATAAAGCAAACAGTCTGACACACACAATCCTTATTGAAATGCAAATCACACGAAAACAAACATCAGATCAAAGCAAAAGCTCTGATTCCACTTTAATATTAAACAAACATGGAGTCCGCGTTTATCCAGCAGAAACAATCGCTCGATCTGCTCTTCAAACAGCGGACTGAAAACAAGCATATTCTCACACAAAATACACTTTTGAGTTTTTTTTTTTTTTTTTTGTGGAAACATGTTTAAAGGCGTTTTTTTTTTAATCAGACTGGCAGGAAATATACAGATACAAAAAGTAACTATCTTGCTGCTTTTAAATATATAAACACAATACATATTTTAATATTATGATAGCAACAGTGATAGCTATAAATCAAGACCGACCGAGACTGACTGAGCTTTCTAAATACAGTTTATGTTATACAAATATTTAAGTTTATTAAATAACAAAATAATAATATTAATATTAACAATAATAATACAACTGTCGAAACAATCATAATTGCCTTCAAAACGTAATTGGGCGCGATTTAACCGCCGTCTGAGACTCGCAATGCGCGTGCACGCATCCCGATGGATCCAAATTTGGACACAAATATGGACAAACCCAACCATTATTTAGTTTAAAAATGTAAAAAATTAAAAACAACCGCTGGGTTTAAAAATGTAAGAAAATATAAACAATAGTTGGGTTTAAAAATGTAAGGAATTAAAACCAACCGTTGGGTTTAAAAATGTAAAGAATAAAATCAACTAAATTTAAGGAATTAAAACCAACCGTTGGGTTTAAAAATGTAAAAAAAATGGTTGTCCATATGTGACCCAAACATGGGTTAAAAAAACAGCATTTTTAGTGTAAAGAGAAGTTGTGATTATTCGCAGGGAAATGACTGCATCTGAACACCCGTGAGCTCATCACGTTATGAACTTTACATCAGCAATAAGAGACACACAAAATAATATTTTCTCCAGCAGAAATGTTTCGGACTCCAAAGAAAACTGAAGTCATTTTAAAGCACTTTTTCTGTTTCTACTGGAAAAGCGCTGAACCCGTTTCTTCAGGCGTTTCGGAGAACATTTATTTTCACAGGCCCGACAGGTCTTTTATTCATTATGCCAATTTTATTCTCCAATAGTAGGACTATAAATGATCGTTATATAAGTTTTTGCCATTTTTGATTGTCGAATGACCGTAAAACGGATTTACATCCAAGAGAAATCGTTGATAAAAAAATAAATAAAAAAATACTTCAACCAAATATGAGCGAAAACCACAGAGGGGATAAAAAGGCACCAACCAAATGAATAAAAACGGAAACCAAGGCCTATTGCGTACATTTATTAGATTGGTGGAATATTCGAGGATTGTTTGACAGCAGTGTCCGTCAGAATTATTCTCTTCACAGCCGAGCCATAAATAACCACCATAAAACCACCTTCACCTTCCTTCATTTTCTAATAAAACTTTACTGTCTCATTTCCTCGAGCTGTCTTTACTTTGACCTCACTGACCTTTAACCCGCGCGAGTTTCATTCGCATTAAAACATTTATTTCAGTGTAATGACTCCAGCACATGCTGCAGTGCCGGAGGAGCCTGTGCATCCTATAGCCAGATAGAGAGGGGATGTGTAGTTTTACCATATGCGTATAACCTGTTCCACGCGCACACCGCGAGCCGAATAAACATGTAATTCATATAAACACTTCAGCTGTTGCTTCACTCCTGACTCTCTTTCTGCTTCAGAGAATCAAGCAGCCGCTTCGTTTCTGTTTCAAACATTTGAATCACATGTATTACATTATTTAGAGAAATATATAATAGACCTATAATGTATAATAAACATGATATATTTCTCTTTCTTCGAAATTATATTCAAGCCAGTAATAGGCATGTCATCACACACATTTAAGAGATAAATAAGCGCGCGCATGGCTGAACATAACGATTGAAAGCAAGAGTTATGCTGTTGATGTATTTAATGTATTTAGCCTACACTCGTCTTTTCTCTTGATGTTACTCGTCATTCTCTTACTGATGAAATGTCAATGTTTATCAACCGCGCTGAGTGATGGCATATCCGCAAACCACTATGGCCTTTTCTTTTTTTTTTTAAATAATAATTATAATAATAGCCTAATAACAACAATAATAATATAAATGTCGATAATATTTGTTTCGTGTCCTCATGTCCAGCCAGGTGTTGATCGGACGATGATAATTGGCGCTGATCGTCTTCAGTCACGCAGAACAGAAAGTGGAAAATAATAACGCTAATAATCAGAAATATCACGACGTCTGAGTCTGTGTGCGAGTGTCGGAACTACACTTACATTCAAATAAAATCAATCTTGCTTTAGTAAAAGTCACGAAACCCCTTTTTGCTTTAATAAAATTCAAGAAAGAATATATTTTTATTTATTGTTTACAGATTAGGCCTGTAAATAAAACGAATACAAATGCAGCGATGTGGCAGGCCGCAACTGCCTTAATGTTTTCGCTCCGCGTTCGCGTTTTTTACAAACGAACAGGCCTCCTATAAAGTCGTCTTATTTAAAACGTTTAAATTGCTATTATATTTTATTACGCTACGTTTTTGGGATGTTTGATGATGATTTCGGAAGGTCCTATATTTTCTGAAAATGATGTGCATGAGATCCTACTGTTTAAGGCCTTACATTAGGCTACATGTAAAAACATGTCTAGATCAAAATACGATTAAAACAAAACAATAATTTAGTTAGCCTTAATAAATAACGATACACTAAAAAATGCTGGGTTGTTTCAACCAATGTTTGGGTCAAATATGGACAAACCCAACCGTTGATTTACATTTTTAAATTACATTTATAAACCCAACCGTCGGTTTAATTTTTTTCTCTCCAACAGTTGGTTTGTCCACTCTCTGAACTATCCACAGGAGCGGTTAATATTTTTAGTAATAACACCACATTAATAATAATAACAATAGGCCTGTATTATTCGTATTATCATAGCTGACAAGAACACCAATAGGCCTAATGCTGTTAAACTTTCTAAAATGAAAGATTTCGTTAGGCTTCACGCAGAAGACGCCGTCCAACACACACACACACACACACACACACACACACACACACACACACACACACACACACACAGGAACGGTCTTCCGTACCTTCAGGGAACACTATCCTCATCTTCAGGTAGCTGGTGGTTAGTCTGATGATGGAGGCTTTGTCCAGCTGAGAGGTGATGGCCGAGGGCAGAGGCAAGAGTTTGGCGAGCTCATAAAACTCGCTGTTCTCCTTCTCTCGACGGGTGCGCGCCGCGTTCTTCGACTTCTCCTTCATATTCCCGGTGACTGACAGCAGATCAGATCAAGATCTCAGATCACACTCAAGATCTCACATCAAACTCAAGATCTCAGCACGGTTACCCGCATAGGAAGGGTTCAGAAGCGTCCTGAAAGCGTTCCTGCCATTCCCAATTCCCAAACTCTTTCCTGCTGTTCCTTAGATGTTTTACACGCAGACCTGAGACAAACACACCTTCATGATTATGATTAGTTTGTCTAATCCGCAGTGAGACTTAGTTTACACACATGAAATCCACTCGGGCCCAGAATCTCTTCATTAGGAAGTTCCTTCCATCAATCCATCCATCAGATGCGCATAATTTTCCTGGAAAACAGCAGATTCACGTTCATTTCTCTTCCGACTTTGAAATGCACGCGTCTTTTGAGGAAAACGCTCTAATTTATGAACTACCACACATTTAATATTAACATTAAATTAACGTTTATTATCTTAAACTGCGCATTTTTCGTTCTACAGATAGTTTTGATATATCTAGTCTATTTCTCTGCATGCGGGAATGTCATTGAACGCATCCGAGTATTTCGCCTTTATAACATCATAATTTGCTGAAGTAAAACTTTAGGCTAAAACTTGCACGTCGTCTTACCTCATATATCAGATCACACTGCAAGCTCGCGCTGTCTTCATAAATCCATAACTCCACAACGACAAATATCCAGACTGGCGTTAATTCGCGCTGAATTCCACAGCAAACACGGGAAACATCTTTGTATCCAGAAGGATCGTGTTTGGAGGAGTTTGCTGAAGTCTTTCTGTCTGGCTAACACTCGGACCCTCCCCTGATCTCAGCTCATTGGACACTGAAGGACCAGACAGGATTTTCCCATTGGATCCCATTCACTAGCGGCCGATCCATGAGGAATCAGGATTTGTTAGAAGCGCTGACCTCTGACCCATAACACACTATGAATGACATTTGCATTTAAATTTCTGTTTCTATCTATCTATCTATCTATCTATCTATCTATCTATCTATCTATCTATCTATCTATCTATCTATCTATCTATCTATCTATCTATCTATCTATCTATCTATCTATCTATCTATCTATCTATCTATCTATCTATCTATCTATCTATCTATCTATCTAATTTCAACAGGAAAACAGACTAAATTAAAATTATTTAAAATTGCTGCAAAATTAAAATAATGGAATGTTCGCCAAATTATCATTTGTTAAAATAAGAGCATTAATCAAATCACCTAAAATATAACCAGCACATATATATATATATATACATATATATATATATATATATATATATATATATATATATGCTGGTTATATTTTAGGTGATTTGATTAATGTAGGCTATAGTACACACAAACATTTAACTACATATCTATAAATATGCAATGTAAAAAACAAAATACAGGTGTTCATGTGATTTTAAGGCGAGACACCCCAGGTGAATAGGGTAAAAAAAAAAATAATAATAAATATTAGTATTTATTACTTCAACAGTTGATTGATTACATTAATAATAGCAACAAAAAAATTGTATTACAAGTTTTCTGAAATTTTATTCAAAGTTTAAATATGCAAATGAGGCACCGTCTAATTAAATATGTACTAATTTGCATACATTTCTAGAGCAAAATATTTCTGAACATTGTATGAAGTCAGGTTTAAAATGATTGTTTCATTTATTTGATATATTAGAGCCAAAGGTTTTTACAGAGGGGATTTTGGATATCTCTATCACTCCACAAATTAAATAACAGCCATTTTTGCAGGAATAAAATGTTGTATAAAAGCAGGAAAATTATATATGAACAAAACCCCTTTGTAAAAACCTTCATAATATAGATAGGAATGAAACCTACAAGTTTAGTGTATGTCAGTGTTACTGAAGTGGAGATTTCTGGCTTAATGTAGGAGGAAAACCTCATTTTGAGAAAACGGCCTTTAAAGATATATACTGTAATTGAAATCTACAGATGTAAATAGATAAAGTGCTCTAAAAGATAGAGTTAAAAGTGTATTTTGGATGTTTTCTGTCCACTAGTCTGAAAAAACACTATTTTTGCCTGAAGCGTCTCCCCTTAAAGGCATATTACACTAGAGCTGGTGTTATTATTGTCCTGACAGCAACACAAATACTGTCAAATCAAGCCAGCGGATCTGCGGTCCACGACTCCATACAACCCAGCAGATCATAAACAGCTGATTATGGGAAAGATACAACCCAGAAGATCATAAACAGTTGATCATGGGAAAGATACAACCCAGCAGATCATAAACAGCTGATTATGGGAATAAATCCCACTCTTCTATCAGTGTCATGCTGAATAAAGATCCAGCATTTCTCTCCAGGACGGCAGACTTTAAATTTCTTCACATATTAGATCAACCACAGTTTTACATTTTAGCCTTTTCTGTGATATCAATGACAGCCAATATAATAATACAAAATAATAATAAAAGATTTAAAGATAAATATTATATTGATAGATATTATAATAAAAATTAAAAACACTTTTAATAGGACATTTTAAAGGGAGGAACAACAAAAAAGCCTGGTCTTATGCAGCAGATGTTGATGTGTGAATGCTGAAAGCTGTGTCTCAGAAGGGCATCGGTGTGTGTGTGTGTGTGAGAGAGAGAGAGAGAGGAAATCACCTGAAGCAGGAGAAAATCAGACAGGATGAGCCCGAAACACGAAACGCTTGATGCTGCTTTAACCTTTTCCTAAAGCCGGAATTTGCTGCTGATTAAACGGCGTCGGTGGAAAAGAGAACAATCGAAAATACTTTACAATATATGATGAAGTCCTCAGTAGGGACTCAAAACCACTGCCATTAAAACCATCGCCAATAAATCAACGCTTTAAAACAATTAAACAATTAGGGCTTTTAATCACACTGTTACGGTGTCTGTTTCAATTTATAAGCAAGTCTTTACAGAAGAAGAGTTTGTCAGAAGATGCAACGCTATTTACAGAACTGATATTTTGTATAAACTGTGTGTCCGCAACGCAAGCAAACCCATCACATCCTTGATATTACGACTGACTATTATTTGCTTAAAACTTCATCTACTAATTATGATGAATACAATTTTTTATTAAATGTGCTACTTTAATAGCTGCTTTAATATTCCTTAAAATCTTTATATTAATTGGAAAAGTGATATGTAGAAATACTCATAATAACAGAGAGAAGAGATTTAAAGATTTTTACCCTGACATGTTAAAAAATCCAAACAAACAAAACAAAACAAAAAACAAAAAACAAACAAAAGCATGTGGCCTGTGGGAAACGGTTAGGCACATTTGGACACGGGAAAAACTGGAAACAGTTGTGCTGCATTCAAGTGTTTTATTTTACACATTCAACAAAACTGCTTTCCACACAGAACATTTTCATAAATTCAGAAGAAAAGAACTTTAACAAAAAAATATATTTATAGTTTTAATTCGATACCTATAATGTTTGCCCTGAAACGTACCACAAGGTGTTATAGGCGAACTGAAAAAAAAAAAAATCAAGGTGGAAATCAGTAATAAGAGGAAAAAAGAGTAATGATACGGCAGAAAGAGTGAACGTTAGATGTTTCCTCTCCATTACAAACATCTGATCTCTCATCTGAAAGCGTTAGATATGGGTGAACAGACTATTTGGGCCAAATCATCTGAATGTTTAATTGAATGAAAAAAAATTGGCACTTGTACAGTGTATTTTTCCTAGAACTTACAAAAACAATCACCCATCAAATAACCCAGGCCAAAGCGCGCGCTGGTTTGTTTTTGACCGAGCTCCAGCTCACTTTGGGCCGGTTCGGCTCTCTGAGATCTCGGTGTTGACCTGCGCCGAGATGCTGGCCGGCTGGACGTTCAGACGGAGGTCGTACTGCTGATCCAGGCCCAGGTAGCTGTCGCTCATCAGGTACAGCGTGTAGATACACCTACAGGAACATTTACACATTAACACTGAGACAAAATGCCTTTAGAGTAGCAGCAGCACACGGCCTTGTTTCCAGTCCAAATATCTAAAATTTCTAAAAATCAAGATGCATTTACTAGAGTAGTAAAATGCCACAAGATATTATGTCTTATTGTTTTCTGGGGCAACATTTTTTAAGGAAGTAAGTTTTTGCTTAAAACATCTTAATTCAAAATCTTAATTCAGACAGAAACAAGATTATTTTTCCTTACCCCATTGGCAGATAATTTTGAACAAAAACTCACTTAATTCCCCCACCCCCCAGAAACAAGACAAAATATCTTATGGCATTTTACTCATCTAGTAAATGCATCTTGATTTAAGAATTTTTAGATATTTGGACTGGAAACAAGACAAAAATAGTAAGTAAGAGAATAATTTTTGTGCATTGTGACGGCTCTTACTTCCCCGTCTTCTCCGGCGTGTAGAAGGCCACGGACACACTGCTGCGGTTGCGTATGAATCCCACACGCTTGATGGCCAGCAGATCTTTCTTCTCAACCTCCCCGAGAACGAGGAACCAGCCTTCATCTTTGGGTTTGGGGAAGCGTGGCGCCTGAGCCCTGCTGTCCTGCCTCCTCTGAAACCAGTGGATGAATGTGAATGGAGCGTCTGGGCAAGCAAAGGCTTGTTGAACAAATGTTTGGTTTTGGGGATGTTGGTTACTCAGAGTTTTTTTTTTACTTTAATGTGTCGGCCTTTCGATGTTGGTGATATCGTGTGGTTCGCAAATGGATCTGACAGAGGGGTTTGAGACGGGCCCAGCCCCATCTCTGCCTTCACCTGCCAGATCCAGTGCCTTGTCTCAGGGAGAAGCACGTACTGCGGTTTCTTATTCCTGGGGCGAGGCACCCGTGCTACAATTATCCAGTTCTGAGGATCTGGATGTTGTAAGCATTGATGCAGGGGAACTTGAGGATTCGCCACCTCATACCCCTACTCGTGCTGTAGTTAAATTAAATATCGATTGACCATCTGAGAAACAAGAAGTACAAAAGAAAAGTCTACTGGATGGACGTTTTATACCATCCAGATCACAACCTCCTCGTCGGGGACTGCCGTTTTTTCCCAAGAGGTGTCAGGAGGCGAAGAAACAAGCAGCGGCATTTCAAAAGTTTCTTCTTCGCCGATCCATTGGTACCCGAGACTGCGGGGCGGGAGCAGTCTCGGCCGTCTACGAGCTCCTCGCAACACAGAGTGCACCAAAAACAGAACGTCGTCACTCAGGCTCCTCCACAGTCAGGATTTCCCAACGATCCTCCAAGGACGGTTGTAGAACAGTCAGTTCGGTTGTTCCCTGCCGGTTCGCCGCTTCAGGGCACCGAGGTGTCTGCATTTCCCAACGATCCTCCGAGGACAGTCGTAGAACAGTCAGTTCGGTTGTTCCCTGCCGGTTCGCCGGGGGCTCCTTGTTGTCGCGTAATGCAAACGACAATGCGACAAATGCTTCCCTCCCAGGTTGGGGGGCGATCATGAGTGGTCGGTCGGCGAAAGGTCTATGGGAGGACCATCTACTTTCTTGGCACATAAATCGGCTAGAAATGATGGCAGTGTTTCGGGCTCTCAAACACTTCCTATGGGCATCAAAACCAGGGAGCTGATATCCTGTCGAGACAGGGGCTGAGGCCCGGGGAATGGAGACCTCACCCTAAGTGGTGAAGCTCCTATGGGGAAAAATTCGGTCAAGCACAAGTCGACCTATTTGCATTTTCAGAGACAACTCACTGTCCCATGTGGTTCTCCCTCACGCATCCAGCTCCACTGGGGCTGGATGCGACGGTTCAGGTAAGGCCGAGGCTATACCTATATGCATTTCCCCCGATATCTTTGCTCCCGGGGGTTCTGGAGAGGGTTTCACCAGGACGGGGCCCGTCTTTTGTTAGTAGCCCCGTACTTGCCGGCACGAGTCTGGTTCTCGGACCTGGTGTCCCTTCTAGATGGCTCTCCATTGGAGATTACGATCAGGAGGGACCTATTGTCCCAAGCAGGGGGAACAATTTATCACCCCTGCCCGGAGTTATGGAAACTGTGGGCTCGGCCCCTGAGGGAATGGGATTTGGCCATTGTACTGGAAGGCCAGACTTTAGCTCCCTTCGGGCCTACTGAAGAGGTTTCAGAAAACGTCCTCACTCTAAAGACTTTATTTCGCCATGCTATTTCCTCTATAAAGATAATTGGAGATTTGCAAGCTCTGTCGGTTGCTCCTTCATGCCTGGAAGTTGCACCTGGTGTGGTGAAAGCCTTCCTTCACCCTAGGCCGGGTTATGTTCCTAAGGTCCCTACTAATGCTGTGGACCCCATTATGCTGCAGGCCTTTTGTCCTCCACCTTTCCTTTCATCAGATCAGGAAAAACTTTATCTGCTATGCCCTGCTCGGGCCTTAGATGTCCACAGAGCTGCCCTTTGGAGAAAGTCAGATCAACTATTTGTCTGTTTTGGGTCACCCAGAAAAGGGTAGCCTGCATCTAAGCAGAGAATGAGCAAGTGGGTGGTTGAGGCTCTCACACTTGCTTATGAAGCGGCTGGTCAGCCTTCACCTATGGCTGTCCGGGTCAATTCTACCAGGAGTAAGGATGTCTCTAAAGCACTGTTATCGGATGTTTCCCTTCTTGACATCTGTGATGTGGCAGGCTGGTCCTCAACACACACATTTGTGAGATTTTACAACCTGGATCTAGGCTCCACTCCGGGGTCTAGGGTGCTTGTATCTTAGTGTGCGCTATGATTTCACACAGACAGGCATTGGTTATTATGGCGTAGTAAGTATAGTGTTCCCACCGCGTATCGACGCAGCTCGAGTTCCCTTAAAAGGGAGCATCTCAGGTTGTGTTTGTAACCCTGGTTCCCTGAAGAGGGAAAGAGACGCTGCGTCGCCCGGCCATACTCCCTGCATTTCCGTGAACGACTTGCTTCGGCCTATCAGAAGCTAGCTCGGTCTGTTTTCTGGGTGTGCTTTATAGTTTCCTGGTCTGTGACGTCACCCGTCTATGACGCCTCGTCACACCATTGGACTGAGTCTATACGTGCTTCATGAAGGAATCACGCAGAGGCGTTCCCGCGCGTCTCGACACAGCGTCTCGTTCCCTCTTCAGAGAACCAGGGTTACATACGTAACCTGAGACGTTTCCTAACATTTCTAAATTAAGTTTATAATTTCAATTTTTGAAAATTTAACGAAGTGGTCAAAAAACTGAGTAACCACCATCCCCAAATCCAAACATTTGTTCTTTCATGTCACTTCCTCCTCCGCCCACACGCGGTGACACATATATTCCTAACCCAACAGGTGCATGATAATTAACTAAATAAGTACATAAATACAAATATAAATATGCACATACTAAATAACAATAATAATAAACAAACACATAAACTTATAATAAATAAACTCCAATACAACACTTATTATAGACAAACGGCTACAACATGTTGTGTGTGTGTGTTGGACTGAAACCATTGGATGGGGGTGAAGGGAGCGTCTGGGGAAGGAAAGGCTTGTTGTGTGTGTGTGTGTGTGTGTGTGTGTGTTGGACTGAAACCAGTGAATGGAGGTGAATGGAGTGTCTGTGTGTGTGTGTGTGTGTGTGTGCGTTGGACTCACTCTCTGCTGGCCGGTGTTGAGTCTGCGCAGGGACACCTGTAGGACGTACTCCTGATCCGCGTGCAGTGACAGCCAGCTGGACTCGTCCCGGATGTTGGACACACTCGAGGGGATCGACCGCTCCGTTTGCTCCACACACTCTTCCCACCAGCCCTTCACACTCAGACTGACCTCCACCACGGGCAGCTGACTCACGTACAGCCATGCCTGACACAACACCACCATTAGCACACGCTAAACCACATGCTTTCTTCTGTATTGTATTTAATATGATGATTTGATTATTATCAATGTTGTGGGGATCGGTAAGATTTTTAATGTTTTTCAAAAAAGAAGTCTCTTCTGCTCAACACGGCTGCATTTATTCGATAAAAAAAGCAGTACAAAAATATTGTGAAATATTATTACAATTTAAAATAGCTGTTTACTATTTGAATATATGTTAATTGTCAGCATCATTACTCCAGTCTTCAGTGTCACATGATCCTTCAGAAATCACTCTAATATGATGATTTGCTGCTCAAGAAACATTTATGATTATTATCAATGTTTTTTCTACTTAATATTTTTGTGGAAACTGTGATACAATGTTGTGATACATTAAATAATAATACATTATTAAGCAAGGACACAATAAATTAATCAAAAGTGACAGTAAAAGCATTTATAATATAACAAAAGATTTAATTAACACAGCAACAAAGCACTTATATAATTTTCAAACGATTAGTTTATAGTTAATTCATAGTTAATATATTGCAGTCTCTACATTGTTAATATATAATAATAGCCTTTATTCAAATATTGAGTTCTTTATTCCTTGTCACTATAATTACTAAAATTATAATTGTTTAATTAGCTAATGTAAAGAGTTAGATAATGTTTTTTTTAATGCTTTGTATTAACCAGATAAGTGATGTACAGTATTTTAAACCAGTAGTGAGCATAAATGAGCATAAACTCACTTTACACAACACATTTCTTTTATTAATTTAATTTCATGAATAATTATCAGCTGAGGTTTAAAACTATTACAGGTACAACAAAAGACATGCAATGGAATCACACTGTTAAAATACCTTAGTTAGATATAGGATACAAAGCATTAAAAACATGAGCTCTTTACATATGAGCTAATTAAAGAATAATGATTGTGTAAATTACAGTCACAAGGAATGAAGAACTCACTAATTGTATATAGCCTATAAATATTTTAACAATGTAGAGATTACTATATATTAACTATGAATTAACTATAAACTAATGGTTTGCAAATGTTTTGTAAGCACTTTATTACTGTATAATTATCATAAAGTGTTAGCCAGATTTCTATTTTAAATAAATGCTTTTCACTGATCTTTCTATTCATCAAAGGAGTAAACACAGTTTCCACAAAAATTTGTATCAGTGTTGATAATAATAATAAGAACCAATAGTGATCAATTATTCATTGATAAGTGAGCATCAGATCCTCATATTATAATCATGTGACTCGTGAAGACTGGAGTAATGATGCTGAAAATTCAGATTTGATCACAAATACATTACATTTTACTATATATTCACATAGAAAACAGTGATTTTAAATTGCAATATCAGACAATGGCATTGAAAACTCAATACTTGTAAGAGATACAAAAGAATACAAAAGCGTAAGAAACGTAATTATTCCCAACCTTTGACCAGTAGTGTACATTACCAGTAGACTACGAAATAAACCATAAAAGCTCATCACTCAACAACTGCACTAAGATAAAACACAAGGAACATGGCTAAACAAAGAACACATACAAGAAAGCGTCTGTTAGCATTAGAGACATGGAGGACGGAGGGAAAAACGGTGTAGATCTCCCGGCCACAGCTATTTATGCAAGGATTACTCTCCCTCAGTGAACGAGCCGAGGACGCGGCGGCGCATGTGCTTATTTAATTATCAGGACGAGAGGAAGGGGGGTTCGCAGGAATACTGATGGGGAACCGGCGCTGGGATCCGACGCTAGCATTACCGCTGCAATTAGCACTTAGATTGGAGCTCTAAACCCTCTCATTTGGGAGGTAATTGGAGATCTTGCTGCTACCTGAGACCAGCGTGACTCTCCGTCACACGTGCTGGTGCTGATGCGAGGGGAATGGGAATTTATTCGAATGTTTATGTTGTTAAGAGGTGATTCACAAAAGAATATGAGTCGAGAAATGCCAATAAACGCAGTGTCTTTGTAATACTGAGAGCAGGATATCTTGGATGTTTGTTTTTACAAATGTTCTCACCACAGGAGTTAGTCACATGCCTTAAACTTTCACTTTTCATCCAAACCCCAAGTACAGAAATGCATGGAATCCTCAGCTGCTATTATACACAGTTATTGGTCACAGTATACACAACACAGCACTTAATTCAATATTTTAAACATTAATTCTGTCCTTTTCACAATGCAAGGCCAATCATAGTCTATTACTGTACATACACTACTGTTCAAACTTTTGGGTTCAGTAAGATTTTTTTTTATTTTTTTTTTGTAAAGAAATTAGTACTTTTATTCCACAAAAATCATTAAATTGAAAAAAGTGTCAAATGTCAACTTTAATATTTCAAGTTCAATAATATGAATAAATGTATTGTGAAAGTGGTGCATGTAAATGACCCACCTGAGAGATCTGATTGGGCTGCAGGATCTCCTTCACCATCGACGTGAAGTTGTCCTGCTTCCCGTCACACGCAGCGATTAGCTCGGGAAGACTCTCGATTGGGCCTCGATATCCACCGCTCCACCTCCTGTCCACGAAAACACAGTCACGTGACCCTCAATCACACAAGAGCCTGTTTCCCGCTGTCACAGCATGATGGATCCTGCCTGGCCTGATCCCTCTCTTACCATTTTTATTGTGTTTCCACCAAATTACACTCGCCGCGGGGCGCGTCCGCACTGAAATGTGTCACGGGTGAGAGAAAACCCAACGCCGGTGATGTTAGCGTGTGCATGTGTGCTGCTGATGAGTGATGCTGATGGTGTTTGCGGAGTGAGATAAGAGATGGCGACGGGATTAGCCGCTAAGACATGTTACGCTGTCATGATCAGCGAGCCTCAGGTGAGAAGTTTAACACGCTGACGGGAAGTGAACACTCGCCTCTCTCTGGGACAACGGGTTAGGATCGGGAGAGCGGAAACACATGGGTAGAGAGGAAGAGAAAGTCAAGACTGCTCTGAAATCGTCAACAAGGTTGCCAGTGCCATATAAAATAGGGAAAATCTTGCATGACATTACATTCAGATATTTATTTTTTACTAGTGAGTGCAGGACACTATAGTAAATAGTAAATTTATGTAAGTGAGGATCGCAAAATAAAGTAAACTGTGACATATTATACCCCAAAAGTCTTCATACAGTGGAGTACAAAATAATGTCAAAATGCCGGTCTTGGTTATGTTTATGTTTCCAAGTCCCCCTGTGGTGAAAATCAAGCTTTTAATGTTGTTTATATGTCTATGCGGTGTTTTTAATGTGCAAACCCATGTGTAAATTCATAAGTCGACAGCATTGCTGAGTATTTCCTCCTTAAAACTGCAGTGAACCAAAGACAGTCTCAAAAACACGCTTTGAAATCGCTGGTGTTTCTGACGTCACAAACTACCTTGTAACCAATCAGATCAACGTGTGATCGTCAACCAGTGGATCTCTGAGCTGAGTGAGTGAGTGGAGGCGGGGCTCATTTGCATATTCATAGAACTGCGTATACTAAATGAGGCAAGGGTGTCGAGTTACATTCAAGCTATTTTAAGGCTATCTATTTGAAATTATTTGTAATTTTGGTGATCAAAGATGAGTTTTAAGAGACAATTATTGACTACAGGGGGACTTTAAGTGAATGTAAACAGTTGAGAAAGAAAACGCATGTCTAACAGTATTATAGATTAATGCTTCAGGTCTTAAAGTGATATATACCTAATGTACCAGCTGCCAAATTATGAGATAATATTAAAAATATCTATATGGCCATTCTTTCCCATAGTATCGATGTCAAAATTGTGGCCAGTGTAATGCTGAGTGGCTAGTAACTTTGGAAAACCGCTAGCCACAGTGGCGGATGAGCAAAACAGTTAATGTCAAGCCCAGTATGCACACATCAGATTTGACTGATTTCACATCAGGCTGCTCTCCAGGGAATCTCTATATAACTTATGGCACAACATGTCGAACTGAATGCTGCTTATCACACTCTACTGGCCCCAGGTGGGTTTATCTGGTTAGACATACAGCATGTCTTCATTTGACTGATGCTGTAGGGATAAGACTGAGCAGCAAACATTAAATCTGTGAGCAAAACAACCTGACGCTAACAGCAGAACAATGGAGGGCCACACAGGTGCTGTGGTCACAGCTGTCCTCAGGAGCACCTTCGGGTCACTCTTGATCAAACCTTCTGACCTGACTAACATCTCATAACTCGTGTTGGATCACAAGCTCTCTGTGCACTCGAGGACTGACACTTTCTATAGGCACACACAGAATATTGAAAATCCATTCACATGGTTTAACTGGAACAAAACGTGGATCCCTTGAGCAACAGAATGCCATCAATTGTCCACAACAATATTTGTACATCACAATTTTTGTTCTGTTTTTGTCCACTTTTATTCCATTTACCCTTGCCAAGATAAATCAGTTTTCAGTGGATTACGGCATGTCACATCACAGGACACTGGCTGAAAGCGGTTACATTTACATGCTAATTACCCAGATGAGTTGTTTGCTAATATTAGGGGTGTGAAGATACACTTAGGTCACGAGACGAGACACGACATTGGGTTCACGA